>NW_022437019.1:2431632-2997127 GCF_009761245.1 Sapajus apella
GAAAGAAAAGAAAAGAAAAGAAAGAAAGAAAGAAAGAAAGAAAGAAAGAAAGAAAGAAAGAAAGAAAGAAAGAAAGAAAGAAAGAAAGAAAGAAAACAGACACTATTATGGCCCACAGCCAGGAGATGGGGCCCCCTGTTCTGGGGAGCAGGAGACTCAGGTGCACCTGTCTCTCCACTCGCTAGCTGATTACCTCATTCTGTTGGCTTGGGGTTATTCCCTGCTAACACTCAGCAGCTTCTTGAACCCAAAAGTTGTTTGTGAGTGGCAACTTGTCACAGCCACTGCTAAATTGTGCAGGTTCAATGGGATAGAGGCTTCCCACCTCTCTGCCTTATGTGTGCGGGGGAACAAAGGCGCGTGCACACACACACACACACACACACACACAAACACATTCTCTCTCTCTCTCACACACACACACACACACACACACAGAACCACATTTTAATTTTTTTTCTTATTAAAATCAGTGCATTGCATCTGTGATGTAATGCACTGAGGATGGCACAGCATCTTGTTAAAAATGCATACACCTTAATGCAACCACCGGAAAATACAGACAAACCCATACTGAGAGACATTCTATAAAATACCTGACAAATGCTTTATTAAATGATCAAGGTCATAAAATAGAAGGAATAACTGAGGAACTATCACAGACTGGTCAAGTTATAGGGATGAAGGAGAAGTGACAATTAAATGCAATGTGGGATCCTGGACCGAGAAAGAAAGGGCAAAGTTAGGAAAAGTCTGTAAATTAGCTAATGACTTTGTATGGATGTTAATGTGTTGGTTTTGATCACTGAATTACAAATGTTTAAAATGTTGACACAGGGTAAGCTGGGTACACTCTGTATGGATACTCTGTGTTCTATTTGTGCAGCTTGTCTGCAGGTCTAAAATGATTTCAATACAAAAGGTTTAAAAAATTGTAGGGAGAGGATTGGTTAAAATAGAATGTATCTCATATCATCAAAATGAAGATGAATCAGAGTATGTATGAAGTACTTTGCACAGTGTCTGGTGCATGTTTAGTATTTAAAAGCTATTAGTTATTTAAAAACAACTGGAAGTATAGGTGTAACATTTCAGAAATAAATTTAGTGCTAATCATTAGATTTTTGCACTTGAACCTGGTACAGTTAAACCTGTGTGCTTGTGTTGACTTGTTTTTCATTTCATCCCATAGGTGTGGTCAGGAAATTTTCTTATTTTAGGAGCCAATACCTATGCGTTGAGGTGTTCAAGGCTGGAGCCTCTCCAGACACCAGGCTTATATGTGATCAAGTCCACTTCTGGGATTCTTGAGGTGAAGTAAGTGCATAAGAAGCGGACTTGGCTTGGCTGCTAATCAAAGTGAAAGTATTACTCTCTAGATAGAGTTAATGGGGGAACCAACTTTCCTACAGTTTTCTCTTCTTCAATTTCTGGTTTTGACATTGTTCTTTTAAAAATAAATTTATCTACGTAACCATAATGGATTGACTGAAAGAAATATGTTGTTATTGATAATACTTATGTCCCATGAAATTGGAAGAAATAATAAAATTGGTACAAGAAAGATCAAAGATCGGGAAAGGAGGTTTTAGAAGGAGGGGAAATTTAGCTTTGTTAACCATGAACTAGCTTAAACTGTGGCCATTTAAAAAATACTAAGGAAGGAACATCTATAGGGCAAAAAGGTAGAATCTTACTCCTAACACTCTTCAACCAACTGCACCCAGAATAAATGGAGAAAGAGGGGAAATGCAATTTTATTCTTTAGACCCTCCATTTTGTCCACTGTGTGCACCAACAGCTAAATTAAAACATGCAAGTTCAAAGCCCGATTTCAGGAGCAGTGACTGAGTATGGAGAAGTAGCTCCTCTTAACATCCACTCAGTATTCATTTCACCAGGATCAATTATATACCACGGCTAATGCACACTCGCAGTGTGCGCCCAACCACAGTGCAGGTGGTGAATGCAAAACACACACCGAGAGTCCTTGTAAGCAGCTAAATGGACACCCCATTACAGATCCATAATATAGAATGGCTGCTCATCTGCAAATGGATTTAGAGCGAAGGGTTCTTAAATGACCGGGGTACTGAGGTTTAAAAGGCCAGTAACTGGATGTGCAGTCAGAGCACACATGGTTTTCAGGATTAATAATACATCGATGTGTGTCAGTGTTAATATACATTTACAGCTCACAGGCCGTGCGGCTGAGTGTTCAGCCCATTTGCAGCCACATATAAAAGGACAACTCTGTTCCTTCTTCTCATTAATGCCTTCACTCCCAGGAAAATTAGATTATGCAAGGAAAGCCATTCAAATGACACTGAGGTTCTCCTTACTTGAAAGCCTCTGCTAGGAAAAGCGCTTGGCCTGGTGATGCACGTGCTGCTCTCTGTTCTCCTTGCTCCATCAGGGGCTCTCAGAGCCTGAGGGAGGTGCTGGGAGGAGGTCCAGTCTCCAATGACCACTTTGCCGACGTGCCCCCCCCGCCACTGACAGAGTGTGCTAGGCCTGGCACAGTCCAGAGAGCTGCTGGGTGGCTTCTTGCCTTTTTTTATTTTTAATACTTTAAGTTCTAGGATACATGTACAGAATGTACAGGTTTGTTACATAGGTATACATGTGCCATAATGGTTTGCTGCATCCATCAACCTGTCATCTACATGAAGCATGTCTCCTAGTGCTTTCCCTCCCCTAGCCCCCAACTCCTCGACAGGCCCCGGTGTGTAATGTTCCCCCCTGCCATGTGTTCTCATTGTTCAACACCCACTTATGAGTGAGACCACGTGGTTTTCATGTCTGATCCTGTGTTAGTTTGCTGAGAATGATAGTTTCCAGCTTCATCCATGTCCCTGTAAAGGACATGAATACATCCTTTTTTTATGGCTGCATAGTATTCCATGGCATATATGTGCCACATTTTCTTTCTCCAGTCTATCACTGATGGGCATTTGGGTTGGTTCCAGGTTTTTGCTATTGTGAATACTACTGCAATAAACATTCATGTGCATGTGTCTTTATAGTAGAATCATTTATAATCCTTTGGGTATATACCCAGTAATGGGATTACTGGGTCAAATGGTATTTCTGGTTCTAGATCCTTGAGGAATCACCACACTGTCTTCTACAATGGTTGAACTATTTTACACTCCCACCAACAGTGTAAAACCATTCCTATTTCTCCACAGCCTCTCCTTGTTTCCTGACTTTTTAATGATCACCATTCTAACTGGCATGAGATGGTATCTCATTGTGGTTTGCATGATGACATGATTGTATATTTAGAAAACCCCATCATCTCAGCCCAAAATCTCCTTAAGCTGATAAGAAACTTCAGCAAAGTCTCAGCATACAAAATCAACATGCAAAAATCACAAGCATTCCTATACACCAACAACAGACAAACGGAGAGCCACATCATGAGTGAACTCCTATTCACAATTGCTACAAAGAGAATAAAATGCCTAGGAATACAACTTACAAGGGATGTGAAGGACCTCTTCAAGGAGAAATACAAACCTTGCCTTCTTTTTAAGTTTATCGACGCTTTCGCCATACTGTGTGACAGAAGAGATGCCTGTAAGTGGTGTCATTTGGGAATTAAGTCTCATGCACGTGCCATCAGACCCAGGACTTTAAGTACAGAAAGCTCCTTCAGTTATCAGCATTTGTAAGGATGGAACCTTCACATCTTTGAAATAGTAAGACTATTTGAAATAGTATTTTTCCGAGCAATTGTGGTAAGGGTGGGAAATGAGCAGCACTATTTAATAGTTACAGAACAGCTTTATTGATTGTCTCACAGAAAGTCAAGGCAGGAAGGTATTTTAATGAAGCACGCATAAAAATAATGGGAAGATTAGTTAAACATATAAATAAATGAAATAATATGCACAATTAAATAAGAAAGTCAAGCCTTTGAGCTCTTATTGTGCCCTGTTAAGAGCTTTGTGTGTGTTATCTTACACTATCCTCACAATAAACCTAGGAAGTAACTCCCCTCTTTTCCAGATGAGGAAACCAAGGTTCAGAAACGTTAAATCACTCAATGTCAGATACCCACTGGCAGAGCTGGGATTGAAACCCAGGATTGCCTGACTCTGCAGCAAGTGAACTTAAACACCCCTTCTCTATTTTTCAGACAGGGATATAGCCTATTAATTAGTAGGTGGAAAATCAGTGGAATGGGTCATAATTGATATTTTTTAAAAAAATGAGGTTGGATACAGTGGCTCATGCCTGTAATTCCAGCACTTTGGGAGGCTAAGGTGGGTGGATCACTTGAGGTCAGGAGTTTGAGACCAGCCTGGCCAACATGGTGAAACCCTGTTTCTACTAAAAATACAAAAATTATCTGGGCGTGGTGGTGTACACCTGTAATTCCAGCTACTTGGAAGGCCAAGGCAGGAGAATTGCTTGAACTCGGGATGGGGAGGTTGCAGTGAGCCAAGATTGTGTCACTGTATTCCAGCCTGGGCAACAGAGTGAGACTCCATCTCAAAAAAATAAAATAAAATAAAATAAAATAAAATAAAATAAAAAAACAGAATAGAAAAGAAACATGGAGTAAAATATTCTGTGAAATTTTTGTTTCAATTTCCTATTTGCATTTAGACATATACACTTGTGTGTCTGTGTCTGTGTGTGTGCCTGTGTAAAAGTGTGAGATACTCTGCTCTTCACTATACTTGCCTCTGATAGAGCCACTTGAAGGTCATACTGAAGGTCTCTTGCAAGCAAGGTGTGCAGCCCCTAAATTCTCTGTTCTTGTGAGAAGCATTTTCTTTCCTATATTACCTTTCTCCCAAGAATCTCAGGGCTCCAGCTATTCTGTGCACAGCAGTGTAGATAAGTTAATAATACAATTTAAAACCGATTCCACCAAGATAAATAGCGCTTCCTAGATTAAGAGTGTAGCTGGCCAGAATGAATGAAATTTACTAACCCTGAGATGCTTAATCTTCCATTACATAGAAGTTAATGATTGTAAGAAAGGAGTGATGGTAATTCACTTCTGCTTTTACAGGAAATCCAACCATCTCATTTTTAGCAAATCTTTCTTCTCAGCACACCTCAGTGCCAAGGATAACTGCCCTGCTCCTGTAGGTACGTTGGCCAATGGTCATAAATCAAAGCCTATTCTTTGCCAAAGGCTTGTGCCTTCTGGCATGCATGGGCTTGCAAGATGTCTCAGGGGAATTTGTTGGGATGGCTACTTGGGTGCCCCTTCTGTTACCCACTCAGAGAAGGCTAGGGAGGGTCTGTTTTTCAACCATAACAGGGAAGCAGTGGCACATACCTTTAGCACAGTCTGCTCCTAGAAATCCCGGGAAACAGTGACACACCCCCGACACACATTCACCATTCCCATGGCAGTTACGTGGACAGTCCTGCACTGAATCTGAAAAAGAGAGACAAGTAGTGATTACCTTTTCCTCTGCCTACTGGTGCAGTAATTTAACCATCAGTAACTTACCATTTTTAAAGACCAGTGGCAGTAACCTCAGATGCCTATAAGAGGGGACTGGTCGGGAACATAAGTGAGCAAAGGAAGAGAACAGGGAGTGGTGGATACTGAACAGTGCTCTCCAGGTGATGACTCCAGGCAGGAATGCAGGGCTAGTAGTGCTGTAACTTTCGCTTTTTAAGAATAAACTACCAATCTTACTTATAGTAGTGGTTCATGGCTATAATCCCAGCAGGTGGGTATTTGAGGTCAAGAGTCTGAGACCAGTCTGGCTAACGTGGTAAAACCCTGTCTCTGCTAAAAAAAAAAAAAAAAAAAAATGGCTAGGCATGATGGTGCATGCCTATAATCCCAGTTACTTGGGAGGCTGAGGCAGGAAAAGAGTGTGAACCCAGGAGGCAGAGGTTGCAAGGAGCTGAGATTGCGCCACTGCACTCCAGTCTGGACAACAGAGCGAGACTCGGTTTCAAAAGCAAACAGACAGACAGAACAAAACAATAGAAAGAAGAAACTGTCAACCTTGACTTAAAAACTATGAAGACTCCCATGTTTTAATGTTGACAAGTTTTTAAACACTGTACCCAAATCCCCTCCCAAACTTCATCTTCTCACCCATTTAAGATTTGGTCTGATGTATGGGGTGTCAGTTTTTAGCCTTAGGTATAGAGAGTGATTCTTCAAAACAGAAGCATATTCCTAACTTCAGATTTGTAGAGGAAAAATATTCCTTGCTTTAAGGAATTCTAATAAAAGAAAAACCCAAAAGCATAAGACTGCTTAAATTAGGCATGATTTTTGGAGTTTTTAAAGTGGGAGGTATTGGGTTATACAAATGTCCTTTTATGCTTGGCTTTTGAGGATGTTATTTTTCATGAAAATGAATTAGTTCACATTTGGCTCTATCCTGCATCACCGTCTTATCTTGTGATTTACCTTTCTATGTATACTCTCAAGTATACCTTCAAAGGAATGATTTTGAAACTTTTTAATGTTGATTTGGGTCTGCACATAAATAGTCATATTCTTTAAAAATTATTACCATCATCCTAACTTTTGTCTTAAAACAAAACACATTTAGACTTTCAGGTTCCAAATTACTAAGATGATGAAAAGGAAAATATAAGCCACTATTCCCAAAATGTGATGCTATATCACCCTTGGAGATCTGGGGACTTTGACCTGGTGATGAGGTATGAAAGGCTGTGAAGTCTAATTGTTCCTAATGGAATTACCTGAGACTGATGAAGGATGTCTTGCCTTGAAACCTGATTTCCCATTTACTCTCATTCTGGATTGTGAATCATGCAATTTTGTCTTCTACAGTGTTTCCCTTCTCAGCCTTCTTCTTCCAGAACTATATTGTAGTTGGTTTCTGGCACTCTGATGAGAATTCAATGAGTATATTTGCTTTTTCAAAATGAGACAAAAAATGATAGACCCCACCAAGCTGGTCTCCTTAATGTGTAACAATTAACATTTCAGACCTGAAACTCCTTGAGGTAGGCTGTGTAAATGTCGGCTGAGAAGCATCCAGGTGGCTACCAATTTGTTTCATTTATTCATCACTCATTCAAAAAGCATTAGGTGCTTTTGTGGATCAGCAAATCAGCAATTTCACAGGATGCTGGGTGACCATTCTCCCTCGGCCTCTTATGTTTCTGAATGTCTTGAGAGCACAGGCATTGACTGTCTTAGTTCTGAACTATTTTTTCAAGGCTGTCTGCATTGGGAACAGCCTTGGGAGACAGCGATAGTGTCTCTCTCCTGAGTAAAGGGTAGGTTTACTTATTAACCAGTATAGTAAAGACAATGTCTCCCTCTGGAACAAAGAACAAGCATGCTTACTGCCCATTCTAGGAGACTTGGGTTCAGTAAGCTCTGGGTTTTTCTCCTGCAATGCAACCCATGACATGTGCTGGTATCACCTGGCCTGAGGGAGGCCCTGGGGTGTTACTCTGAGGAAACTGGGGCTTGGGGAACCAGAACATGTGCTGATACTCCGGATATTGCATTGCTCTGAGTAATAAGGTCCCTTGTCTCTGACCCATGAGTCTCATGTCTTCTAATGACATCCATGAAACTGTGCAAACATGTTAGCTTGCAATTAGGGTAAGATCTCAACCTGTCATATTCTTACATATGATTCAGTCTACTAACTGAGCACTTATTATATGCAAAGCACTATAAGACACGGCATTGGAGATACCATGGTGAATAAGGTAGACATAGTCCCTGCCCTCATAAAACTTTGCACTATCATAGAGAATACAAGCCAACATAACAAACAAATCAAATGAGTAAAAATTACAATAAGTGCTTTGAAGAGAATAAGATACTGGGATGAAGTAATGAGAGGAAACTACTCAGAGGAAATGTTCAGGGAGGGCCTCTCTACTATATGCAGGTGACTCTGAAGGATGAACTGAAACTAGCAGGCAAAGGGCTGAGGGAAGGGTATTCCAGGTAGGAGGAACAGCTTATGCAAAGGCTCTGGGATGGGAAAGAGAGGAACTGAATCCAATGTGGATGCAGGGTAGTAAACAAGGCAGAGTGTCACAATAGTTGAGTTTGGAGCCATCCTGGCAAGGAGATGAATCATCCAGGGACCTGCCTGCCAGTAGTCCCCAACCTTTTTGCCACCAGGGACTGGTTTCATGGAAGACAATTTTTCTACAGATTGGGGCTTGGGGAAGGTTTTGGGTGATTCAACCACATCACATTTATTATGCACTTTATTTCTATTATTATTGCATTGTAATATAAATTGAAATAACTATACAACTCACCATAATGTGGAATCAGTGGGAGCCCTGAGCTTCTTTTCCTGCAACTAGATAGTCCTATCTAGGGGTGATGGGAGATAGTCACAGGTCATCAGGCATTAGATTCTCATAAGGAGCATGCAGCCTAGATCCCTTATATGCGCAGTTCACAGTAGGGTTTGTGCTCCTATGAGAATCTAATGCTGCTGCCAATCTGACAGGGGGTGGAGCTCAGGTGGTAATGCAAGCAATGAAGAGCAGCTGTAAATACAGATGAAGCTTCACTTGCTTGCCCACTGCTCACCTCCTGTTCCGCGGCCCAGTTCCTAATGGGTCACAGACCCTACCGTGATCTGTGCATGTGAGAGACCTGGGTTGCATGCTCCTTATGAGAATCTAATGCCTGATGATCTATCACTGTCTCCCATGACCCCTAGATGGGACCATCTAATTGCAGGAAAACAAACTCAGGCTCCCACTGATTCGATGTTTTGGTGAATACTGATCTGTGGCCCTGGGGTTGAGGACCCCTGCTGTAGGCTATGTGGATGACTTGGATCCTATTCGGCAACTTCCGGGTACAAATGAAACATTTAAACAGAGGAACATCATTTTCCAGCTTGCATTTTTTGAAGCCATTCCTACAGTGAGCATGTGGGTCTGGGGATGGTTTGGTGGAAACTGACATTCCTGAGGTCAAGGCTCCCTGTTCTCAAAACTGACATCTTTGGCAATCAAGCAGTAAAGGCCCAGGGATCTCTTTGCCACCACAGTCCCATGGAAGAGGCCCGAGATCTTTGCACAGTCTCTTTGCTTGGCTGGAGGACTTCACTGAGGTATTTATCCTTGTCTCAGGTCCTGGGTGCCTTCCTCACCTTCCTCAATCTGGGCTTTGTACCACTTCCTCTTTGCTCCTGCAATTCTTACAACAGTCTTTTTACACATCTATCGTCTCTCGCCAAGCTCTGGATCTGAACTGTTCACCGAGGTATTATCAATGCTTGGTATACAATAGGTCCTTGGTAAATAGTTGTTGAAATATGCTTGTGTGTGTGTGTATGTGTGTGTGTGTGCACGCATATGTGGGAGGGTAGGAGAATCCAAAATAAACAAAAATTCTAATAAAGAGGATTTTTCATTTAAGTTTCCCAACATCTCATGTTTAAATAGCATTTCAATAGTTTTTGAGAGAAAAACAATGATGTGGCAAAGCTAAAATATAAAGGAGCTCACATTTCAATCTCCTTTCTCCAACACTTGGTTAAATATTATTTTTAAGACGTTATCAGTTTTCCTACTTATCAACTTGGTTTACATTTTCTTGAGGAAGAAATGGCCTCCAGAGGTGAGATCAAGCCTAGGAAATGGGATTTTACCCAAGTGGAGGCTAGCGTCATGCTTCCAGAAAGCCTTTCAGTTGTCCCGAGATGAAACTCATTTCTGAAAACAGGTTGCTTCCCTCCAAAACACATCAAAAGACTTCCCCGAATCAAAGGTATATTTAGTGTGATCGCTGGTTGACACCTGTCTAATATTTTCCTTCTGTTTCACATCACGGGGGTTTACAGCGCTCCTGGCTGCTCTGGATGGAGAACGTTCTGATGATAGGTATGTGTGGGCGAAACTCTGAACCAAATAAAACACTGTTCTCTTCCCTGCATTTCAGGCCAATTACTATCATTGCTCCATCAAGATGTCTGCCCAACTATTAGGCCGATTACCTTTGACTTTCTCTTTGAGCTACAGTCCAGACAGGAGAAATCCTCTTGGGAGAATTGCTATTCCCAGCTCCAACAGGCCAGGGTGGGGTGATGGTCTGTGGGAAGATTTTACTGCCACAAGGCCTGTGTCCATTTGGATAAAGGAAAAGGAGAACAGAAGCCACTGTGAAATAATCTGAACCCCAGAAAATGTGCTAAGTTTAGAGGGAAAGGGATTTAGTTGGCTAGAATCCAAAGAAATCCAGTGGTTAAGAGCACCGGCTCTGGAAAGCATGAATCCTGATTTCACCTTTTCTTGGCTATGTGTGACTGTGGGCAAATTTTCTAACTAGCTTAGGAAGCTAAGCTCAGTCTTGGCTTCCTCAGCTGGAAATGCAGAGAATCGTGATGGTGCTACGTCATATGGCTACTCCATGGGTTGAGGAAGCAAGGGACACGAAGGCAGAATACCGGGGCTGGCACACCGTCGGCGCTCTATAAATGCGTAGCTGTTCTTTTTGTTATGAATAACTTCTTTGAGTCCTTGTAGACCCCAGCTGAGCCAGCTGCTGTGTGGGGTGTGTGCTGTCACATACGTGTCAAGCCTCTTGAGTTTAAACACAAAGTGACACAAAGGAAGTCATTTCTCATCATGTTCTTAAACGAAAGATTTTAAAAAATCTCAACATCTCAAGCTGGTTCCAAATTTGTTTCTAGTTTTTTCCTTTTGTGAGCTAGTCTCTACCCTGTTGCTTTTCTTCCCCATTGGCACCTAACCTAATTCTGGGTATTTTCCCCTCTGTGGAACGCTTCTCCACTGACTTTCATTATATAAAGTTTAAGACATTACTTTAGAGTAGGGGTTGGCAAACTTTGTCTTTAAAGGGACAGAGAGTAACGATTTAGCCTTTGTGGGCCATGTGGTCTCTGCAGCAACGACTCAACTCTGCTGTGACAGAGGGAAAGCTGCCACAGACAATATGTAAACAGATGAATGGGGTGCGCTCCAATAAAACTTTATTCATAAAAACAAAGTAGTGGGCCGGATTTGGCCCATGGGCTACAGGGAAGCCAACTCCTGCTTTGGAGTATTTGGTCAGCCTTGATAGGGTCAATCTTTGCTTAGCAGAGGGAATAAGGATTGACTTCAACCCCATGGTCAATACCAAAACTCTGTGATTTTACACCATTCTGAAGTAGTGGCCACTGATGAAGAATTGCCACCTGAACTTGAAGTTGGATTTCATAGCTCTTTGAAGAGTCAGGGAGACGCTCAAGAAAATCCATGGGCCAGTAGAAAAGTTCTTAAAATGCAGTCAATAGGAAACATCTATACTAGATGTATTCCTAAAAAAGAAAAAACTAATCAGATGTCATTTAGTGACCACCAACTCAGGCCACATACGTTTTATTTGTCATGATACTCACATCAACCTTTACTTCCTGGATGTGGTCATTACCCATGATGAAAATGAGCCTCAGAGACATCAGTGAATTGCCCAGTTAAGATGTGGGGAAGAAAATCTTGGATTTAATGTTGGAGCTACCAGGTCTTTCTTCAAGAAGCCAACCTGTGTGGGCTTCCCCATTGAAACCTGAGATCTACAGCTAAAAGTGGTTGGGACACATGCTGTTACACAAAGGCAGTGGACAAGACCCAGAAGCCCATGCCATTTCCATTGTTTCCACTGCCCAGGTCTTCGAGGAATTCAGCTTTCTGAATCTCAATGTATTCTTCTGTGAAATGGGTCTAATAATCTTCCCTGATTCACAGAGGTTCTACCCAGGATCAATTATTATTGTCAGGAGGAAGATTAAAAAAAACCTCAACAACATAAGTTTAATGAAAATATCTGCAGCTTCTTTGCTTGTTAATATACTTAGGGTTTGTTGTAGAGAAACTTCATGAAATCTTCATCAAGTGAATGACCCTTTTAAAGCTTTGTATTGCATGTATAAGGACATTTTGGATGTAACTTAGCTGCATTTTCCTTGATAGCTAACAGAAAGCAGGGCTACCCTATGCCAAAATAAGTGCTTAATTAAAACGCTTTGAGATTTACCTACGTAAGAATAAAAATATAATTTTAAAAATGTCTATTTAATTTCTCTGATTTAAAGTTTTTTAAACCAGTTTTTATTAATATTTTGAGGTTCCCTTCATTTTTAAGAAAAATTCTGAGCTGATGTGAATCACCAGTTGTTTCTCTACTATATGCTTAGAGATTTAATTCATATATTTGTTTTATTTAATCCCCACAATGGCCCTATGAGGTGGGTGTTCATGTTAGTTCCACTTTACTATAAGGAAACTGAGGCTTATCAAAGTCAAGTGATTTGCTTAGGTTGTGTGGTCAGGACTCAACCCAGGCAGTCTGACCCAAACTCTTAACCTCAATTTCCTCCTTGGTGGCTCTTTCGTGGTTTAAGCAGCATTTCCATTTAATCAGAGCTAGTTTCGGATGGGTAGCACTGTAAGACCTAAACAAAGGATCCTGGTTGGTTGTCATCTGTAGTAGAAACTACCTCAAAAGGTGTGTCTTCTGCAGAGAAGCCCAGAACATTTCCATCTTCCCTTCATGGCATACCATCTCAGAGGCCCCACACCTACCTAGGACAACAGTATTGAAGGAAACCATCTCTTTGTCTTTTCCGTCATTGTAGAAGGCCAGATGCCACAGGCCCACGTCCAGGTACTGCACAAACACGGCCTCGTTCTGAACCAAGGTCTGAATGCTCCGGCGCTCCCTGGGAGACTCAACCACACTCCACTTCTCCTTCCCGTCCAGACGTTCCATGAAGTCATACTGGGAAAACGAGAGAGGACCATGTATGAGACAAGGTTCAGATGCGGTCCCATACCTGGCACCTCCCCCTCCCACCCATTTGTTAATTGGTTACCTTTTTGTTTTGTTAATTTGTTACCCATTTGTTACCTTTTTTGTAGCACATTTTGCTATGAACTTATCCAGGAAAACAAGAGCCACCAAAGGTATAACAATAATAACAGTCATTTATTATGCTTTATAATTATTGCTACTATTAATAGTTTTATTCCTCTAGGCCACAATCTCTTATCTGCTGTTCTGAAATCCAATAAAGCTTTAACTCAAAGTTTTTTTTTTTTCTTTTTGTTTGTATGTATGAATCTGTGTGTGTGTGTGTGTGTGTGTGTGCGCGTGTGCGTGTGTGTGTGTGTTTGTGTCTGTGGTGGGGAGAGTGGTATACACTGTTGCTCCCATCCCCACTGGGGTGTTACATAATACAGAGTATATGCAAAGTATAACTTTTCCATAATCTTCCAGATTCTGAGTTCCCAAATGTAATTGGTTCCCTGAGAGTTTCAGATAAGGAATTATGAACCCACGTTACCAGTTACCATTTTATTGATCATTTACTAGGAGAAATGGCATAGCAAAGAGGCTATCATGAGGGCCATGGAGGCTGAGAGAATCCTGAATGAGGTGCTTACTAGCTTCACTTGTCTGTGCCTCGGTTTCCCTACTGGCAAAACTGAAAATAAGAGTAACTATGTTATGGGGTTGTTGTGAGGATTAAGATAATATTTGAAACGTTGCCTGTCACCAGGGAACACAAAATACAAGTTAGCCATCATGATCATTATCATCATTTAATTCAATTCTTGAAGAAACCCTGATTTGGTATACCTATCTTGGTACTATTTACATCCATATTTTACAGGTAAGAAAGCTGAGGCTCAGAGAAGTCAAGCAAGTTTTCCAAAGTCACACAGCTCCTAAGTAGCCAAGCAAGAATTTAGACATACATTGGCTTGGTGTTTATGTTCATGCCCTAATAGTGCCTGGCCTTGGATAAACCAGCAATTAAAGTTTAACTTTGCTTCACTGGAAACCAGGTTCAAAGCTAAGACTACCAAGATAAGGGGATGGGAAGGTCGAATGGGACCCCAGAGAGGCCTGTTCTAAATAATAGGCGAAATCCTGTATCAGGCAAGTGGGAGCCATTGAAGACTCTCGAGCAGTGACTGATGGGATGAAAGGGATGTTTTGAAGAATTAGTTTGTAGGAAGGATATGAGATATTCTAAAGGGAGAAAAAAATGAAAGCAGGAGGACCAATTAGGAAGTGATGGCAGAAACCCAGGGGTGAAGTGAAAAGGATTTGATTAGGACAGTGAATGAGAAGACGGGGACAACTTTGGAGGAACATTTCTAAGGAAGAGGTGACAGGGGTTGACTGGGCTGGACAGAGAGGATGAAGGAGAAGGGAAAGAGGACACCAATGTTTCTTACTTGTTGACAAGAAAATCGATAAATCCCCAGTAGAAACGGACTAATCTTGTGAACTCTTGCAACATCACTGCATAGAAAAGTCACTTGCATGCTGACTTCCAGAGAACATTCAAAGTGTAGGTTTTACCTGATGAAAACCACCACTGTGGGATTAAGCAATCTCTCCACTTTCCCTTATATAAAGAGGTTTTTATGGGTTACAGACATCAACTGTAACCCTTTTTACGCACTTCATAGAATGAAACTCCAGGAATCTCCTAATGTGCCTTTCCGGTCGTCAGAATCCCCAGTTTTTCCACCTGAAATGTGATCACTGAAAACAAAAGACTCTATAATCTTAAACACAAAGGCTTTGCTATCAGACAAACCTGGGTTTGAATTCCGACTCTGCCACTTACTATTCTTTGATGTTGGGCAAATCTACTTTTACCTTCTTCTTGGTTTTCATACCAGGGAATAATCACGCCTAACATTCAGGGAGGTTATAAGGATGACATGAGATAATGCTTAGGGCAGGGCCTGGAAGATAATAACCATTTTATTAAGTACCTAGTGACTATGAGTCACCTACTTGCAAATCATAATGATCATGGACGAACAGTGCGTGGTTCTAGTTTCACATGTCAGGAGCTGGCAATGACCGCTGCTTAGAAGTTGAAATTTTCTCCACTTCTCAGGGAATGAGTGTGTTTAGCTTCTCTCTACCCCAAATCCCATTGGTCACAGCTGTCTTTGTGGGATAAAATAAATGACTTAAAGTGATATGACAAACCGATGCTGCTTTTGAAGACCTTTCTAACCAAAGCATTTGTTCCTTAGCAACCTCGAAAATGTCCAAATGCAAAGACCCATGTCTACACATTGCTGTCAGCCAGAGGAATGGCTGTAACTTCCTTGGTGCCAAGGTGAGAAGGATCTACTTCATTTCAGGTCCAAGTAATCACCCCCATGAGGAAGAGTTTGGGGAAGGTGATTACTTGTGTGGGGCCATCGCTCATGACTAATTTGGGCATCAGTCATCTCTTGCTGAACCACCTGAGCAGTCAAGGGACATGGAAATGGCTTAGGACTAGGGGCAGTGCTCACTGTCCAGCCCAGGAAATTACTCTAAGAAGAGGCATTTTTCAGGGGAAAGGGAAGACATCTGTTTTTGCTGGCTCCTCAGAGTCCCCCCACAGAAGCACAGAGGGCAGTTTTCATTTAAGGAAGAATCAGCTAGCCAGGGGCTCTTGGAGAAGATATTGACTATGATATGATATGGTGTCTGATGTGTCTCAATGCTGAAGCCCTTTATTGGGCTTTATTATCTTCAAAGCACTTATTACCCGCTAACATGATGTAATGTGTTTTTATGTGTGTTGTCTATCTACTCAGAAGAACATAAACTCCAGGAAGACAGGGACTTCATCTGCACGGTAGAGTGGTGAAGAGTGAGGACTCCAGAACTACTGCCCAAGTTAGAATCCTGGCTCTGCCACCTACTTGCTGTGACACTTGCATACGTAATTTCAATTCTCCATGCCTTAGTCTCCCTATCTTCAAAATGGGGGAATAATGGTATCTCTATCTAAACGGTGCTATGAGGATGGAATGAGTCAGCATATGTAAATTGCTTAGAATAGTATGTGTTTTGTATATGGTAAACATGTCTTAAAAATTCCAGCTATCACTATTGTAATTTACTGCTGTATCAAATTCACTTGGAGCATGGTCTAGTCAATAAATACTTGTTAAATATCAAGTTAATAGAAGATTGAATTTGTAAATGAATTCCATTGAAAGAAATCTAAATTGGAATGTATTGAAGGTTTTGTCTCTAACAACGATCGTTTCACTCTTGCCTTCTAATGTGCTTCCTTGGATGGGAAAGAAAGGGGAAAAGTTATAGTCAGCAAGGTTGAAATCATGTACCCCCCAGTGCAGAACATTCATATGATGGGGCGCTGTGGTCCAATGCATTTGTGAATTCATATATAACATCAGGATTTAGTTACCTTTATAAGGCTTCTAGGATTCACCTTCCCAGTTCTCAATGGGATGACATGCTATGTATGCTTTCTTCCTTTGCACTCTCTCTGTTTCTTCTCTAATCTTTCCTCCCATTCTCTTGCCCTTGACACTGTTCCTCAGTGGTCTCTGTGGTAGAAACTGCTAGACATTGTCCCTATCAGGATCCCACTCCTTTCCAGCCCCCTTGTAGCATGCTGGCCCATGGAACGCATGCCATGGAAGCTGCCCCACTTCTAGACCCTGCCTTCAGATGCCCTATGCAGCCTCTCACATGGTTCCCCTCCCTTTCCACCTTGGAGCCACCAGATAGGAGTGCCCTGGATCCTGGAATTAGCACTTGAAGAAGAGCCTGACATTATGACAGGAACGAGCAGTAAACATGGGTTAAATTAAGCCACTGAACTGTTGAGGCTTATTCAACAGTCACTTTGGCATACCCTTCACAGATGACCTTATGCCCCTCTTCCTTTCCAGACCACTCCACTCCTCAAGATCATTTTTTTTTTTTTTTTTTTTTTGAGATGGAGTCTCGCCCTGTCACCCAGGTTGGAGTACAGTGGCGCGATCTCGGCTCACTGCAAGCTCCGCCTCCCGGGTGTTCCAGCGATTCTCCTGTCTCAGCCTGCTGAGTAGCTGGCTGAGTAGGTGCGCCCCACCATGCCCGGCTAATTTTTTGTATCTTTAATAGAGATGGGATTTCACCATGTTGGTCAGGCTGGTCTTGAATTCCTGACCTCATGGTCCGCTGGCCTCGGCCTCCCAAAGTGCTGGGACTACAGGAATGGGCTACCGTGTTCGGTCAAGATCATTTCTTATAGGACAACAGGACAGGATCACCCAGGAAAAGATGGTGGCATCTTCTGTTGGCCAGATTCCACGCTACTATGTGTAGGGTGTTTGTTTATCACAATTGCCCAGGAGTGTCCCAGTTTATACTTCTTGTCCCTCCTTTCCATCTCAAAAGTGCTCTAGAGTGGAGTATACAGTCACATAGATTAACACATGTCAAGCAGCATCACACAGCATCACTCACTGCTGCTATAACTTGGGCAAGGGCTGGAGGCAAGAAACGCAGGGAAAATAAACTTAGCCAGCCGTGGAGACTGCCTTCCAGGACAGGGAGACTGGGGGCCAGCGAGAAGCTGGTTTGCAAGGAGGTTATCTGGTGTAGGGGAGCCTCTGCTCTCTAGGATTCCTAGGCGACAGCATGGCCAGCTTGCTTGGCAGCCTGGCTGAGACTAGAAAGAGGGCATTTTCCAAAAGCTCAGACCCTGGCCAGAGTTTCCTTTTCATGCCCCAACACTGGGAATTGATGACTCAGGCTTACTATTGGAGACATTTGCCTTCTCTCTTCTAGGACCTCACTGTGATCAATCCGGGACATGGGGATGCTTGGGGGATCAAACTGTGCCTCAGTGACTAAAGATGTTACTCTGTAGCACGTCCTACCCAATAGATCTGCAGAAGCTCTGGAAGGGGTTTAGGAGGCAAATGACCAAATCCCAGTAGAAGGATACGTGCACGGGCTGGCTGCGGGAGGAAGTTTGTCTCCCGAAGCCGCTTGTGTCTCTTGCAGCCACCCAGAGGGTGATAGCACAATAACCCAAAGTAAACACCACCTCTCCCCACCCAGTTCTCTCCTTTCCCCTGGCCTCTGAAAAATCACCCACATTGGCATGCAATGTGAGGGCTGTGCCTTTGAGTCATCAGTCATACCCCAAAGTGGCATGAAAATGCAACTTTTACGAGAGCTCGAGAGGCAAAGAAATAAACCACAGCAAATATTTGACTGATCCAATTATAAATCTCTCCACTTCTTGGCAGAGACCGAGGAGGAATGGTAATTAAGATAACTTAGTGGGCTTCCAAAGGAGCAGGAGGAGAGCAGCAGAGCCTGGACCGTGGAGTGGGGGCTGTTACTTTCCCAAAAGGGAAAGCAGCCACAGGCAGGGAGTGGGCAGCCCAGAGATGCTTCTAGAAACCACACTGATACACATCTGCCAAAGGTTAAAGACAGATTCATCGCCCTTCGAGAGGATGTTATTACTGGGTCCAGGACCCCCCAAAAGGAGGGGATGACTTCATTGCTATTTGGAATGTTTTCTTGCTGAGGGTCGACGCGAAGGGGAAAAGCAATAAATGCTGACATTTCCCGGGGAAGCCTGCCACTCCCCTCGATGCACTGGCAGCATTGCCGGCCTCCTGACGATGTCTGATGTTGATTGTACCTCAGATGGCAGGGCACGCTCAGCAGTTGGTGGGACTGCAGGGGAACGGCACGTGTGAGCTAGGGCTGCTTGAAGCCACATGACCACAGGGTCTCTGGTCGTATCCGGCGACGGCGGGAACAACTGAGCTGCGGTGGGTCGCTTGCTCACGGGGGTCTGTTCATCCCTTTCTGCCTCCAGCCAGGCCTGTGGCAAAGTGCGCCTGGCTGATTCCTCATTAAAGCTCAGCACCATTTCTTTGCTCTCCTTCAAAGGGGCTGAGTGCTCAGGGAAGGGGGAGGAATGACAGCCGTGCTCCAGTGGGGGCTGGCTTCCCTGAGTGTGGCCTTGCCTGTCTTTTTCAGGACTCCCTGCTCAGTTCCTACTTACAGTATCTGAGTCACTTCACTAAATGCAATCGGCCCAGCTGCAGGCACCACTGCTTGGGCCACTATGAGATTGAGCCCCTGAGCTTCCGGACAGGAAACAGCATCTGCATTTCCAGACTGTAGCAACTCGTCACGCCAGACTCCACAGGCAAGAATCAAGCAGATGGAAGCTAGAGAGGAACCAAACAGGGTTCCCTGAAATCAGCAGCTGGGGAGAATTCATCTACAAGGGTGGAATTCTTTATTCTTTCATTACATGTCCTCTTGCAGCAGCAGCAAAAGTAATCATCAAAAATAAAAGCCTATTTTTGCCTGGCACTTGCTACATGCCAGGCATAATAGCAAATGCTGATGTGTGTTATCTCCTTTCATCCTCCCCCAAACCGTAATCTCTTCTCAGGAGAGAACAGTGGTTTCTAGAGAAGTTAAGGAATGGATCCAGTGCCATTGAGGTTGGTTAGTGGCCAAGCAAGGATTTGAAGTTGGATTTGCATGAATCTTAACAATTATGGGGACAGATTCATCTTTTCCAAGAGCTTAGTTGTAGCTGCCAGCAGAGCTGGTGGCTGGCCTCGTTTGTAAGTTCCCTCATGATGCCACTGAGTGCATAAGAAGGAGGAAGGAAGAGCTTAGCAGTGCTAGGGTCAGACCTTGGCAGACCAGGCTGGCCTGAGGACAGGGAGACATCCCACTGGGGCAGACAAAAAAGGGTACCTGGAAAGGTCTGGATGGCTTTGCTGGGTGTTGACTGTAAGTGCTGGCCTGTAAGTGACTTTGGGAGCTGGCCCCCTCAGGGCCTTTGCACCAGTCATTCCCTCTGCTGGCCTATTCTTTCTCCTGGTATTCTCTCAGCTGCCTGCTTCTTGTTAATCCCGCCTTTGCCTAAATATCACGACCCCAGAATGGGCTTCCCCGACCACCTATTGTGAAATACCTGTATCACAATGCAAATAAAAAACCACAGTGAAATACCATCTCACACAATTCAGAATGGCAATCATTAAAAAGTCAAAAAACAACATGCTGGTGTGGCTGTGAAGAAAAGGAAACACTTATACACTGTTGATGGGAATGTGAATTAATTCAGCCACTGTGGAAAACAGTTTGGAAATTTCTCAAGTTTAACTTAAAAGGAAACTACCATTCAATGCAGTAATCCTATTACTGGGTATATACCCAAAAGAAAACAAATCCTTCTACCAAAAAGACACACGCACTCATAGTTCATTGCAGCACTATTCACCATAGCAAAGGCAGAATCCTAGGTGCCCACCAATGGTGAACTGGATAAAGAAAATGTGGTACATGTATACCATAGAATACTATGCAGCCATAAAAAATGAAATCATTTTTTTTTCAGCAACATGGATGTAGCTGGAGGCCATTTTTCTAAGCAAATAAACATAGGAACAGAAAACCAAACACCACACGTTCTCACTTATAAGTGGGACCTAAGCATTGGGTACTTATGGACATAAAGATGGCAACAAAGGACACTGGGGACTCCTAGAGAGGGCAGAGAGGGAAGGGGCAAAGGTTGAAAAACTATTGAGATTTTCACTATTGAGTAAGCATTGGATGCTATGATCACTACTTGCATGATGGGATCACTTATATCCCAAACCTTAGCATCACACGACATACCCAGGTAACAAACTTGCTCGTGTACCACCAAGTGTAAAATGAAAGTTGAAACTATATTTTTTAAAAACTTCTATTACTTCTTCTTGTTTCCATCCTCAGCAAAAACTCATCATTCTTTGAAAAAAACTTGCTACTAACTTACTAATTTATAATTTATCTTCCTCCTTTTGGAATATGAACTTTCTCCAACACTTAAGAGTGGGAGACTAGCGTGTTTCACTCAACACAGTATCCCCCATGCCCAGATGGGTGCCTGGTCCATGTGGATAGCCACAGCTATGAGTGATGGAGACACTGCAGGAAATAAAATAGCTGCTGCCCTTCTGGAGCTGACACCTAGAACAACTGTGGATTTTCCCTTTGCTTGATGGGGGTCCAGTGGATGGTTTCAGAGGCTGAAAAGATGAGACCAGAGCCTTTTTTTTTTTTGTCATAATAAGAAAGCATCTTGCCCGGTGTGTTTACTGAGCCTGATTCCTATGAGGGCCCTCTGGGGTTGGCAGGGGCTTTGGCGATTTGCTGGTTGAAGATAAGCAGATTATGGGTTCTGCCAAATTTCGTCCCTCCATACATCAAGCCTGAAATGGTGGTTTTCAAGTTCCAAAGGAGTATATTCTGAATGTCTCTGATATGGGAGGGGGGTGATGTAGGGGAAATGAAAAGTGAATAGAAAAGGATAAAGTGTCACAATGGAAGGATAAGGGAGTATGATCACTACGAATATGTGGCACATTCCAGCAGCCTTTCTTCTCAGAACTGTTTCAGAATGGAATTCCTGACACAACCAATAATGAGGCCGGGTCAAGCAATGGCAGGGACAACGCATTTCCTGATAGGTGAGTGAATTCCCTGGAAATTCTGGGAGAGGCATTGGTGCTGGTGTCTACTATCACACGAGGGCATGCCCAGCTCCGCCTTGTCCATGGCTGCAGCACCTTGACACGTGGCATATAGGTGCTCAGTAAATGTCGGCTGAATGAAACGTGATGGCCTGCCTCTGGCGGAATGGTGCATCCGCCTGAACACAGGGTCTCCTTCAGGGAATGTTAACCCTTCTCACATGAAATTTCTGAGATCAGGGGAAACAGTTGGAAACCATAAGTCTTGATCTCTTATTTTCAGCAAGATTTTCCCGAGGCACATGAGTGTGCATTCCTAGTGAGAAGGGTTTCCCATAGTTTTAGGGCATTTGGCCACTTTTTCCTTTTATTTAACGTGTGTTCCTGGCTGCAGTTGTGTACACAGCTGCAAATATGCAACAACTCAACACAGGGGCATAGCCATTAAACCTCCAGAGGGGCTGTCCCCCTAGGTCACTCTTGCTTGTCGAAGCCAGTTCCAAAAGGAAAAGCTATGTCCCTACTAGTGAAGAATGACTAAAGCAAAGCAGAGTTTCTAAAAAGAAGTCAATTGTTACATGAAGCTTCAATAGAGCCCACACAACAAGGGATGTCTTTCTGCTTTGAAAGGCCCTCTCGTCTTTCTCTTTACCTGCTTAATTCACCCTCAAATATTCACCTTGGGGAGCCTCTCCTCCAGGTGGCTGCCCTAAAATCCCTCACAGGTTAAAAGTGGTGACCAACTTTTATTTTCCCAAGTCTGCTATATCCAATCCCCTAGTAATAACAATAGCTGATATTTGTGGACCATGTTATGTGAGGGACAGGAACAGATCCTGAAATTGACATATGGTAGTGGCTCCAAGAAACATATAAGAGCATAGTGCTAGCAGGGTGCATGTTATTCCACCTCTCCCATCCTGTGAAGAGCTGTGCTTGGCCTGCACACAGCTAGATACAGTGGGCACTGTGCCCCGGAGAGGCACCCCAAACCTCTGCCACCTCTCATATTTATAGAGGAATGGGGAGGAGACAGGAATCACTTGACTGAGTAGGGAGACTCTGAGCTTTACAGTCTATACTAGAGTCTGGATGACTAGCTGAACCGCAGTTTGCATATCAGTATTGGTATCAGCCAGTGTCCTTGCTGTTCTCCCTGGAGAGCCGCCTTGTTGCTAGGCTACCTGAGAGAGAGCTAGAAGGGTTGTAGACCAGTTAGATTGATTGACTGATTTCCATGGGGTGCTTACTATTTGCTAGGCATTATCTCATTTATTCTCACAACAGCCCGATGAGGTATAGTCCTCATTTTCTGGATGTTGAAACCAAATCTAGAGAGACTCATCCAGAAACACTTCATAGCAGAGATAAGATTCAAACCCAGACCAGGATGACTGTGGAGTGTCAGCTCTTATCCTCCACCCTGTACGGCATCTCACGACCCTCCCTACTTGATGTTGCCATCATTTGTTAACTTGTCAGGTCCCCATCTCCTTAAAGGCAGAGCCGATGCTTTTAATCGCTGTGTCCCCAGTACAGGCATTCAATGAGTGTTTGTTGACTGCATGAATGGATTGATTTTATATTTCATCTTCTCACAAGGTCATGCCCTCATCATGCTGCCTTTTGATCCAACCCAAGAGAAGGATAGAAGGTATTGCTCTGAAGACCAAGTGAGCCATAATGTTGACCTCACAGAGCCTTGGGGTCAACGTCAGTGAAATTGACGAGCATTTCAAGACTATTCCAAGGCGCACAAAGGCTGCACCATGGGGCCAGAAGAATGAGTGTTTTACCTCTCAGTGCCTTGCTGATGTGATTTCTTATTTACTGCACATTCCCATCTAATTGTCTTCAGCCAATGGTTTATCAAAAATGTCACATTTGGCTCCTTGCCCTCCCAAGATCAATAGGAAGGCCCAATGTGGGCTGGCTGTGAAAATATATCAAACATATCACCAAGAAGAGGGAGCAAACTTGGGATGTGTCCAGTCACAAAATGACTTCCCAAGCACTAACGAGGAACAGAAGCACCAGCACGGTGCAGCTTCTCTCAAAGCAGGAGCTGCACATTTCACCAGGCTGCAGTGTAACTCCGTGCAAATCTCCAGCTCTCTGAGTTCCGCGCTCTCATCCCCAAGGTGGGAATAATGAAAGTCCCCACCCTTGAGGGACACCGCGAGTTCAGCTCAGCTCGTGGTAAGCACTCAATTAATGTGAGCTGCTCTCATGGTTATTATTGTTGTTATAACACCTTGATGTATTATAAATCCTCTGAGCTGGCAATTCCACTCCAAGAATTCATCACAAGGAAATTATTAAAAAATATCAGAACATAGACCTGAAAGAATGTTCACTGTAGGATGATTTATCATATTGAAGAAGGGGGATTGCTTGAACAAAATTTTATTTAAGACAATGGAGTATTTTGAGGCATTTAAAATGAGTTTATGGAAAAATATTCAGACTTGGAAAGATGTTCTCTATCTATTATTAAGCAAAAACTCAGGGTAAAAATAGTGTGTGTGGTATGATCCTGTGTTTATAAAAATGATCACTATATGTGAACAGAAAACTGTCTAGAAAATATACTCAAAAATGTTAATGTTTTCTGTTTTTCCTATCATCACCATGTCTTACTTTATAATGAGAAAAACACAAATAAAACTTATCTCAAAAAAAACAGAAATCTGTTTTGTTTGTTTGGGGGTTTGTGTCATGAATGCTTTGAAATCATAATGATAATAGCTTACACCATTTCTATGTGCCAGCATGAATCTAAGTGCTTTATAAACATTACTTTATTTACATCTCACAATATTGCTCTGAGGCCATATTATCATCTCCAGTTTATAGATGAGGTAACTGAGGCACAGAGAGGCTGAATGACTTGCCCAAGCTCACACAGCTTGGAAGCATTGGAGGTTGGAGTTCAAAGGCAGTTAGTTTGGGCTGGTCTACACTCCTGCCCAGGCTCTCCTGCTGTTCCTGTTCCTGACAGGAACAGCAGCATTAGTCTTCCATAGTGTTTTTTTTTTTTTTTTTTTTTTTTTTTTTTTGAGACAGGATCTCACTCTTTTGCCCAGGCTGGAGGACAGTGGTACAATCAGGGCTCACTGTAGCCTTGACCTCCCAGGCTCAAGCAATCCTCCATCTCAGCCACCCAAGTAGCTGGGACTACAGGCAAATACCACCATATCTGGACAATTAATTTTTTTTTTTGGTAGAGATGAAGTGTCACTTTGCTGTCCAGGCTGGTCTTGAATTCCTGGGCTCGAGTGATCCTTCTGCCTTGACTTCCCAAAGTGCCAGGATTATAGGCATGAGACACCACAGCTGGCCTAAACTTCATTTTCTAAATATGTATTTATGTATTTTAAAAATTAAAATTCCACCCCACACTGACTTGATTTATATGGTAGGATCTAGTTATCTGAGGATCACTGGAATTTGTTAAGAGGCCACTTAAAAGGAATGCACTTAACAAATGGAAAAATATTTGATTAGAATTTTATCTTGGCAAAGGAAACCTGTCAAAAAGTTTATTTTACCTCATATTTAAGGAAATTTAGGTTATATTTGCAACTATGCTCTAGTTGAGAGAATGAACACTGAATTTTCATACATACACAAAAACATGACACCAAACATTTCGTTCTATCTCAGCTTCATCGATTGCAAAACACGTGCTGTTTTCAGAAATGTCAAAAGAGGAGCATTATATACATCTTAGAATCGATGAAATACACAGGCTGGCATGGCATCACTTAGTCTGACAGGTGCAACAGAATCAAAAAGAACAATTCTGTAAGTATATGGGTTATCTTCGTCAAATTTCCCAGGATCTCTCTTTACGTTTTTATAACCACCCTCTTTGATGTGCCGATCTTATCACCTTCTTTGTTAATTTTCTCTGCCTCCATGTTTAACCACGCTACCTCAGCCAGATTCATATTTACTAAGACTTTCCTCTGACACATTCAAGAAGATTCCCACCACCATTTTCCCTGACTTGATAAAATTTCTGTTTTTGGCAGCAGGTGTAATTTTGCTCCGTAAACAATTGTGTTTACATTGTACTGTAAATG
Organism: Sapajus apella; assembly: GCF_009761245.1. Classification (NCBI taxonomy): domain Eukaryota; kingdom Metazoa; phylum Chordata; class Mammalia; order Primates; family Cebidae; genus Sapajus; species Sapajus apella. The sequence continues at coordinate 2,457,015 of NW_022437019.1, forward strand.
CTCCTAGAAATGAATGAGCACCAGAGAGAAGGAAGAGGAAGGCACCTGGCTGCCAGATCCACACACCAGCTTTGAGCCCCTAACCTCTGTCTCAGTTCTTCCATCTGTAAAAGGGAGTGCCACGAATGCTACCCACCTCATAGGGTGTTGTGAAGATAAAACAAGATAATGCACATAGAACAATCAGTCCCTGGTACACTGTAGCCCTCAGAGAGTGCTGGCTATTATTCTGAGTGGGTTTAGTCACTCATGTTAAATGAAGAGGGATCTCTGTGTGCAGGACATTTTTATAAGAGATCGGATGAATGATTGATGAATATTGTCATCTCAGAACAACTTTAGCTTCCTTACAAAGCATCCTTACTGAGAGGGGCTTCATTGAACATTTTAGAAGCCATTAATTTTTGTGAAGATCTTGGAATAAAGCTTTTCCTAATATCTCTGAGCCTACATTGAACTTCTGTAACTGTCGTTTATCAGGAAGCTTAAAGATCTGTACTAGGCTTTCTTTGAATCCAGGCTGATGTGTGTCTGCTCAGATAAAGTCGTACAGGCAATTGCACTGATGGAGGCTGTTCAACCAAATGCCAGGCAGAGCAGAGGCACATGTTTGACTCAGGATATAAAACCAGGAGTGGAATTCCAAATGAATGTGCAACGTGTCCCATAATGGGGACTTTTTCTTTTTTAAATAAGGAGAGTTTCAAAGCTTGGGTGCAACTCCCCTATTTTTATACCCTAAGGCAAGGGATATGAGTAGTTGTTCTATATTTTAAGTGACTTAACCTTGAAACAATTATTACCTTTCTCTCCTTTTTCAAGCCTCTGGATCAATTTAATTGAAGAGTATCTACAGTCTGTAAGGGAAGTGATTAAAGGAAATACTGTTGCTATTCACAAATACTTGTATAGATTCATGACAGTTTTTCTCAAAATTGCAAAAAACGCAAAGTATATAAATAAATGGAATTTTGAGAGAGTGATTGCAATTACAGCCATCATCTATATCTCCTCAATGTTTGTTTTACTCAAAATAGACTCAACCTTGTTACAGATTCACTTTTATTAAACACACACACACACATACACACACACACACACACACAGAGCGAGCGAGTGAGCGAGAGAGAGATTACAGAAATTAAGAGAAGTATAAAAGATACTCATATTACAACTGCTCAAATGAATAAATGTTAAGAATTTGTGGAATTACATCCAGTCTGTGTGTGTGTGTGTGTGTGTGTGTGTGTGTGTGTGTGTGTGTTGGAGATGGGGGGTGGGGGATTTGCCGTACCTTTAATATGATTTTATGGATAAAAGTAAGTACTCCCAGTCCTATTCTTCTTGCCTATTCCTAGAGGTAAGCACTCTCATGGGTTAGTCTCTCTTTCTCTGGATATACATCTATACATGTGATTTATTAATACATAAACATACATATACAGAGATTAACAGTATAATATCTAATGTGGATTTGAACGCAAACTCTATGCTAATAAAACTGTCAGTTTCATCTTTTTATATATGGGGTTCTATGTAAGATTTCACTTGAAGATAAAGGTCCTTTCATTAGAAAATTTGCAAACTCCTAAATTACAGCACCTCCAAGATTCTCCTCAGTCTAAATATGTGGTTTGGTGCTGCCCCTCTGAACTCACTCCTGTTTTCCCTGTTGCTGTCTTTATCTCTGAGTTCCATGAACTCAAGCCTTGTCCTTCTTGAAAAACATCCACGGTGTCCTCCCATGCACCCTTCATACCGGCTCTCTTGGCAGACTCAAGCATCCCATGAGATTTCTCCTTGCTCTGCTCGGTAGCTGTCCAGGAGGCTGCCCACTGACTCAGATGGCAGTTTCAGCTCCGGTCTCCTGTTAGAATGCCACCAGCTAACCAGAAAGGGCCTCTCGAGAAAGTCCTTTCCAAAAGCACTTTCAGTCCAATACAGAAGAAACCAAGATTCTCTTGGTTTCACACAATCGTTCTCTATACTTCGAGCTCATTTGGAAAGGAAGGTTCTGAAAAATATGCCTGTGAAGATCTGGCTTCTTCCAAAATGAAATGAAACTTCGTATAAGGGGCTTCTGCAAAGCACGATTTGATGTGCTATGCAAGCTGACAGCCAAACCCTGGCACTGTCTCCAATTTCAGCTCCATGTGAAAGGTGAGGCCCAGCGGAGCCTATCTGACTGGTCAAGGGACACTGAGAGTGTAAAGAGAGAGCGGCAAGATGACAGAGCCGGGGTGCTCCGAACAACCAGGCACCCCAGCATCCCAGGAACGCAGTTAGCACCATGTCTAATGGAAATCACGTGCAGGTTTGCTTACTTGGGCAAGAAAGAAGGGGACAGGGAAAGAGAGCGTTCGTTTTCAAATAAGGATCTGAAATTCAAAGGAATAAAACCGAGCTGGCAAAGACTAATACCACTAATCACCATCTATAAATCTGCTTTTACAAAATGTCATTAGGGGAATTCCACTGATGAGGACAAATAGAAATGTTTGCTCAGCTCATTTTATCTTGGTCCACATATGCCCAATCTGCCATATTTGCATTTATTTGGTATGATCACGGGGCAATTTGTGGTCTCTTAAACCATTCCCTCCTATTGGCTAATGAGTTTAACGTGTGGGTAATTTTACTTCCCATCCCACAGATACCTCTCAGCCTAAAGCATCAGGGGGTACCAGCATCTGCTCCTGTCTTACCACCATTCAACCCTTAGCACCTCTCTTTAATCAACTTGCTGGAGCTTTGAGCCCCATCATATACTTTTAAGTTGCCTCAGGAAGTCACTGAGCTCCTGGCTCCATTGTTCTGAGTGCTGAAATAGGCATTTTAAATATTTGCTAAACAGGATCGTGGAGAAGGTGAAGTCCCGGCAGGGCTCCGAAGCGGTAACTGCATCTTGTTGTCTCCGGTTAATCACGTACCTAATTTGCCAATTATTGACTTGTTCTCGCAAAAGATTTTACTTCACTTGACATATCAGTAGCAATCAGTGATGGACTGTCAAGCAAACTTGCTCACTGCCTTAACCACCCAAGATTCTGACTTGCAGCAACAGCCTCTGAGATTTCTTTTGATGTCTTGCACTGAAGCCAGGTCAGATTATTATTTTTCTTCAGTCTGTTACCTTTCTAGAACTGGGCTGAGCAAATCTGACAGAATTTGTAGGATTTCAGATATTTGGCAAGTTGCATTAGGCTTCCACTGGACACATACCAACCTCATAGGAATTCAAGTTGGTGGGTTAAGAATAACCTAGATTGACTTTAAAGAAAAAATCTGTCTGTGTCTTTAAAAATGCAATGCATGATGTCAAAACTGCTGCATTTAAAGCACAACATAATACCTACCTTTAAAACTGGCAAAGCCTTAGAAACGATAATATCACATTTATGCAAGTGTTCAAGTAAATAAAATGGGCGTTTCCACAATGCAGGTGGTGAGTAGGAGTGTAATTGGTACCAATTTTCAGAAAGACAATTTGGCAATATAAATAAAATCCTTAAGGGTTTATTTTCAAGAAAAGGATTGAGGATGTACCCAAGGCCAGCCACTAGGACAGGCCTCATAACATTTTATGTTTAAGTCATTAGGGATCTTTATTGATATTTCTGGTGCTCCTTCCGGGGACGCCATCAGATGGTACTTCCTCCTCCATTAGTTACCATGTGACTGCTTTGGTTAATATGAGAAGGGCTTAACTGATATGTATGACTTCTAAGCAGAGTTCTGTAGGAATTGGCACACAATTCTCCACCTACTCCTTTCTTTGTTCCTTTTTATAGTAGAAGCTCCATAGGTCTGTGTCCTTGAACGAGGTTGACATTGAGCAAAGTCCTCATTAACCTAAGAGGGACATATGAAATGTTTTTTGTTTTTTTTTTTTTATTACAGAGTCTTGTTTTGTTGCCAGGTGCCAGGTGCCAGGCTGGAGTGCAGTGGTGCAATCTCGGCTCACTGCAAATTCCGCCTCCTGGGTTCAAGCAATTCTCCTGCCTCAGCCTCCTGAGTAGCTGGGACTACAGGCATGTGCCACCACGCCCAGCTAATTTTGTATTTTTAGTAGAGATGGGATTTCTCCATCTTGGCCAGGATGGTCTCGATCTCTTGACCTCGTGATCCGCCTGCCTGGCTTCCCAAAGTGCTGGGATTACAGGCGTGAGCCACCATGCCTGGCCGGGTTTTTTTTTAGCCTCAGCATTGTTAGCATTTGAGGTTAGTGTTAATTATTTGTTGGGGCTTCCCTGTGCACTGCAGGCAGGGTGTTTAGCAGCAACCTTGGCCTCTATCCACTAGTTATTAGTAGCAACCTCCTCCCAGTGTGACAACCAGAACTATTTCCAGGCGTTGTCAAATGTTTTCCGGGTGGGAGTGGGGGCAGGGCAGAATCACCCCTGTTTGAGAGCCACTAATGGTGTAGCATAAACAAGAAAAAAAAAAAAAACCGTTGTTCTTTGAAGCTATAATTATACCATTATTCTAAGGTTCTTTTTTTTTTTTTTTAATCACTGCAATGGATATGTTTTACTATAACAAAAATAATATATAAACATTTAGCAAAAGGGGACTGCTTTATATTAGAAGCGTTTTTACTTTTTCATTCTGTTTCTCTGTTTCTAAAATTTTTCTGCAATGAAATGTGGTTTTCTTTAGAAAGAAGAAAAAACTAGAAAATTAATTTATTAAAAATCTTATATTTGCATAATTGCCTATCTATATACAGGATTTGCTAGGGCTACACAGAAATTCTAAGAATGATAGAACACTCATATATCATAGCTTTCTATTGTGCTTTAGTTTACAAAGGGATTTCCCAGTTTGCCTTCGTTGTTATTGTGTAACTACAAGCAAATGTTGTGAGGCAGGTAACAGAGATAGAAAAGGAAACTGAAGCTAAGAGAAGTTAAGGGACGTGCTCAAGGTCCCCTGGTTAATATGCGGCAGGCTCTGCATTCTGGGCTTTTCCTCCTATGCCATGTTGTCTTTGTATCTCTATAAAAAGCCAGTTTCAAAAAGTCAACTGGGACAGACTCTGATTCTTGGGAAATTTAAGCAGGTATTTAATATCCTTGGACAAGGTTACTAAACCTTGTAGATTCTTGGTCAGGGCATGGTACTCAATAAAATTTAAACAACCATTTCATGTAGCACAGACAGTAGAATTTCATATTCTCCCCCTCCACACTTCTTTCTCCTTCTCTTTTTCCAGCTCAAATGAGTCACCTTGGCTAGACTGCCAATCCCCATAGAACTTACGTTCCTTGATAGGATATACCAATAAAAATGAGAAATTCTATAATGGTTCGAGACGTGAGTCAGTCGCTGGTCCCCACAAAGAGCTAAGCACTGCCTCCTCGAGGAAATGTACCTCATCAAATGGACAGGAATGCATGTGATGACAGCGAACGAATGTGAGAATACGTAGGGAGTCTTTTTCTTTCTTTCCTTTTTGAAAACAGCGCCCCTATATTGTACCTGTCTTGTGAATTTCTAAGCCTCGGCACAGTGTCTTGCTCACTTGACCCCTCAACACACACTGAACTTTCAAACTGGCAGCTGGACTGAAACCTCAGCACACATCAGCCCATGCCTATTCATTTCTGTTCCCTTGAAATGTGTGATGGGGCTGTCTCTGGAGTGAAGCTATTCTGAGAGGACAATCACTAGAACAATCACAGACTAGGCAGGAGATGGACAGTGCGGTGTAGCCACAAAGGAAGAAAAGACATTGTCATTGAGGATTTGAGTCTTGAATGTCAGAACGGCAGGGAAGCTGGGTAGAGTATGCTTCTGCCTGCTGTCCACTACCACTCAGTTACAGAGAGTTACCAACTTGACTTGCCATGACCATTGGCTTTTCCATGATTCTGGTTTCCTGGAACATGCAAGGGAAAGGGGCTAGCCAAGCTTTGGAGTAATGTGGGGAAGGAGTAGTTTTCTTAGCAAAGATCCTGGCATCCAACTGGCTGAGAGGAAAGTTGTGCTCAGCTATGCCTAGAGGCATGCTCATACTTACCTCAATAATGCCGGTAAGCAGATTTCACTATTGTAAATTCTTCATTTTGCTACAAGAGAATCAGTGGAGCCTGAAGGTCAAGGACACCAGCTAACAATTTGCATAACTTCTCAGAGCAGCACCCTGCAGCCTGGCCAGAAGCTACAGAAATGCCCCAGGGACTCCTTTCAGCTGAACTCCTCTGCTTGTCTTGATGAGAATGAATCTCTTTGAAGAGCAGATATGATTTCCGTACCGGAGTTCTGCTTGGTCAGGGACTATGTTAACTTATCTCCCGATAATCAGTGACTAGCCCTGTAAATATTTTTTCTGGATGGATGGATGGATGGAGGACTCATTGATTACTACATTACATATTGGTCCCTATAGCACTAGCTGTGTATGATCATAAAAACCTACAGCTCTCCCTGCTCAAAAAAGAAATAGTCCTTTTAGTCCTTATATTGATGATTTTAGGCTGCAAAGATGGGATTGCAAATCAGTTTCACCTTGAGAGCCAATACCAGTCGATTGGTAGTGGCTGCCTTGAGAGTTATATGGGAGGCCTGTGTGCACTAGGCTTAGTAAGGAAAAGTGCTGTCATAGATTAGCAATGTCTGCAATGGGCCAATGGTAAGGAAATGGTGACCTGACTACCCTGCATTTGCCAATGTTTTTTTTTTTTAAGCCGTAAGATCTTCCAATTGAATTTTCTAGACGAATTGCCTTTCCAACACATTTCAAAGTCAGCTTTGACTGGATATATGCATGTTTTGAGTTTTTTCCTAATGTACCTTATGTTCCTCCTGGATTTGAGGGCAAACGAGGCAGGAAAAACCCACTTGTTTTTTTCACAGGATATACAATTCTTTTTGGAAAAGAAAACCAAACTAGGTAGGTGTTAATTTACCCCAGGTGGTATGTATAATAATAGAACTTCTACCAGAACAAACTAAAGGAAGAATGAGAAGAAAAATAATGAAATCCATAATGTAATCCAATCTCTTCATTTCCAACGCTGTGAATAATCTCACTTTCATGGTGCCAAGGACTTCCCAAGGAACTCAATACAGGGGAGCCACAGAGAAACATCTGCTGAATTTTGGTTTATGTTACATCATTCTTATCATATGTAGTGAGATGTCTCCTAGTGATATTTTAACAAATTAATCCAATTACCAGAACATCTGAACAGAAAGTATCCAGTGATTACCCTCTGGGTCTAGTAAAGCTTCTTTCATCAAGTCGGGCTATTAGCATTTATTTTTTGGAGAAAAGGTTCATATGACACTATGAATAACTGTAAGGTAGTTTTTGTGATTTTACAGCGCCGTGGTTTTAGTGTATCCACCATATTGGATAAACCATCACAGCTATCTCATTTCACGGCATTGCTATCACCACCCCCCAAAATCCCCGTGGCAGTCAGTCCTAATTCCCAGTTCCTGGCAACCACTAACCTCCTTTCTGTCTCTATGGATTTGTCTGTTCTGGACAATTCATATATATGGAATCATGCAATATGTGGCCTTTGTTACCTGGCTTCTTTCACTTTGCGTAGCGTTTTTAAAGTTCATCCATGTTGTAGCATGTAATAATACTCCATCCCTTTCTACATCTGAATAATATTCCATTGCATGGCTATATCATATTTTGCTTACCCATTCACCAGTTGGACGTTTGGGTTGTTTCCACTGTTTGGCTATTGTGAACAAGGCTATGATGAACATTGATGTATGCGTTTTTATAAGAGAATGATGTCTTCAGTTTTCTCTGGGTATGTACCCAGAAGTGGAATTCCTCCTTCATATGGTAATTCTATGTTTAACTTTATGAAAAACTGTCTCTTTTCCACAACAGCTGCACCATTTCACATTCCCACCAGCAATGTACAAAGGTTCTCATTTCTCCACATTCTTGCCAACATTTTTATCGTCTATCTTTTAATTATAGGCATTGCGGTGGGTGTGAAGTGGCATATATATATATATATTTTTAAATGCTTGGTTACATCAAACATGGTCATACCTGGGCATGAGATGGGGGAAGTCCTCTTCTTATGTAAACACCAAAGAGAGCATCCTTCCCGAGGGAGATGTTAAACTTTAAGAACTGGGGCTGACTGATGTGAATTTGTGACCTCCAAAACACCCCTGGTGGGACTTCTTGTGTCACCCGCCGACCCACTTCTGCTTCACCACTGTCTATGCTGCTGTTTTTCAATGACCAGAGCACTGAAAAAAAAGGAATAAACACCAGTAAGTAAGGTGTATACATTAGCTGGCTGTATATTTCTGTTTAATTACATGCCAGAATTTTTTAAAATATTAAGATTAAACTCCTGGCAAGTTTCTTTTTAAGTCACAGCTAAAACATTTAGGTTTCAAGTAACAAAGCTATAAATCTGCACCCCAGGGCATCTGAATTCTTGGCACAATGCTTTCTGAAATTATGTGATTACTCTTTACTGATCAAATATAATCAGATCTGGAGTCTGATAAGTACATGTAAAGCTTCCAACCATCCAATGTGACTGGGATACAAAAATTATCAGCAGGGGAGGGGAGGGTGATGTTCATTTGGCACCAAATTTAATTCTTGTAGCCTTTCATTATTCTTTCCAGACACAAATATACTCTGACATTTTCAACAAAAATCAGCCCAGAATAAACAAAACAACTCAGTAGAAAATGAAGACTTGAAACTCAAGCAGACCTAATATTGAGTTAGATCTTTCTTTGAGTTAGACGGAGAAGTCTAAGAACCACAGCGAACAACATCTCTCTTTCGTTGATATTAATGCATCTCTGTTGCATGATTTAAAATTGCTTATGTTGAAAATATTGGTTGCTCACAATCAGCATCCTTCAGAACTTTAATAATAGAAATTCCAAAAATATCTATTTTTAAAGTGGAGTTCTTAAAAACAATGAACCAGTCAGCACCTCCTAGACTTCCAAGAGTGGTTTCCCTTGCAACCACAGAACTGAGGAAGAACTGAGAGTGACTACCAGTTGCCCAAGAAAAACAAGTCAATCAGTCTTTCAGAGCTTCATTTTCCTTATCTCTAAAATGCGGGAAAACATCTCATAGTATAAAGGTCATTTGTGATTCCTTCAAATTGATTTTGAACTTGGTAAGAAATATAAAATATTCTTCTATGCCCCTGAGAATTTCTGAACCAACTGAAATCAAACAGAAAGAGCTGAAGTCATTTTTGTTTTGAGGGGAGTCTTTTCATTTCTGGAATCCCTGATCACTTTGGTGACCCTGTAGATCCAAAAACTTTTTCAGCCTGATGGGTCCAGAAAGCTCCCCTCAACATTCTGTGAAGGATTAACTCTTCCGAAAATATTTATCTATTATCTGGCCACCAGATATCACAAAGGTTTTGGATGATCAGGAGAAATGATAAAATTGCTAAAGATTGGCTAAGAGGTGAGTGAACCTGTCTGACTCTGTCTCTTGGTCCCAGTTTCTCTATCTGTAAAATGGAGAGATGACACTTTTGGTTCTCAGAAGGTCTTTCATGTCTAAATTAGAAAAGAAAAACCACAGAATGATTTGAACATATAAAATTTTTCCCTCTTATTTTCTTTAACATGTGAGGTGATTGATTTTTATGCAGCTCAATAAAAAGCCAGCAGGGGCTTAAAATGAAGCAAGAGAAACACTGGTTTGGATCTTAAAAATAGCCCTTTGACCTCTAGGATAATAAAAATAGGGAATGGGGTCCTAAAGAAAGTTTGAAAGCCTCCTTCACATCTCATCTTTATAAGGAAAATTAACAGCCAGAAGTCCTGAGTGGTTCAGACCTTTAGATGAGGACTAGATTTATTTATCAAATATTCTGAATTTTTGTTTTGTTTTGTTTGTTTTTTGAGACAGGGTCTCACTCTGTTGCCTGTGCAGTGGTGACATTTCAGCTCACTGCAACCTGGACCTCCTGGGCTCAAGTGATCCTCCTGCCTCAGACTCCCCAAGTAGCTGGTACTATAGGCATGTACCACCACACCTGTCTGCTTAATTTTTTTGTTGTTGTTGTTAGAGACAAGGTCTCACTATGTTGCCCAGGTACTGGTCTCAGACTCTTGGGCTCAAGTGATCTTCCTGCTTTCAGCTCTCAAAATGCTGGGATGACGTGTGTGAGCCACCACGCCCAGGATGAACTTTTAAATGTTGGCTAACTTTCTAATGGATACTGATTACTTACCTGCAGCGGGAGGAATACAGCATCATGTTTAAAAGCAGAGACCCTGGGCTGAAATCACTGTGGCTCAAATCCTAACTTTGATACTGGCTAAGTGTATCAACTTGCCGTGCTTCAGTCTTCTCCTATATATAGATGGGACACTATTTATTTCACAGGACTGTTACAAGGTTTTAATGAGTTTAGTCTGTGTCAAGCTCTTAGAATAATTTCTGGCACAAAATAAGTATTATTACCTGTAGGGCCCTAAGCCTAAAACGAGTGTTGTTTATTTGGGGTTTTGCTGAAATAATGGCTTGTCCAGGGGGAAACACTTGTTATCACAAGTAGATCAGGAGCTCTCATGACTATAAACTGGAAAGTAAATTTTACTTTAAAATGCGGCATTTGACACCCCTTCCTTGGGGAGGGGATATAATAAAAAGGACCCAATAAGGAAGAGACATAGTAAGAAAGCCACCTGGGGAAGAAGAGTGTGTGGGCGGGCCTCTGATAGGTACCAAAAGAAATCCCAGCAATCACAGCGTGGCAACAAGTTGAAAGCATTATAAATAAAAAAGAAAACTTTAAAAACATGATTCATCTTTAACTTAATAAGCTGGGCTTTCCTTTATGTGTGTTGGGCTTTCCGGGGTTGCCTGGGTTAATGACAGGATATGAAAAACAGGCAGGAAATCAGCACCCACGAGTGCTCTAATCTACTGTGGAAACCAAAATGGATTGTGATGTCAAGCCAGATGCAGATGCCGGACATGTGCAAGGGAGCTTGCCTCTAGAGAGCAGCTGCTCTGGAGAAATTCAGACAAGGAGCCCTAAAGCTTTGTTTCTTATAGCAGGAGGGTCCTCTTCCTTTACTAGACCCTGGCTTCAGGACACCGAGTAAATGAGCTGCCACTACCAGCCAGTACAGGCTAGCTCCTCAGTAGTCACAGCGCCCCCTAGGGTTTTAGATCCTCTCTTCTCTATCCCATTCACTAAATAAGGGAGTGCATTTAGGGGATGAATTATAGAAGTAAGACACAACTGGGTTTGAATCCTGGCTCTGCTTCTTTCATGCTGTGTGACCTTTAGCAGTTTGCTTCACCTCTCTGGGTTTCCAGTTCTTTTTTTTTTTTTTTTTTTGTAAAATGGGAACAATAGTTCTAACTGCCTTGGAGGGTGTTAACAAGTGGAAGTACACAAAAGTGAGATTAGTACAGTGCCTAGCATGAAATAATGGCAAAATAATTGCTAAGTTCTTACGTGAAATGAATAAAATATGAAAAACAGCATGGGAAAGCATCTGACTTTCTTTGCAGAGTAAGAAATTCTCTAAAAGACAGAAGATAGTATGTGCACATGTAACATACATGAATGTCTATGTGTCTATTTGTATATATCTAGCTCTCTATCAAGAGTCTAATTCTTCTGGAGTAGACTAATTCTTCCAGCATAGACTGGAAGTCAGAGCCTGGTTCAGGTCAAGAGCACCTTCACACTGAAGCTCTACTTTCCTTTACAACACCACCTCCACCCCGTCCTCAGCCAGACAAATTGTTTTCTTTGTGTTTCTATCGCAATTACACTTTGGTGCAACCCACAGCAGCTGTTGTTAGGTATTGTACTTGATTTTGCATGCCTACTAAGTCTCTGTCTTTGGATACTGTGCTCCCTGAGGTCAGGCAGAGATGCAGCAGATTCATCTCTGGGTTCTCTAAGCTCTGCACCTGGCAATTGTAAATGATCTATAAATGCTTATTGAACTGGATCAAACTCTACAAACCCATCTGGTGGGGGTATTGTAACCAAACCCCTGTGATGACAGGGTAAAGTGAGAGCCTTAACAAAGATTTACTTTGAAAACTTACATGTGTAAGGAAAATGGATGTGCTGTGGTCAAGAATAGGCCTAGGCAGACATCCAGTCCAGCATGACTCAGCAAGTTTGGAGCATAGGCGCACAACTCTGCTTATTGTGTAACCACGCCATGTGAGGCGCGTTAGGTAACCACTCATGTGAGCTCGTGCTTGGCTGGGAGCCACTGTTGTCTGTAAAAGGTATAACTGCCTTGCTGATGCTGTACATACAGCTTGCTCCCAGGCTTTCTCGTGTCCAGGCTCACTTGCACCCAGGCTCACTCGTACCCAGACAGAGAGAATAAAGCCATGTTGAAACTGTCTACAATTCACTGAGTGCTTTTTCAGCTACCTACCACTATCCCACGGACTCCCCTCAGACCTCAGTTAGAACCTGACAACATGTAAACTGAACATTTATTTACTAAATAAAATAATCTTTTGGGAGCTCTATATGAAATTCACTATTTAAGGAACTTTCCTTGTGGATCCTTTTGAAGAGTCATGAGTAAATACGTAATTTACCTTTCGTGTGAAATCTTACAATAAACAAACAAACCAGGGGAGGTGTGATACAGCAAAAAAATCCTTAGATTAAGAATGAAAAGTTGAGTCCTAGTCATGACTTAATGACTTCGAAATGTTTGTGGAAGGAACAGGTATAAATGAATGATTCCGTTCAAATTCCATCCTTGTTACTAAGCAGCTAGCTAGTTTTAGGAAGATATATTTTTCAAAGTCTCAATGTTCTTATCATATAAAAGTGGCTTGGACCCAAAGATATCTTAAATGGCATTCGTTATTAGCCTATTGTGGTCTGTAGAGTGGGTCAGGAGGATCATTGCTGGGTATATGCCATGAAGGACAGAGAGAGAGAGAGAGAGAAAGAAAGAGAGAGAGAGAGAGAGAGAAAGAGAGAGAGAGAGAAAGAGAGAGAGAGAGAAAGAAAGAGAGAGAGAGAGAGAAAGTGTGTGTGTGTTGGGGGGGGGGAGGGGGTGGGGGGTTGTTAGGAGGGAGGAGGGATTATTAGAAAGTGTTTAGGCTTTGTTGATTAACAGGTTATTTCACTTTTACAAGCTCAATTCATTTAAAAGAAGATATCCATACTGTTAAACAAGCTAGTGTTTGCTTTCAAATTACATTCTTCAGGTGTGGAACTGAATTACACTTTTGCAAAGAGGGGTTTTCACTTTTTACTATATGTACATATACATATTTTCACACACAGTCTTTCTTTCTCTCGCTCTCCATATATAGTCATGAGTCACGTAACAACAGGGATACGTTCTGAGAAATGCATTCTTAGGCAATTTCATAGTTGTGTGAGTATACTCACGCAAACCTAGATGGTGTAGCTTACCACATACCTAGGCTATACAGTATAGCCTATTGCTATAGCATGTTACTATATTGATTACTGTAGGTAACTGTAACTCAATGGCACTCGTGTATCTAAATGTATCTAAATATAGAAAAGACACAGTAAAAAATATGCTATGAGAGATAAAGAATGGTGCACCTGTATAGAATGTGTACCATGAATGGAATTTGCAGCAATGGAAGTTGCTTTGGTTGAGTCAGTGTGTGAGTGATGAGTGAATAGGAAGGCCTAGGACATCACTGTACACTACTTCTGACTTTGTAAATACTATAGACTTAGGCTACACTAAGTTCATAAAAAAAGTAATTACACTATAACATTATGACCACTAAGATGTCGCTAGGTTACAGGAATGTTTCAGCTCCATTATAATCTTATGAGACCACTGCTGAATTTGTGGTCAATCATTGACTGAAACACTGTTTTGCCATGCATGACTGCAATTTATAGGCCTTATTCAAATTTGTCAATTGTTACAGAAATATTCATTACAGCAAAAGAAAAAGGTTTCAAAATGTACTTTTAAAAAATCTTAAAAATGAGTGTGTATAACTTTTGTAATTTTAAAAGCGATGGAAAAAGAGAAAAATGTACAAATACCGCCTCCAAAGAGATAAAAAGAAAAGGTGTTTTTTGTAACTACAACCGGCATGGGAAACCATCTCAGTGACTCTCTTCCTGGAGGTCAAATCCCTGGGCTGATGTCCAGGAGTATAGATCTCTGTTGTTGTCTAGGTCAAAGAGAACAGCATCAAAGCCAGGCTGAGTCCCATGAAGGAGGAGTTGAAGCTGGGCTTCCCTGAGCCATGCCAGCTGTTCCAGGACTACCAATTTGGCCAGTCCCTCACAAGGCACCACTGAGAGGCAGGCAGCAAGGAAACAAAGTAATTAAGGTTTCTATCTTTACCTTAAAGTGTCTAATGCCTAGCTAGACATTTTAAGGTCTAGCTGAATATCCTATTGAGGGGTTCTATGACCTTAAGGAGGCAACATTGCCCAGGGAAGTCAGTCAGTCTGGGTTTGAATCCCAGCTCTGAAAGCTATCAGCTGTGTGCCTTTGGGCTAATCACCAGCCGTCTCTGAGTCTGTCTACTCATCTGTATGTTGGGGTGCTTCTGCATGTTGTATCTAACTTGTAGGTGCTTCTACGTCTTCCTATCCTGTCTGTCGTGGTGCTGCCTAAAATCAGCTCTAACTACTTTTTTCAAATGGGTGGGGGGGGGTAAATTTGTGATGGCCTAATAAAACATATAGGTTGCCTACTGTAGGCACCATTAATGAAAGAGTGCCAATGGTGGAGTGCATCTTAATAAAACAAGCATTTTCCAGAGCAGCTGAAATCAATATACAGTGAGTGGCCAGTACGTCTGCAGACTGGGAGGGGCAGACGACAGGTCACATGTATTAAGATATGATGATCAGAGGAAACCGCATCACGAGTTCTTTCTCTGCAGATTGCTGGTGTTGGGTGTGGTCTAGCTGCTTCTCACATGGGCAACTCTGTGCAGCCTGCTTTAGTGAAGAGCAGCCAGATTTTATTTATTTAACAATGATTAAGAAATGTCCTAAACAATGTTGGGTGGAGCATTCATTCATACTTTCATGCAACAAATATTTATCAGGCATTGACTATAATAGTAAGTATTCTTTGGTCAACATCAGAGTTGGAGTGTGTGTTGTATTCGCATGATCTCTTATCTAGGCAGCCTGTAGGCCAGGGTCCTATGGATTAACTTTGAATTAGGGGCATCAAGAGAAGAGGCATTAAACAGCGTTCTGTCATCACTCTGTGAAGGCCTCACCAGTATCCTTGGGTTCTAGGCAATGACTGGGCCCGGTATCCTGGCATGCAGGACCCAGTCCAACTCATGTCTCCCAGAGCTGGGCTTCCATGCAAACCTTTCAGTCTACCCAAGAGCTGCACAATGAAAAGTGTGTATGATGATCATTTTGCCGTAAGAAGCACGTGCTTAAGGTATGATGGTTCTGGCTAGTTCATTTTTAGCTTAGAGATGAGATTTCTGGGTTTTCAGAGGCAACATTCTAATGATCAATTTTACAGGATAGTCCAACTATATAACTCCACGGAAGACTGCTCATGTAAATGTGAAACTATTGCCTATTTCTGAAACATGTACCTAAAATTTCAACCAGTTAAATAAGACTGATGCTGAGCAAGACGACAGCTTTCCATAGCCACATTAGGAGCTAATCATTTCAGAAAATGTTGCCATAATTCATTTACAGAAACAGCAAAACTATTCCCCAAACAAGTGATAAAGAGAATGGACTCAGAGTCATACCAGGGAAATGAAGCCTCATATTAATACCTCCTAACTTAACAGAACTCCGGAGGCACCTCAGCATAAATCTGCCTTGCAGATTATTCTGCCTCACATATTTTTATCTATTGCAAATAAAATGGAATTCAGAATATTGCTACAGTCATTACACCTTGTTTCCATTTATTTGGGAATCAGGACAACCATCTGAGGATTCCGTTTAACCAACAGAAAAGTGAAAAGATTCTTCCAAGGACCTTAGATTCACTGCCCAAGAATACAGCTCATCCGAGACATCAGCAGCCCATCAGCCTTCACCCTGCTGCTGGCTGGCTGGCTGGCTCTAGTTCAGGAATGTAATTCCATCCTGAAAGTCACTGCTTCTGTGATGGTGTTCACAACATCACACAATAATGACTTTTAGAAAATGTGTCAGCTCCTGGAACTACATGTGGCTTTTACATCTTTTGAAATTTCAATTTGTTGTATTAGATAAAAAGAGTCAACTCTGCCATTAGGAATGTTAACAAGTATTTATACCTATGAATCTTCAGGTGAACTTGCTCCTGCATTAATGTTTAATTTAGTTTACTATTATTGACAGTGGATAAAATTTATTGAGCGGTAGCTAATCACCAGGTAATCCCCTGATACTCTTATGATTTTTCCTGTTTTTCAGATGAGAGAATTGAGGTTCATGGAAGATAAGTGACTTGCTTAGAGTCACACAGCTTTTTATTGGAAGATCTGTGATCAAAACCCATGTCTGACAGACACTAAAACTCATTTGGCTAACCCCTATGCTGACTGAACCCCTATTCAGGCCTACAGTCATCCCTTGATATCCACAGAGTATTGATTCCAGAACCCCTGTGGATACCAAAATCTGTAAATGCTCAAGCCCCTTATATAAAATGGTGTAGTATTTTCACATAACCTATGTACATCTTCCTCTATAATTCAAATTATCTCTAGATTACTTATAATACCTAATACAAGGTAAATCTATGTAAATAGTTGTTATACTATCATTTTCATTTGTATTTTTGGTATTATTATTATTATTCCAAATACTGTATTTTCAATCTGAGGTTGGTTGAATCTGTGGCTGTGGAACCTGTGGGTATGAAGGGCCAACTGTATACCAGAGTTATACCAGAGGTGCGTATTTAGAGATCACAGACTAGATATCTGGGTGTACAAGTTAACTCTGAAAGAGAAGTGTGGCCAATGAGGATATGGGCAAATACACGGACAGGGAAACTGGATCTCATTATTAACGCTCACGTTAAACTACCATGATGCTGTGTACAACATAAACTATGCAATTTAGAATGGGGCTATGGGTGGCAATCAAAAGCAAAAGTCTACTAACATGAGTGCATGTAAGTAGTACCCACCTGCAACAATGTAGAACAGCACGGCCTCCTAAATGAGGGGAGTCGTTGGGTTGGTACTTAGGATGTTGGTATATTTGCCAGTAGACGTGCAGTAATGGGGTGTTTGGCTCAAACATAATGACCCTTTGCCCTTCTGGGAACTTCACCGACTTTGGAAAAGCCTATATAGGGAAGTGATCATTTTAAAACCCTGGGCTGTGTTCATTGAGAGGCTGATGAGAGCCAGAGGAAGAATTTACCAACCTCCCTGCTAATCTGGCTCCTAGTACCATGCATTAAGCCAACTAGTAAAAATCATTATGAAGTTTTTGCTGAAAGGGCAAGTGTAGAAAAACATGTTTCTAAACAGAATAACAGTCTTTGCCATTTTTTCCAACTTGCATACCATCTGGAAATTCTAATTTTTTTTTTCAAAGGGTAGGAAGGAAATGTGCTCCAGGCACAAATAAATGTTTACAGCTGAGTTATAAACTGAGAATGGTAGGGCTTAAAACAGACAGGCTGGCAGTGATGGAACTCAAGCTGCAGTGAGACAAATAACGCAGCGTGGAGGGGGCCGACGTGGTGTACACACTGGCCCTTTGGAATAGGAAGACTGGCTTCCCACTGACCTCATCAAGCCAACGTTCGGGAAGAAATTTTCATCTGGGGTTTGGTTAATTCTTAGAAGGTAAAGGGAAAAGGTGAAGTGGTAGTATTGTCTATCTTGATATTCTGAAGGTAGTTTTCACCCTTTGTTTTATTTTTCAGCTTTACATTTTAAAAAACAAAGATGAGGTCTCGCTTTGTTGCCCATGCTGGTCTCGACATCCTGGCCTTAAATGATTCTCTCACTTTAGGATCCCAGAGTGTTGGGATTACAGGCATGAGCCACTGCGCCTGGTTGGTCTTCACCTTTGGAAAATATAGCCTCTTGTAAGATGTGACGGGCCATGGAAACTTGTTAAATGGAACAGCTGAGAGATGTAGTGATGACATCAGCGACAACTAAGATTCGTGGATCATTTATCACATGCCTGATGCCACGTGCAATGTTTTACAAGGGTCATCTCATTTATGATGGACAGCAAGCTTATGAGGGACTTGCATTTCACTAATGAGAAATTGGAGGCTGAGAGAGAATAAAGGACCTGCTTACAGTCACATAGTTGCTAAGTGATGGAGATGGTGTTTGTATTCACCAGACCAGCTCCAAAAGCCTCTATTATAGAGCATCTTCCAATGGAAAGTTACCAAGAATATATTATAACTAGTGCTTGGTCAAGAAGGAAGAAGTGATGTACTGGGAGTTTGATCTTCCCCTTCTGGCTTCCTGTAACTTGGATAGTTATGGGAGAAGTTCTAGAAAAGTGGAAATGGGGTTGGGAATGAGTCAGAGCAGCCATCTAACTTTTTATTATTTTTTTTAAAGGGTCAGATGGTAAATAGTTTAGGCTTTTTAGGCCATATAGTCTCTGTGGCACCCACTCAGTTCCACTGCTGTCTTCTGAAAGTAGCCACAGACAACAGGTAATAGTCATGGTGGTGCTCCATTAAAACTTGATTTATAAAAGCAGGCAGCTGGCGAGATTTGGTCCATGAGATGTAGTTTGCTGACCCCTGATATAGAGGGCAACTTGAATCTAAAATGAGTGATAGGTTTTGAGAATGATCCATGCAATTCTATACTTGAGAGTTTATTCTTTCGTAAAATCCGTGCACAAATTGGGTACATATGATGTGCCCTTTAAAAATCTCTTGTATACTTTCCCTGGGCCTGGCCAATCAAACTGGATTCCCTTATGTAATCTGACCAGGTCAGATATTGAATCGTCTTTCTCCAGGCTTATCTAATCCCAGATCTACAGAGAGAGTTCTCCGTGCCCTTGTAATGAAGATGCATGAGTTCATTCCTTTTAACGTAGAAATACATGCAAGATGGTGAGTGATTCTGGCAGGCTGGCTGTTCCTTCTTCTTGATGCGAAAGCCAACAACTGTCCATGTTAAGGTTTAATTGAAGGAGAGCAGAGGAAAGAAAAATAAGGCTCAAACAACAACAAATGAAAAAGGGAAAGGCAAAGACCAAAGAATGTACTTTTCCAACTAATTAATCAAGTGCTTTGTTTCCACTAACATATCAGAGTGTGTAGGCTGCCCTGTCTATTAGACTTGCTCCCAAACCTGAAGAATGTAAATACTCCTAAAGACCAGGTAATGAAATCTCTATCGATGTGCCATCTTAGATGGGACTCACATGTCTGTGTTTTGCTTACATTTTAATTTGCTTCTGCTGGATACTTAGCCAGTAATTGCTTAATGAGATTATCCTCCTTGGCAATGTGTGGTGTAGCTTGATTAAAACACTGGAGTGAAGAAGTATCGTATACCAAAAAACGGAGGGGGTGTTATTTAATTAACTTATTGCCAATATATCTTGATTGTCTCTTTGAAACACTGGAAAAGTAGTCGATTGGAATTGATTCAGGTTATCTAAATGTATAGAATTGGGGAGTGGGGAGCAGGGAGGTCACTGGGTATAGAAATTCAAACCTACAGTCACTTTTGATAAAAGAAATAGGAGCCGGTGAGAGAACTCAACATATTTTAGTCATTTTATAAGCCAAACCTTAAAACAACTTAAGAAGAGATCTGATCTGTCTGTAAGTTTCAAATTTTATTTCACCTCTAAGCAATTTTAAATTCTCACACTTTTTTCTTAATTATTCTATCAATAAAATTCACTCGACAATGATTTGGCAAACATTTTGTCTGTCTCAGCTGGGCGCAGTGGCTCACACCTGTAATCCCAGCACTTTCAGAGGCCGAGGTGGGCGGATTGCCTGAGCTCAGGAGTTCGAAACCAGCCCGGGCAACACAGTGAAACCTTGTCTCTACTAAAATACAAAAAATTAGCCGGGCGTGGAGGCATGGGCCTGCTACTCGGGAAGCTGAGGTAGGAGAATTGCTTGAACCCAGGAGGCGGAGGTTTCGGTGAGCTGAGATTGTGCCACTGCACTCCAGCCTGGTCAACAGAGCGAGACTCCATCTCAAACAAAACAAAACAACAAAACAAAAAAAAATTTTGTCTGTTTTGTAACTTATTTGGAAAATATCTGAATTAGTAATGATTTATACAACATTTTCAAAAGCATGTTGCATATGAGGGGAAAAATTCTGGGCTTTCCAAAGACACAGTGGAAAGTGTTTCTTCATTTGTTAATTTAGAGACACATATTCTTGTGCTTTTAAGACTTGCTCTCTGGGTGTGGAATGCAAAAGGTGGTGAGGAGCAGAGGCAGAAATAGAGGCTTCCTCATAAAAGGGAGGGGGGCTTGATCTTGACCTTACTTTATGGAAGCCAGTAGAGGTCAGCGATTCCCACTTATGAAGGACACTACTCAAAAAGCATTTGTATGCAACTTCAGAATGTATACACATATAAACAATGCCTCTGAACCGAATGATAGAATATGCACATTCATTTCATATGTGTACTCCGTATTCCTCTGAAGGGATGAGGTTCTGACTTGTAGATTAAAGGACATTTATGGATAAAATGTGACAGAGACCCCATAAAGCAGGGTTTCCAAGTGTAACACTACTGTCATCTTGGAAGGAGATAATTCTTCATCACAGGGGGCTGTCCTGTGTATTACAGGTTGTTTAACAGCATCTCTGACCCTATCCACTAGATGCCAGCCATGCCCACTCTAATTGTGACATCAAAATAGTCTTCACACATTGCCAAATGTCCTCTAGGGGTGCAAAAAATGCCCTGGCTAAGAACCGTTGCCCTAGAGAAAACTGAAGGAGCAGACAGTATCAAGTACTGGGGGTGACCAGGTTTCAAATCTGAGGTCAATAAATTTGGCTCTGGGCTTTTTGGTCAGTTAAGGCAGAACGTGGTCAGTTAAGGCAAAATATACTTTTCAGTTACAGGTCTAGTTTAACTTATCTGATAATGGAAAGCATATAATTTCATCCTCAGATAAAACTTTTCATGCTTACTTAAAGGTAATTTAGTGTTACGATTATGACAGATGAGTACAGTGATTCTTAAAGACTGGATAAAAAGACAAAAAAAGTCATCCTCAAAGCATTAGGACAGCTCTGGGGAGGATAATTGAAGCAGCATTAGCATCTCAGGATGACTAATGTGTACCTCTGGGGGCAGATGAATTCTGGAATCTTCTCTGAGGAAAATGACTCCTTGAAGGAAAGCTCCAACATCCTGCCCAAAGACACGCAGGGCACAGCTCTGAGTCCAAATTTGTACCTATTTGGGTAAATTTCTATAACCTTCTGGGCCTGAGTTTCTAGAGAGATTTTTCCTTCCTTTAATGTTATACAATACTAAACCTGGCAGGCAATAGGTGCCTAATAAATGCTACTTTCTTTCTCTTCGTTGAAATATCCCTGTAAGGTGTTTTCAAAATGTGGGGATGAAGTGGCTAAAAGGCAGAGTGTGCACGTTGGAGAAACGCTTTAATACAATCTCTCCCTTGGAATTTCCATTCCGAAGGAAGCATATCTCACCCGTGCCAGCCTGGCTAACCATTCCATTGACTGCTCTGTCTTTTAATTGCTCCAGTCTCACCTCCCCATGATTCTGTTTTCTCTCCTCCTTCTTAGCTCCTCGTTAGCACTTTTTTTTTTTTTTCTGCAAGGATACAGTTGCCTGATTGCTTCAATAAACATTTCTATTGTCCCCTTCACTGTTCTGAGAGGAGAAGCTTTGTTGCCGAGTTGTCAAAACTCCTTTCTATTCTCCCCCAAAGCAGAGCAGCTCCGAGCCTTTTCTCTTTCATGCCAAGCCAGGCAGCTTCCTCCCCAGGGAGGCTGCACCTCTCCTCCTGGGAGAGGGACCCAGTCTGACGGCATGTGCTGCCTGCTGCTCTCTGCCTTCTGATTAGGCAAGACTTTCTCCTGCTGCTGCTGCTGCTGCCACTCCAGCTGCTGCTGTGGCTGCTATTTCTGCACAGGCCTTGGGATGCTTTCAAGTAGCTCTGGACCATGCCAGTTGCTGCAGAGAGCATAGGTATGCACATTGCTCTGAGCAGGCATCGCATCAGCTCTGAGTGATCCAGCCAAATACAGCTGACAGGAACAGCAAACAGCCCTTAATGAGGGCACCTATGAAAGGCAACGATTTCTTTTTTTCCCCTTTTCTTTTCCTTTTTTGCATACCTTCCAAGATGTGGACTAGAAAACCTGAACCAGCTGGCAAGAGCTCGGAATTTTCCTGTGACCTCAAGAGGGCAAGCAGCAGCTGTAACCTCACCTTTGCCTCCAGATGGCATTGTTGCCACATCATCGTTTCCTGGTAAGCCGGTCCTTATCCCATTGTTAAAGGTGTGCCCATCTGCAGGCTGGAGTTGCCAATTGAGTCCGAGCAGATGCATTGCTGCAGGAGAGACAAAGTAATGAAAATATGAATAGATAATTCAGCAATGCAAATGTCAAGGGGGAGGGCCAGGTGCCTTTTTCCAAGCGATTGCCATTTAAGGAAGCTGCGTTCAAAAATGGCTTGCCCCCGGCCACAGGGATTAGCTAAATACAGAAAGCAGAGTGCTGGTGCTCACAGTCTCAGGGGGACAGGATCCCTCATGGCGGGCTGAGGAGGGAGGAGAAAACACAGCCTAGATCTTCCAAATGGTGCCACCAGGGAGGGGAAAATGGCCCTTTCCAATCACAGTAAAGAGTGCTGCTCTACCTCACCCATCCTTTCTACACTCTGGATACAACTGCTTTTAGACTATTAGTCTAGGGGCATTGACAAGGACTGTTTTCCCCAAACTACACACTCACAAGTAAATCAGCTTCAAAGGAGGCTACCCAAATGGTCTGTTTGCTGGTTCCTGCTCTGAACCATCAGTGCAGCCGGCAGCATCTATAATGGTATCGGCCCATTTGAAAGCCCACCTCCCTAAGTATTTCAAGCTTTTAAAATATTTTTCCTTTCCACCCATCTTCATGATAAGTGGATACGTTTCAGCGCATTGTAGAAAAAGCTTGGGGGGTTAATGATGGTGGAATAGGGTCCTTTTCTGAAAATATTACTATTCCTTCTCTCTCTGTTGCTTTAACTTTAGCAGAGTATGAAATGAAACAGAGCTCTGAGGTACCGCCTGCTCTTTGCTAAGGCACTGAGCACATCCGCAGAAGTCTTGACTCCCATGGGCACTTCAAGTCGTCAAACAGACTTCCGGTTTTCCTTGTCATCCTGGCTGTGCCAACTTCCCACCATGAGTTTAGCAAACTTAACACACCCCTATCCCTGATGGTTCTTGGTGAGTTATTTCTACTGAGTGGAATGAAAAGCAAACCCCAAACACTTCTGTATCCTTTCAGAGCCCTTATCTAAGACATGCTTCATTTGAGAATAAGTAAGGAATTTATTCCCCCGCATGCCTCTCATTCAAACGATGTCTCGCATTTCAGCTAGACACAGGTTGATGCTGTTGCTTCATTCCTATCACCGGGAGAGAAAGGGCTGTGGACAGGGAAAGGTTCGGAGTCTGATGTGGGGATGGGAGAAACAATTAACCGCAGGAAACACAATTAACAATGCTTAGGAAACTGTTCACACAGCAATTAATTCTGCATGCCTACCACCACTTAAAGTCAGACTGCATTCTATTAAGGTTAAAAACCTATCTTCAAACAATATGGCTCAGATTGACAGCCACAGATGAAGGTAGCAAGGTGTCCGTGGTGTGTGTATGTGTGTGTGTGTGTGTGTCTGCTTTTCACTTACACTCTTCTCCTTCTTAGAACCATATTTTCTTTCTATATATTCCTCTGAAGTGCAAAGCTCACTGCTGCAACTTCTCAAGATGATAAATAGTAATAAGAGTAAGTGACATTTACTGTATACTTTCCATCAAGGTAACACCTAATTTTCTCCTGCAGTTTATCCGTTATATGTAGGTCACTTACTTGAAGAGACCAGATTCCATTGCCTCAAATAATGACATATTTTCACTGTACAGAGGTCAGGAAATGAGAACTAATCGTGGTGGCTTCAAGATAACGATAGCTTCTGATTTGTAATTACCAGGTGAAGGAAGCCAAGGAATTAGCTATTTTAAAATAATTTTTTTTTAATGATACTGTCGGGTTATTGAAGCTCTCCTTGGGCCAGCTGCAAGTGCACTAGAGATGCAGTTCTTTCAAGGAGGGTCTTAAGACAGGTAGTGCAGGTACCACTGGAGCCCAGACCTAACAAAGCTTTGATTTCCATCTATGGAAGGAGCGGGAAGGAGCGGTGGGTCCCATCAGGCAAAGATGACAACCTCCCCAACACCCCATCCCAACCTCTAGTCAAAACTGCTCTGCTCTTATAGCACTCTATCTTGCCATTCTAAGGTGCAGAACACATTGCAACTGTCAGCTTTGGGAGAAAAGCAAGCACACAATACCCTGATGTTACTAAACAGAAAGAGACATCCCTGCAACTGTGTTTTCTCTGCTTCCAAGGATGCCTTCTCTCCTGCCTCCCCTCCCCGCCTTTTCTTTGTTTTGGGTTCCATAGCATCTTTTTATTATTTTTATTTTTAAAAAGTATCCTGAAAATAAGAAAACTGCAGATGAGGTGGAAAGGGTTAGGGTCAGAGGACACCAGTAACTTCTCAGACAACTCCCAGGAGTGAGAAGAAGAATAAGAAAGTGAGATAGAGACGGGAGAAGGGGCAAAGCCAAATCTGCTGAGCTTGAGAACTGTCCTCCCAGAAGCAGCAAAGCAACAAAAATGAAACTCAAGTTTGGGCATATTTTCTGTTGTTGAATTGAACATTAAGTAAATAAGTGAGAATTATATCGGGGTATAACCACCTTCTCTTGTTTTTTGGAAGTATCTGAAATAGGTTTTTGGTGGCATTTTTTTTTCTTTGATCAGCCATTCCTTCTCTCTCACTTGAATATGAAAATGAGACGCGCTCTCTGGCCTGTGGGGAGGGACTAAAGTGTCCTTAGGATAAAGACCCCAGGGAGCTGTGAAGTAAATGAGTTTCCTGACTAATGAGAGCCCTATTTCTTATTCTGCTACTGATTTGCTCTATGGCTTGGGCTGAGAAATCAGTCTCTCAATCAATCTCTCCCTTTACCTTTTACAAAGGTTTCCCTCTACAGGTAGAATAATGGCTCCTTAAGGGCCAGAGAGAGGTTACACATCTGCAACCCCCAAAAGATCTGACAGTGTCTTGAATATAAATGGCACCTCATCAATATTTATTGGAATAGATAATGACACACGGGGGGCAGATTTGGGGGGTTGGATTGTAGGATGTTATATGCTTATAAATTAAAAAATACATCATCACAGGCATAGAAGATGGGGTAGAACAGTGCTGGTAGCAATATGGACTAGTTTGCAAAGGGAAGGATATTTTAATTATCAGCATATCAGCACCAATCATTGAACCTTTTCTGTAGCCAGGTACTACAGTAGACATTCTAAAGGCATTATCTGAAGACTCAGAGGTAGGTACTATTATCATCCCCATTTCACAGATGAGGAAACTATTGACTGTGAAGATTGATAACAGGGGGATTTCAGAATCAGAAGGCAATTACTGTGGGAGGTGGCTATCTGCTTCCTATTTCATATTTCATAGTGATCTGGTTACAAATTCTATGGGCAATGGAGTCTCAGCAAATCTCATCTTCGTTTCAAAACTCATAAAACTCACTGGGGTTGGTGAATGACCACACCCCTTACCGAAACGGGTTAGATTTCTTCATCCTGTTGAATTCAGCACATACTTTGTCACACAGTCATTCTGGGTCTTCAGTGAAGATGATGTGGGCTACAGCCATGGCTGACCAGTGATAGAATACAGCAGGAGTGAAGATGTGAACTGTTACTGTTATAAGCCACTGAGAGTTTGGGGTTGTTTGTTACAGCAGCATGTCTGAGACTACCTTGACTGATACACTCACTTACAAGGAAACTAGGAAATGGCATATTTGTACAGCAAATCTTTGCATTCTTTTAGGTTGTATTGGGTTAGAAGCCTTTCTGGAACTCAGCCAGAGAGAATTACACATACTTTGGGCCACTATATTTGTTCCTATGAACAACAACAAAAAACAGCACTGTAAACATGATGTCATAATACCTCCAATTTTAGTTTACTCTCAGAGCCAGACTTAGAAATCAGAGCTGGATGAGGTGGCTTCCACCTATAATCCCAGCACTTTGGGAGGTTGAGGCAAGAGGATCGCTTGAGGTCATATGTTCAAGACCAGCCTGTGCAACATAGGAAAGCCCTATCTCTACAAAAAAATTAATTCATTAAAAACTATAAAGCTGAGAAACCTCAGAGTACCCAGAGTTATTGCTGCTTCCTCTCAAGATTTCACATAAATGCTGGACTCCTCAAGAGACCCTGGATGCACTGGGGTAGCTCCCTTTCCTGCCCTACCTTGAATGGTCTAGCAGTTCATCCCAAAACGCCTGGTCCAGATCATCTGAGGGTCAAAAGTGAAATGAGTTTGGGAGGCCCTCTCCCTAACATTTCTCCCCCTCACTGACAGCCAAAATGTACAATTCATCATGATCTGACAGGCTCCGCTTCAGAGAGACCCTCGGGCTCCATGGGTCACCAAGGATGGGATGGGGAAGGACTCCAAGTGGAAACTCGTGGAATCCAGGTGGCAGCTGGGAAGCCAGCCACTTAAAACACAATAGGCAGCCAAACTCTGAGAGTAACCCTCTGGCCAATTGGAGAAAACTTTCGTGGTATTCTGAAAGGGAACCAAGACAGGATGGCGGGACCACACACAGATCCCCGATTTCAGTGGAAATAATAAACAGACCTACCTGGAGTGAGGGTGTGATTTTTTTAATAGAAGTTGCTGTGTTTTTGTGCCAGGTGGGCTCCAAAGGCAGTACTCTGAGGGAGTGACGCCAGATAAAGGGAGCGGGATTGGTTTCGAGTAACTGAGGATCCTGCTGCAACCACAGGACAGGGAGATTCCAGGCCCAGAAAAGGGGCAGCTTGGAATGGGGGTTGTCTGAAATAGTAATTAGGGAATGTGTGGGCCCTGCTGGGTGCCACTTAGAACCTTCTGTGTTCATTGGCTGGCAGAGGATCAACCTGACAAGGGAGTCAATCAATATGTCAGCGATACTTCCCAGAGAGCTGCTCAGACCCTGCTTGTCAAAGAGGGCAAACATGGAGGCCACGGATGCTCTGTGTTTGCTGAGCAGGGCCCCAGGAGCAGGGGGTGTCTTTAAAGATCAGGCTTGTCGATACATAACCCGAGGAGGAGATTGGGCTTTCCCTTTGAAAATGGAAGACTTCAGGCCAAGCAGAGCTTAGGGAGCAGGAGGAGAAAGCCATGCCTGCTGGGTCTTGGGGCTTAGCATGCCATCAGATTCACAAGGGCCTTAGAGAGGATGGCAGAGCTCATTCAGAGACCAGGGAGGATGACAGAAAGGGTCAGGGCTGGGTCTCCCTGCCTCTGCACCAGCCAATTAAGTCAACAATGGCGGGGCTCCTGGGGGAAATGTACCAATTCCAAAAGTGCCCCCGCTGGGAGGAGAGAACTGCAGTTGAATAATCAGGGCTAACATGCACAACTGCTTACCCTGAACTTGCACAGGCAACCTGCAAAGGCCCCTCTGCAATCAACAGTGAAAATTAACACATGTGAATAGGTCTACTCAATGGTGATAGTGACAATTAATGTCCATTTTGACCACGTGGCGGGTATTGGACTCATGACTTGCATGCAGCATGTATTCATAATTTACCATTCAGCACATATTTACCAAACACCCACTGGGTGACAGCTGTGTCCTAGGCACCAGGAGTAAAGGAGTTAACAAGATAAAATCCTTGCTGTCATGAAATCTACATTCTAGAGGCAAGTGTAGAAACTAAAGAAGTGAAAAGCCGGGTTTAGGGTTCAGAGGCACTCGGGGGTGGGGGATGAATTGAACATTTCTTCTTTTTTCTCTTTAATGTAGTCTGGTCAAGGACAGCGTTTGTGATAGGTAACATTTGAGCAAAGATATAACAGAATCCAGAAAGCAGTTTATGCTGACGTCTGGGGAAGACCACTCCAAAGGGGAGTGGAGTTGGTGGGAAGGGGCATGGCGGGTGAAGGGACAGGCAGGGTGAAGGAGTAGCTGCCTTTGGGGAGCTTTGTCTTTTGTTTGGAAGAGAAGGGATGACACTAGGGGATTTTGAAAAGGATGAAAGCTCATCTTCCCCCCTCCATTCTCACTCTGTGAGGTGGTAATAGAATCTACATTTTACAGTTAAAAATATTGACGCTTAGAGAGTGACTTGCCCAACACCACTCAGCCAGTAAGTGGGACATCTGGGATTTAGACCCAGACACCTGTAACCTCAGAGTCAGAGTTCTGAACTCCCATGCTGTTCTCCCAGAGATTCCATTCAGTGTTCCCACTGGAGGGCATCGGCCCTCTGAGATTTCCAAGTGAACCACTACTTAGTCAAGACCGAACAGGACAGGCAGGCTACAGAATCACTTACTAAATATTGCCAAGGCTCACTAACGAATGCACACTTCCCTTTATAAGCAGCCGTTAGTCTCGATGAGTATGTCCTTGGTCGGCAACTAGTTTGCTATTGAACTTGAACCACGATTGTCCACATAAAATAAATCTGCCTGGCAACCAGTCAGGCCAGTCAACAATAGGTTTGGTGACTTTTCCTTGTCAGTTTGCTTGTCATCCTTTGGGGATGCTATTGACTGCCGCGCTTTTTCCTCAAAGAGGAGGGGACCCACTGCAATGTATTAATGATATCATTTTTAGGAATGCCATCAGTGCCAAAATCACCTTCGGCCTGAAAGCAGAGACGCAAATAAAACCATGCAGGATAACATTTTTGGAAATGCCTTCAGTCTTAAAAGGAGTTTAAAAATTTAAATCTTAAAGGGTTACCAAAAATCCTTTTCAAACCACCTTGGTGAAGTGATTTTTCTTATTTCTCCCAGACAGTGTTGCAGTACACTGAGTGGAATGAATTTTCAAAGCACCGCATGGAAGCTACACCCAGAAATCCCTTTAACAGTAATGGGATTTGTGCACCTCTCTTCCGAGAATGTTCTGAAAACTTACTAGCCTCTGTCCAACTTCCAGCTTGCAGCTCCAAATGGTTGCAAAGCTTACGGTTCAGGAATTACTGAGAAGAGGAAAGATGAGAGGTAGAGACAATCCCAGAATCATGGCAGGACCACCAAAATGAGAGGGGGCATTGGAGAAGCTCGCCTGCATTCACCTCTCTACAGGAATTCAAATCTTCCAGTCCCAGTCCTAAAACCGTCCTCAGCAAGGATTTTGTCTGCTGCCTTCCTATTTCTAGTCCCCTACAAAAGTAGCAAGATTTTCTGTCTCCTTCTTTGTGTCTGCCATGAGAACAAGGTGATAGTTGCATGAGGCAGCTCTGAGACCAGGGAGCAGTGTGTTCTTGAGACAAGAAGAATCCACTGGGAAAGACCAGAGCATTAATCTATTCTCATGACAGGCTCGGGATGGTACAGTGCTTGGGAGGTGGTATGAGATTAATCAATTGCTGTGTTTGCAGAAAACAAACGGGGCTCCTTGCAGCTTCAGGATGCGTGGGGCTCCCCCGACTGGTGACTTCCCTCCCCTTGTCTCCCAGAACCTGCTGCTGCAGGTGCACTGCAGGTGACTGCTGTTGACATCGTGAGTGTGTGGCGTCTGGTGTGCCGAGGTGACCTCTAACCACACCCCCTAGCTCTCAGCATCACTGGGTAGATCAATACACAAGACAGACACATGTGCTCACAGCCACTTGCTCTTCCTTGTGCAGCGTGGCCAGGAACGTACCTGACTGGTGATGCTAGTCAGGCATCCTATTGTCCACCAAGTCAGCTCAGCCTCATGCAGATAAACACATGCCTGGAGCCGTTAGCCGCACAGTGTGTCATTTCCCACCCCAGACCACCCTGTTCCTGCTGCAATTTTTCCTGGGTAAGAAATAAAAGCCTTTCTTTCTCCAAGAAAGGACCCATGTGATCAAAATACCTTTAGAGAATGATAATATCGGTAGGTTTTATTCGCCAAATAAATCATGGTCTGGGATTTTAAGAGCTTTTCTGATAGCGAAACACATCCCCACAATCCACACATCTACACCTAAATGGATCTTTCTCCCCCCTGAGCTTGTCATTCACTGCTGACAACCCAAACAATATTTGTCTTTCTTCAAAGAACAGCAACCAGCAGCCCCGTTAAAGAGGGGCAGATCCACGAGACCACCGACTACAAAGCAAAGAAGACGCAGGCTGCACGCGGCATGCGGCCACTGGAATCCTAGGAAGCAGACATTATGAATGTTTTAGAGGATAAGATGTCATATCGATTGGTAGATGTGCAATGCGTGCTAGAACAAAGAGAAAGAACTCTCTCGTGAAAAATAGCCTTCTGCAAGGAGGAGTGGCAAAGGGGTCAGAGTGTGCCAATTAGGGCACCCGAGATACTCTATTCCTAGGGCACGTTTCTGCCCTCAGTAGCAGCGAGCAAGGGAGAAGAGGGTTGGGATTCATTTTCCTTCCCAAGTCCCCAGCAGCCCTCAATAAACTGCTCCCGATGAGCCCTCTGATTTGAACTCTGGAGTCCATAGCCAGGTAGCCTAAAACTGGGCAGACAGGCCAGGAGGGGCCTCCTCAGGAACCAGGTATAAAGGTGGAAGGACCTTCCTATCCTGGATCTTTGGGATATACATGCCAGGTTCATGTCAATCAGGGTTCACATTTCCTCACTACTATGCACAAGCGGATACCTTGGGCAAATAGTTTTACCTCTCTGAGCTTCACTTTCCTTAACAACTAACATTTTTGTGAAGTACCGATCAGTGTCAACCACTGTTCTACACCCTGTATATGCATTACCTCATTTGCTCTTTGCAGTAAACCTAGAGGTAAGAACTATAATTCCCATTTTACAGAGGAAGGAGTGGAGGCCTAAAGGTGTTGACAGGGCTGGTAAGTGGTGCAGCTGGTTTTAGAGCCAAGCGTGTGCTCTTAGCCATGTTTTCTTGCTTAGAATTATATCTCTATGGGGAGAGGTATGATCAAACTGACCTTATAGGGTGGAGAAGGTGCAAAAATGGTGGGGATATGGGGGTAACCGGCACACTGGAGGCACTCAAGAAACATCACACTTCCTGATGGGTCTTGGGTTGTTTTCTAACAATGGCAGTTGTGGCTAACTTTTTTTTTTTTTTTTTGAGGTGTAATATCACTCTTGTTGCCCCGGCTGGAGTGCAATGGTGTGATCTCAGCTCACTGCAACCTCTGCCTCCCAGGTTCAAGCGATCCTCCTGCCTCAGCCTCCTGAGTAGCTGGGATTACAGGCATGCACCACCACGCCTGGATAATTTTGTATTTTTGGTAGAGATGGGGTTTCTCCATGTTGGTCAGGCTGGTCTTGAACTTCTGACCTCAGGTGATTCACCCACCTCAGCCTCCCAAGGTGCTGGGATTACAGGTGTGAGCCACCATGCCTGGCATCGTGGCTAACTCTTATTGAGCCTTTAGCATGTGCCAGTTTCTGTGATAAGCAATTGTTACCAATTTTACGAGATATATATTGCTTTCCCATTTTGCAGATGAAGAAATTAAGGCTCAGAGAGCTGAAGTTACATGCAACTGGTAAGTGGTAGAGGTGGGATTTGAACCTGAGCTGTGTAACAGCTGAAGCTCTTGAGTGCCACTCCATCTGCTGACAACCATCAGCTCAACACCAAGCATCAGTGAAGACTGGGGTTCTAGTCATCTAAGTATTCTATCATTTGCCTGAACCCTCTCCTTCAGAGAAACCTCTGTGGTTTCCTTTTTTGTGTCACACTAGAATGGCAGAGGCACTATTAAGATGGGTCTGAAAGGCCATCTGGTCCAGACTTTTGCTGTATAGATAGATGGTGACCTTGAGCCCTACTTAAGTAAAATGACTTGCCTAGGGTCACGACAGCTAATGGCTAACTGAGCCAGGATTTGAACCTTAATCTTGTTTTTGTTTTTTATTTTTTTGAGACAGAGTCTTGCTCTGTCACCAGGCTGAAGAGCAGTGACGCGATCTTGGCTCACTGCAACTTCCGCTTCCCAGGTTCAAGCAATTCTCCTGCCTAAGCCTCCTGGGTAGCAGGGACTACAAGCGCCCGCCACCACGCCTGGCTAATTTTGTATTTTTAGTAAAGACAGGGTTTCACCATGTTGGCTAGGATGGTCTTGATCTCTTGACCTCGTGATCCGCCTGCCTTGGCTTACCAAAGTGCTGGGATTACAAGTGTGAGCCACTGCGCCTGGCCGCGAACCTTGATCTTTTGACTCTCAGGTGCTCTCCCTACTATGCTCTTCCATCTCTTTAAAGAAAGAGAAAATTCTGGTGCCTATGTGCAATTCAATGCCTTATTAAAGGTGGACTTCAGAGAAGCCTCCTCCTCTTACCCATTTAATATTTTTATTATTACTCTTTGCAACATAGGGCATGAACAAAACAACCTATTCATAAAATTAGTCAACAAAAAAGACCATTATGGTCCTTTCTGATCCTACATTCATTAAATTGAGTTTCTATGACAAATTTCTTCTCCTGCAGAAGTTCATTCACAGCTAGAATCTAAAATCACCATTTTTCTATTTCTACCTGGTCTGATGCCATTGTGGTCGATACAGACATGTTCCCTCCTGCATGCGAACTTGGTACTTTTCCAGGAGTGAGAAATGAGTTGAAGAAGTAAGGATGTTGAGCAAATCCTGTATGTAATTCTCATTCCAATTTGGTCATTTGTTCAGCAAAGCCAAATTAGGCACATGGGGAGGCTGCCAGAGTCCTTTTCAATTTTTAATTTTTGACATGGTTAGCTCAAGATTTTTTTAAACTCAGAATAAAAAAAAAAAGCCCTGTATTAGCAAATTGGATTTGATCTTTCTTGCAAATGGTTTTCAGTTAAGTGGATTTCACATAGCTAACCTGAAACATTTAAAGCTTGATTCTGATGGAAAGAAACAGCACATTAAAAAAATTAGTTCTATCTCCCAGGGCCTGACTAGGTAGTAGGGAATGAAAACTCAGGCAATGGGGCAGTCCTCCTCAGCCTCTGGTATGCTTAATGTCAATATGGTCAACTTCTTACCAGAAAAGGGCTAATCTGGGGTGGGGTGGAGGAGGATAATTTCTTTTTGGAGTGTAAGCTATCTACACCTATAAAAAAGAACTACATTTTCATCTGCAATTAGATAAAGGACACTATTAGACTTATTTAGAATTTGTGACAATTTACTTAATAGAGCTAAGTTTTTTTTTTTTCTTTTTTTTTTGAAATGGAGTTTTGCTCTTGTTGCCCAGGCTGAAATGCAATAATGCAGTCTCGGCTCACCGCAACCTCCGCCTCCTGGGTTCAAGAGATTATCTTGCCTCAGCCTCCTGAGTAGCTCGGATTACGCGTGCCCGCCACCATGCCTGGCTAATTTTTGTATTTTTAGTAGAGACAGGGTTTCACCATGTTGGCCAGGCTGGTCTCAAACTCCTGACCTCAGGTGATCTGTCCACCTTGGCCTCCCAAAGTGCTGGGATTACAGGCGTGAGCCACCACGCCCAGCCCAAGAGAGCTAATTTTAAGGGTTTTATGTGACACTTAAGTCACACGCATTTCTTTGGTGCTGAAGGCACATGATTCCGTCAATCGGCAGTAGCACAGCAGACTGCTGTAGCATTTCTGGCTTATTCAAGGCATTGCAATGACAACAGAATGACATTTGACATGGTCATAATATGCCCTCTCCTCCTCCTTATGGCTATGCTCCCATGCCGGATCCTAACTCTACAGAAGTCCCCAAGCCAGGCCTAACCTAATACTTTTCCACGTAGGGGTTGGTGTCTCCCTTCACGCTGTCCTGGGAGAGATCTCCCTAACTTGCATGCTCGGGGCTAAAGAAACATAGGCACATTTGGAAAGTTCCCCAATTTGTTTTATTGCTTAGCTCTTTTAGGCTAAACTTTTTCAATGCATTTTCTACTATTCTTATTTGATTCATTTAAGCTTTACAAGACACTCCTGAGGCAGGTACTTTTTTTTAACCTCAATTTTACAGATGAAAAGACAAAGTCTTGTTACAGTTCTACAACCTACCCAAGGTCTAGGGTTGCCAGGTTTTAATTTATAAGTTTGCTAAATCTAGCAACTCTAGCAAGGTCCTGTAGTTAGGATGAAACCTCAGAAGCACTTTTCTTCTGCAGCCCCAGAAACAGCTTTTGAATCAGTGCCCTCAGATCTTCTATGATTTGCTCTAGATTCGTCAGAAAGAATTGTCCAAGGTGACCCAAGTTGGGTCTCTCTTCTGAAATGTCCACATCTTCTGGAGGAGTTCTCTACTGTGAATGCCATTTGCATTCTGCTTTAACCAGCACTGTCCAATAGAAATAAAACACAAGCCACTTATGTCTTTTTTTTGAGACAGAGTGTCTCGCTGTTGCCCAGGTTGGATTGCAGCAGCGTGATCTCAGTCCATTGCAACTTCCGCTTCCCGGGTTCAAGTGATTCTCATGCGTCAGCCTCTCGAGTAGCTCTGGGATTACAGGCATGCGCCCCCATGCCCACCCAATTTTTGCATTTTTAGTAGAGACAGCATTCTGCCATGTTGGCCAGGCTGGTCTCAAACTCCTGGCCTCAGGTGATCTGCCTGCGTTGGCCTCCCAAAGTGCTGGGATTACAGGCGTGAGCCACTGCACCTGGCCCTCTTATGAAATGTAAAATTTTCCAGTAACCACATTAAATAAGTAAAAATAAATTTAATACTATGTCTTTTACTCAATATATCCAAAATATTATCAACATGAAATCAACATAAAAATCTTTAATGAGACAGTAAAAAGATCTTTTTTTGCACTAGGTCTTCAAAATCTGGTTTGTATTTTATGCGTACAGCACATCTCAATTCAGAGGCTGAATTTTCAACAGTTAAAGCAAATATCATCTTGCAAAAACAATAAAAATGTGCTGAACAAAAATATTTTATATCATTTCAGTTTTTAAATGTAAATTAATTCAGTTCTTCAGTTGTATTGAACACATTTCACAGAGCAGGTCCTAGACCACTGTAGCTGACAGGATTCACCTAGGCCGATCTCCTCCCCCATGCCCCTCGATATTATATTATTTATTTTCTCTGAGATAGGGTCTCCCCCTGTTGCCCGGCTTGGAGTGCAGTGGTGCAATCACAGCTCACTGCAGCTGTCTGCTGCCTTGGCTCAAGAGATCCTCCCACCTTAGCCTCCCAAGTAGCTGGGACTACAGGCATGCATCACCACTCCCGGTCATTTAATTTTCTTTTTCTTTTCTAGTAGAGATGGGGTCTCACTATGTTGCCTAGGCTCGTCTCAAACTCCTGAGCTCAAGTGATTCTCCCATCACAACCTCACAAAGTCCCGGTTCATGCAAGTATGAGCCACCATGCTTGGCCTTTCCTGGATATTTTATAACCACACAACTTACAGAGTTTACGGCTTTACATGGTAACTTATTTATTGATCATCCCATTCCTTCTCCAATTTTTTTTTTTTTTTTTTTGAGACAGAGTATCACTTTTTCTCCCAGGCTGGAGTGCAGTGGCACCATCTTGGCTCACTGCAACCTCCGCCTCCTGGGTTCAAGAGATTCATTCTCCTGCCTCAACCTCCCAAGTAGCTGGGATTACAGGCATGTGCCACAACTCTCGGTTAATTTTTGTATTTTTAGTAGAGACGGGGTTTCACCATGTTGGCCAGGCTTGTCTCGAACTCTTGACCTCAAGTGATAGGCCCACCTCAGCCTCCCAGAGTGCTGGGATTACAGGTGTGATTATAGCCACTGTGCCTGGCCTCCCCCTCCAAATTTTGAGACATGAACACCTTGAAAGGTGAGAGTGTGTCTTCCTTCCCCTCTTTCGAATTTATCCCCTCAGCCAGCATAAGCTTTAGAACATGGTAGTGTTTAAGAGACATTTATTTGAATGAAAGAATGGCTTGAAAACTTCTGTTTAAAAAACTATAATTAGTTGAGGTCTGGGAGTATGCCAGGCTGATAATAATAATGACAATGGTCATAAACAGTATCTACTGAATTCTTACTACCTGCTCCTAAGACATTTCTCATTAGATCATTAAAAAAAAATCACCTTTGAGGTAGCAAGTATTCTCACTTTACACATAAGAAATCTGAGACTTAGAGAGGTTAAATAACTTGCCCACAGTCACCTAGCTACTAAGAGACAGAGCCAGGAATACATAGATGTATCTTAACCACACTTCTGGTGCTTCCCTAACCATAGTTACATTAACTGTGTTCATGATTTTCATACAATCTAAGCTTCACTTAGACTGTTATTTCTTAACTACATTTAAAACTCAATCTCCCTTTTAACACTTGTGTTTGCTTTTGTTTGACTTGTGAACAAAGACTTACAGACAGGTACAAAAAAAAAATCATCTTTTGCAACCTGTGAGTTTTTATAAATGCAAGAAGGAATATTATGAAAAAGAGAAAGAAAAAAATCGCAATCTATTTTTTAAAAACTGTAATCAGTTTAGCCTCATCCCAAAGTACCATATGTGAAATAAAAAGCTTAATGTGCTAAGGTTTTTGTGATATATGGAAATAAACATAACTATTGTAATACAGAAGTGTGTCCAAACCCTACACATAGCCATAGAGTGGTATGACTCCCATATCTGGGGAAATACTACTCTCTGCCCGGTCATACCTAACCTTTAACATTGGTCTTTCTGTTCCTAAAACCCACCGTTATTTCTGTGTTTTCCTCTTCCTCTCACATGGTGGTCTAGGAAGGAAAAACACCAGCAGCTGAGGAAAGGCTGGAAGGGAGGCTCTCCCTTGCCTGTCTTTTCTCATTATGTCTAGCTGTAAAAAAAAGCAAGACACAAGCAAACCATGAGATCTAATTCCCCACTGCGTCTGCATTGAGGGTTTTTCTTTGCTTCTTTAGAGCCAGAGGACAAAACTGCTTCAGGGTGGCTGCACCTATGGGATCGGTCCTTCTTGCTTCGAGCTTTCCTGCCTTGCGCCAAGGGAATACTAAGAGGGTCTCAAATCTGTTCAAGTCTAAGAGCCCTTAACCTCCTCCCCTGCCCTACCTGTCTTTCTCCCAGCCCTGGAGGGGCTCCATAGCCCAGACTACCCCAGATGTTTCCTGGGCATGCCAGTTTCTACTTCATTCAATAAATTCACCAGCAACCATTGAGCCCCCTACTATACCCCAGATACAGCAAACCCTCAACACAATTTTCAATAAGAATCATAGCTAACAGGAATACAGTGCTTACTGTGTGCCATGCACTGTTAGAATAAGCACCTTAAATACTTAGACATGAAATTACCCTTTTTGGAGATTAAATATGGTAGAATTTCAGCAGTTTCACATGGTCCAGCTTAATGTATTAATCATTTAACACACTAGCTCTAGAGGCAGATACTTTTATCATACTAATTTGCTAGTTGAAGAAGCTATGGGAGAGAGAGGCTAAGTGTCTTGTCCAAGATTATTCTGCCAGTAGTGGCAGAACAGGGCTTTGAACTTGGGGACTTTGGTTCAGAACACTTGACTACAGTGCTTTTTGTCTCTTATAGTGAAAGTGCCAGAATAAAGAGAACCCACTTCTCTCCAAAGCCAGACTCTACATTTCAGGTGCATTGTGGGTGAACTAGACTTTTGTAGGAACAATAGAATATGGTGATTAGAGTAGCTTTGGAAGCAGCAGACCTGGCTTCAGAGCCAAGTCCCAGCCCTAGTTTTAGTAGCTGTGAGGCTCTGGGAAAACTTTCTTTCTTTCCTTCCTTCCTTTCCTTCTTCCTCCCCCTCCTTCTTCCTTCCTTCCTTCCTTCCTTCCTCCCTCCCTCCCTCTCTCCCTCCCTCCCTCCCTCCTTCCTCCTTCCTTCCTTCCTTCCTTTTCTTTCCTTCTTTCTTTCCTTCCTTTCCTTCCTTTCCTTTCCTTCCTTCCTTCCTTCCTTTCTTTTCTTTCTTTCTTTCTCTCTTTCTCTTTCTTTCTTTCTTTCTTTCTTTCTTTCTTTCTTTCTTTTTCTTTCTTTCTTTCTCTCTTTCCCTCCCTCCCTCCCTCCCTCCCTCCCTCTCACCCTTTATCACTTGCTCCCTTCCTCCCTCTGTCTCTCTTTTCCTTCCTTTTTTTCTTCCCTCCCTCTCTCCCCTCTCCATCCCTCTGTCTCTTTTTCTTTCCTTCCAGACCCTCAGTTTCCTCATCTGCAAAATGGGAATCATAAAACTTCCTACCTCCCAGTGGGGGTTGCCACATTCAGTGAAATAAAGCATGCAAAACATTTATCTCAGTGCTTGACATACAATTAAGAACTCGACAAAGAGCAATTATTGTGTGGACTGTCCAGAAGGAATATGGTCTGTCTGGAGAAAAATCTCTGAAATTCCAAACAGCTAGATTACAAGCAAATAGCCCATTTCTAAATTTGAGATGGTTTGCCTTTTGAATTAAAATAACAGAAATTAGAAAATATAAGAAAATACTTAGTGGTCACCTTCTCCAGGCTCATTTTACAAAAGAGGTTATGGAGACCAGGAAAGGTTAATACCTTGGCAGAGAGAACATTCATCTCTATTGAAAAGCACAGATCCCCGATCCTATTCACTTCCACCTTACTGCACAGACTCTTGAAGCTGCACTTTTGCAGTGAAGCTTGACAGAGGAGCCCCAGATCTGCTGACCCGGTACCTCATGCACAAGTGAAATCAGTGGTGACCCTAAGGAGTGGTCGGTGGGTGCAGTTGGGGTGGAAAAGGAAGGTGAGCAGGGAAATTCTAAATGATTTCCATCAGCCTTCTCTAAAGTTACCACAAATAGAGTTTCAGTACAAACAGTGTCTTTCCTATGCAAGTGGAGTTTTAAGACAAGCCCCCAACCTCCCCTTTTCCACCCAGACTGGTACCTTTAATCCCCTCTTATGTATGTATTCTGGAGATGCCACTGTGCAAAAAACACATTAGATGGCAATAGTATTTTCTTCTTTTAATATGATATCTGAAAATTCAGGGTGTTTACACGATTAGCCTTGATACTGCAAAAGGGTAACACCTTGTGTAGCTTGGTAGAGCTCCGTTAACAAGCATTTCCTAACGTTCGACCCTGTACCTGATGTTGTGCTAGGCACTTCAGAATTATGGGGTACCTGATTCTGCAGATGCCAGTCCTGCCCTCAAAAAAGCTCACTGTCTAGGCCAGTGGTTTTGGGCTGTGGTTCCCAGACCAGCAGAGTCAGCATCCCCTGAGAACTTATTAGAAATGCACATTATTGGCTCCACTCCAGACCTACAAATCAGAAATTCAGGGGTGGGGTCCAGGCATCTGTGTGTTAATGAGCCTTCCAGGTGAATCGGATGAATGCTCAAGTTTGAGAACCACAGGTATTGCACAAGGTTTGGCTGACAGCAATTAATGAAAGAGAACATGAAGGGAAAGAACAAGCTTCTCTTGTCTATTTCCATGACGGTGGAGGAGGTGAGAAAGCCCAGACATCTCCCTCCAGGTCTAGGCAGTAGGTCTCTGCCCATACAGGTAGCATGTCAGAAGCAGCTGGGAAGACACAATATGGAAAAGAGATGTTCAAGCCAGGGTGGAAAGTTGAAAAAAAAGAAAAAAGCCAGAACCAGACTTGGGCCAAAGTGACATGGTGAAACAGGGACATTCTTTCTCAGCATGCCTCCTCTCCACCCAGTACCTGCTCTGTGTCCATTCTGCCTGCTCCGGGTGACCCATGATCAGAGAAACTCAGGGCCTCCCTCCAAACTCAGCAGTGCCTCTTGTGTGAATGCTTTCCCATCACATCAGAGGTTTCCAGGACTCTCATCCAACTCTCTCAGAACTCTGCTTTCCAAACTATCAGCCACATCAATGGACTTTAAAAAATCTGCTGGACCTTGATATTAATTATTAATTCATCCACATTCTCCCCACATATTCTATCATTAATGGAGGTGCAATTACAGGGAGGACTAACGATTTAAGCCAAACAGATAAACTCTACAGGTGGAAATTCTAGGCATGGTGCCAGTTAAGGATGAGAGATATTTTTAGACAGAAGATATTTTGGACAGTGACTTGAAGTGGCATGACAGGAAGGCTCCCTTCTCGATGTTCTGGTCAGCCCTGACTGTGAAGGTGCTGACCTGAGGCAGGGGCACCGTGGGGGAGCTCTGCTCTGTTTGGCAGACCAATTGCCACCCCCTACCCACTATCAGGCACAGGGCTGCCAAAGCTGGAGGACCCACCAAGGATATGTTGTGGCTGGGGCATCTGATTGTAAACATCTGCCTATAAGCATTCCTAGGGCATATTCGTCTTTCTTTAGCCCATCATGCCAAACTTGGGAGTTCAGGCTGAGTAGCTGTGTTCTAGTACAGGATCCTTAGGGTTCAGCTTAAGCAGAAAAGAGGAATTTATTTGAAGGCTATGAAGGCAGCTTGTGAAAGTGGAAGAATAGTTGACCAATGGTTCTTGCTATTGTTTGAATGTTTATCCCTCGCCAAAATTCGTATGTTGAAATCCTTACCAAGGTGATGGTATTAGGTGGTGAAGCCCTTAGGAAGTGATTGGGTCATGAGTGGGACTGGTGACCTTATAAAACAGCTAGCTAGACTCACCCAACATGTGAGGACATAGCTAGAAGGTGCCATCTAGGAACCAGAAAGTGAACCCTCACTGAATGTGCAGGTGCCTTGATCTTGGACTTCCTAGCCTCTAGAACCAAGAAATAAGTTTCTGTTCTTTCAAAGCTAGTCAGCCTCTGGCATTTTGTTATAGCAGCCCGATGAAACTGAGAGGGTTTATCCCTGGGGGAAGGACCATGGGCAAAGATGGTAATATTCCCATGCCCTTGGACTACCAGGAGAAAAGAGAGCTCCACTTTTCCAGTTTCACTTTTAGACACCCAAGGTAAGGACTCTAATTGGCTCAGCTGAGATCACAACCTCGCTCCTCCCCGACCTTTTTTTTTGGATAGTTACTACGGTGAGGAAGGTAAGATAATACTATTGACGCTGCTCAATTCAGGGACCCAAAAAGGGTGTTGGATACAGACAAAGCCACAGGAAAACTTGCCAAACTAAGCAAATAAGAACACAGGAAGCCAGTTACATTTGAATTTCCCAAACAATATTTGGGACATACTTATATTAGAAGCATTTTTATTATTATTCTGAAACTCAGATTTAACTGGGCATCCTGCATCTGGCAGCCCGTCACCAAGGGAACTGGTGTGAGCCACGCAGACTCCTCTTCATTTGGTGTCCACCTCACCTTGTTCAAAGCTTGAAGAGGTAGAGTTCTTTGTGGAGAAAAGCACTGCCCATGCCTAGAATTGCCCCTAAGCACCTTCTCCATGTTGCACGGGGATGGGTCTCTGCCTAGATAAGATTCCATATCAAGCCTCTACATTTTCCACAAAGTGTCAAAACTGCCTGGCTGTCTGTGTGTAAAGCATATGGACTCCTCTTTTTATCAACCACAGTGATTCCAGGGTGGGACCTGAGGATTTATCAGGAACTTCAGCTAGGATCAAATTGTGATTCCACTCTTGCCAAAGCTCCTTAGAGATATTTGATATTGACAGAGACGGCAGAAGGCTGACTGGCTGGTCCAACCTCTCTCCCAGGCTGAGTGCTAGTGCACTCCCATAGAAAGCAAGTGATAGTCACCTTCTAAGGTCTGCTCCTCTCTAGAATGGGCAGAATATTTGGAACCCAAAGATCTCTGCAAGCACCGTTTGTGCTGGTGGTGTTGATTCCTGTAAATGTTCACTAAGCTTGCTCTGCAGTCAGGACACAGCCATTTTTTTCTCTTCTTTCTGGAAGGAAGTTTATTACACAAAGCAATAGATGGATGTCTTCATACTACCACATAAATCTGCTGTAGTACCTATGTGCTATATGTCTTAGACAGCAGGAACAAACAGCTGCTGCTGGAACATTCCACACAGAGGAAA
The DNA here is from genome assembly GCF_009761245.1 of Sapajus apella. Taxonomy (NCBI): domain Eukaryota; kingdom Metazoa; phylum Chordata; class Mammalia; order Primates; family Cebidae; genus Sapajus; species Sapajus apella. Next base: position 2,499,108 of record NW_022437019.1, read on the forward strand.
ACAATAAAGCTAGAAACAAAAGCAAAACACTAAACAAAACATATATAGAGATTTATTCTCTGTTAGACTCTTTAACACAAGATAGAGCCAAGCAAAGCTGGGTTCCATTATATTTCCTAAAGTAGCGAAACCAGACAGTTCAACTTGATTTTTCTTTAGACAACACCTTTCATTCTGGCCATAAGGAGTGATGTTTTCAGCACCAAGCATCCGAAAAAGAACCCTGAGCACTCACATGGCCGGGAGCACAGCACCAGAAAGCCACAGGCTAAAGCACAGAGCTCAAATTTGGGACATGTAAAAGGCAGTCCAGGGTCGAGGTCTGTTCCAGGCAAGATTTGGAGCTGCGCGCTTTTTTCTTCATGCACTCCAGTCAGGTAACAGAAGCTATAATGCCTGAAGAGTCCTGTGTGAATTATCTGATAGTGTTAGCAAAACAAAAACCGATTCTAGGGGCCTCTTTCTGGGCAGTATGTCTGGATGTAAGGGGGAGGCTGTATTTCCTCTTCCGGGAAAGCCCTGTGCACTTAGAACAGACTCTGTAATGAAGTGCCAATGATCTTAGAGTTGACCTTCGGAGTCCTTGCCCCAGCACCCTGTGCTCAGTATCCCAGTCGGGAGCCAAGTCTCATTGGGTGAGGGTACCTTGGCTCTCCGCAGTGTGGGAAGTGTGCTTCTGTGTCATTTCACATGCACACACATGTATGTGTATATGTGTGTGTATGTGTGTGTGTGTCTGTAGCTAATTTCCTGACAGGTGCACATGCAAACGCCTAGTCCATGTGGAGGGATTATCATTTTAATAGTGGCTTTAGCTAATTAGTTTATTCTTGCTGACATGGTCCCATTCCTCCTAATTTGATATTCTTATTTCATGTAGAAATCAGGAGGCTGACTAACCCTGGAATGGCTGTGAAGTGATTAGTTTTCCTTGTTTCTATCTGTGTATGCTGGTATGTATTCTGGAAAGGGAGAACCCAGGTCTGTTTGGTTCACTATGATATAAGCAGAACCTGTCACAGTAAAAATCTATTTTATTTAGTGCATACCTTGGGTCAAGCATGTGCTAAGTGCTATTCAAGAACTAACTTGTTTAGTCTTTATAACCTCCCCTATGAGATAAGTGCTATTATTGTATCCATTTTACAGGGAGAAAACTGAGTCATAGGGAGGTTAAGTAACACACCTATGCTCATGTAGCTGGTAGCTAGAAAAGCTGGGATGTGATCCCAGCAGCCTGTATTCTAGAGCCTGTTCTCTTACCTTGTACCAGAAAACATTTGTTGTACAAATTAATGACTATATGGATAATTTACCACATATGATATAAGTGCTTTTGACGACAAATCCACGGTTTCCATTCGTAGTTATCAGGCTCCAAATTCACATAGTAAGCCCTAAAAATACTACCTCTTTCAGAATTTCTCCCTGCTTCCATCAGCCGGCTTCCCTTCTGCTGCTCATTCTAACCTCACCCTCCAGAGTGTGTGCTATTCCCACAATTCTATTAAGCTAATCCCCATCATGAGAGGGCTAATTGCTAATCCCCACGTCAGGGGATAAACGTTTAGATGGACACTGCTTCTGCCTGTTATTTGCACTGCTAGGAGGGTCGTCATCATTCACAGGATGGTGGTTCGAAACTCCTCAGGGAAGGACAGGCTTCCTGTGGCTAGAGCTGCTGCTCCTGGGAGACCGAGAAGAGTCCCTCCTGACATCATGCCTTGAGAAGAGCAAAGAAACACAAGCACTTCCCACTATGATCTTCCCCAGAGAGTTGAACAGACCACTCTGAATTATTAACGGAAGTTGCGTTTTTCTTAGATCCTCATCACAGGTGAGGCCCCTTCATAGCCAGGGAGACAGGTGTTCCACCCTCGGAACTCAGATGGGCCCTCTCTTATACAGAGAGATCAAATTCCAATCTCAGGACGCACTGGCCAATGAAGGCTTTATTGCTAGTCATTGCAGCGCAGGCAGCAGTTATTCCAGTTTAAACAACTTGTGGGTGGTCTCTTCATGTTCAAGAATTTGCCTCCATCTTTTCACGTTCCATTTATACCAACCCATCTGCAATGGCGGCATTTCTGGCAACCCCACAGGACTCCTACTCCTCCAGTCTCATACCTGAACCACACAGTTGTGTTTGCTCTTTGGAACTCAAGCCTATGTAGTACTGAAGAGAACATGGAAGAAAACTCTACCTGTATCCTACCCCATTTCCCAATGTAGCCACATATACCCAATGCTTAAGCTGCTTCTTGCTACTTGGATTTCAATTTTCAGTCCCTGTTGGAGATACCAATGTTCTTGCTATCACATCATTTATTAATGTCTATTGTCAACAGAGAACAATTACCCAACACCAACACATATGAAGAAAAAAAAAGGATTCTATTTTCCAAACCAATTTCCAAGAATTGCTACTACAGAGAAGTGTCAAATACTTTTCCACTTGAACCATTCTCAAAACTTTTAATGAATCTTTTCTTTTAAACAAATCATGCCATTAGCATGGATGCTATGCAAATGAAATGCAGGGCCTGTATTTGTTTGGCTTCCTCGAAATTGTTTCAGAAACCTGATCACATCAAATATTTTTCAGTTTATGCAAAACAGAACCTCCCAATACATTTTTTTTTGAAGAGTATGTAGCTTTCCATTTGCATGTGAGTCCCAAGTGATAAATTTACACTTTGAATGCAGGATTAACAAATTTCCATGTGTGTACGGCATTTTGAAACTTAAATCATAAAGAAGTTACTTTTGAATGCCAAGGGCCTCACGAGTTTGAAATCAAATGACCTGATAAGCACCTGCATGCTGGAGTTTAGCACAGAAATGACACCAAGGAAACCGGTTCTCCTAGAGTGACATCATCTTTGCGTTTCATACAGCATTCTTTCAAAACCCAATCCCAGGACATCTTGGAGAAGTCACGGACAAGGATACACTTTTTGCAGCTAAGGAATCGTTCAGAACCAAGGACTCACAAATCTGCATGTAAGACCCTTTCCAAACTGCTCTTTCCCAGCCTGGTGCCTGGGCCCTGGCAGTGGCCTTTTCTTACCGTCAGGGAACAATGTTACGGCTTGATAGGGCTATGCATGATCACACTTACTGTAGCATCAACTATTTTTTTCTTAATTGTCCTGAGATCCTAGAAAGGAAACAAGCGTCTGTGCTGACAGAGGAGCTCAGCGTGAACTCTCATTTTTCACATGGAGCTAATTAAAAACTGAAATTAGTTAAATATGGAAATGACACTTGCAAGCACTTTAGTAGAATTCTGGCAAAATCCCTCTGGAGTGCTGTGACATTACCTGCTGCTTCGAAACTCCCCAACTGAATTTCACAGTTAAAAGGCTGAGCAAAGGGAAAGTTATTATTGAGATTTTGGATTCAGAACGTGTCTGTAAAACTCCAAATTAAATTTCATGGCTGGCCCTTGAGTGGCTGGCGATAGGTAACACAGGCCAATGGAGTGGGCCGCTCACAATGTCCCTGCACGCAGGAGCTCCAATTACCCCTCTTTAGGTATGGTACTGTGGGTGGCATAGGTGCGACAATCGGAAGGTTAATAGGATATATTTCTCCTGGAATCCGACTCAAGACAGTTCACACAGGCACAAATTCTAACAAAGAAAAGAGCCTGAATTCATGCATGGGGGATGACGAGACCAATTATTAAAACTGAGGTTGCTTAGGGGTAATAAGACATAGTTCTCGAATTTGGAGTCTATCTCTTTATTTATCTCTCTATCGATCTATAAATGTATATGTATTTATGTAAATGTATCTCTCTATATATGTATATGTATACATCTTATAGATACAGTTTTTATGTGTAATTGTGATACCCCATCGCAAGGCAGACAGACCAGACAGCTTGAGATTTAGAGGAAAGTGAGAATGGTCTTCTCTTAAAATCCCTAGCAGAATCGCCTTTCTGCATAAACAGTGATGAAGAGGGAGCTCCCAGGGCAGGTGGTGAGAGAGCACCCTCGGGGATGTCATGTCCCCCCTTTCCAGGCAAACGCAGTAGTGTGTGCTCAAGGGCAAATTATGATGTTTGCCTGCATCTGCATACAATTTAATTAAACTCACCTACGTGTCTGATGGCTCTGGATCTGTGGCAGAGTGTTTGGGAAGTCCAGCTGCTCTCCAAACAACTGGAGTGTTGTGATTTTATTGTTTTTCCAACACCCCATCCATTTGCCCTTGAGGCATTCCCTCCCCCTGGACCCCGGCCATGACTGAGGCAGGCCCCACGTCCCCGCCTGGGCAGGCCAGCGAGAGGAGCCACTTAGTGCCAAAACCAGCCCTGCTCCGCGAGTCAGCTGGCAGGCAGCCGTCGGCGGGCCAGGCTGCCAGAGAGAGTTCTCTGGCAGCTCAGGCGCTCATCTTCCCATCACACTCGGGCTTTGCTAGTCCGCGGCCTGGAAATCATCACGGCTTACCCAGCTGGATGGGGGGAACGCTGCAGCTGTACCATCAGGCTGGCTTATTTTTTATTGAATTTTGAATATCCAATTTCAAAGCAATTCAAATGAATTTGCCCAAGGCCTCGGATCAGCGTGGCTGCCGACACTCTCTGCAGCAGGGTTTCGAAGTTCATATTTCTAAACAAAGGCAAGATTACAGAAGCTTTCCTTGTCAGAACCAGTGCCTCTAAAGAACCCTCTCTTCCAACTCTATTAGGCCGCATGCTGACAGTAGCGAAAGCTGCTGGACTAATCCAAGCCCTTCCCACCTGCCTGGTGGTGGCCATGCAAACTTCTTCCATTGCTTAGAGAAAGACAGGGGAGTGAAGTGCGGGGTGTTTAATAGCTTGGCACATGTACCCTTGCCCAGATAGTGCAGGCAAGATGGACAAGGAACACCGCAGTGTGGCACCGAGCGGGCAGAACGGGCAGGCGTGAGAGACACGGCTGACCCCGAGTCCCCAATCTCAGAGGAGTAAAACAACCACTTGGACAATCAGGAACAATTCTAAACTTATTCTGTATCCACTGTTCTCTGCCTCCTCCCATCAAGATGGAAAATAAAAAGAAACACTATGCATGCTTTCATATAACTGGGCTGAGTTTGGTACAATGCTCCATTTCACGGAGCGTTTCTACCAGTTTCCAAAAAATCTGTTTTCCTTCACCCCCACTATTTCATTCTAATCCTGCAACACCCATGCCTGGCAGGCACTTATTGTAAATGCACAAAGCAAAACTTAACCTGAGTAGTAGAAGGCTGAAGAGTTGTGGCGAAAAATGGGCCTCCCGAGAAAAAGCCCGATGCAGCGTCTCATGGCCAAGGGTGGCTAGACAACGAAAATATAACCTGCTCTGATTTCTTTCAGTAGGATTTGGGAGATATTTAGGGCCTGGCACTCATTGAAAACTGTTTTTAAGTAGCCCTGAGACAAAACCAATTCAATAACTATTGATGTTCACAATCTGTCAACTTCTCCTCCAGGGGTTTAAAAAAAGCCTCTCGGAGCAGAGAGCAAATTGGGATGTGGAGACTCTCAGAGTGATACCAGACAGTAAGCTCCAGAGGAGCGGAGCTCCTGGCTGCTCTTCTCTGCGCCGCATCCCCAGCCCCCAGCACAGTGCCTGCTGATGCGTGGTGCTTAATGAATATTTGGAATGAATGGATGAGTAAAAGAATAAACAAAAGGTCATCTTTATTTATGTCACCAAAAGTACAATATCAATTTTAAATTGAGAAAGATTCCTAAAATGACCACTTAATTGTTTTTTTTTTTTTTTTTTGAGACAGAGTCTCAAAGGTTGAGACTGGCAATATGCATTATATATCACCAGCCACTCAAGCACCACAGCCTGGAGTGCAGTGGTACAATCTCACTGCAACCTCCGCCTCCCCGGTTCAAGCGACTCTCCTGCCTCAGCCTCCCTAGTAGCTGGGACTATAGGTGTGTGCCACCATGCTGGGCTAATTTTCTGTATTTTTAGTAGAGATGGAGTTTCACAGTGTTAGCCAGGATGGTCTCAATCTTCTGACCTTGTGATCTGCCCGCCTTGGCCTCCCAAAGTGCTGGGATTACAGGTGTGAGCCACCGTGCCTGGCTGACCACTTGTTACATCACACTAGACAATCCCTAGGTCTCAGTTTTCTCATCTGTAAAATGCAGTTGATGACAGTATCTTGCTATGTAGGACTGTTTAGAAGATTAGATCAGAAGACAAACAGAAAGGGCCTGTTACCACTTAGGAGGGGGTAAATCTCACCCCTTCCCTTCTTTTTTGAAATTGGATAGGTCACAACTCTGTTCCTAATCATTTCTGTTACTTTTGCAACATTTGATGGAGTCTGCCTTTAAAATAGAAAAAAAGATTTCAAATATGTAGGACAGTCTGTTTCTCAAAAAAATCTCATGGTCCTTTGAAAATGATTGTTTGACCTGCTGAGTGCAGTCTGTGTTGGGATCTCTTGTGAACCTCAAGTGTGCACTGTAACAGAGGGAGCCATGGTTTTCTTGGAGTCTCGCTCTGTTGCCCAGGCTGGAGTGCAGTGGTGCAATTTCAGCTCACTGCAATCTCTGCCTCCTGGGTTCAAGTGATTCTTCTGCCTCAGCCTCCCAAGTAGCTGGGACTACAGGCGCCTGCCACCACACCCAGCTAATTTTTTCTATTTTTAGTAGAAACAGGGTTCCACCACGTTAGCCAGTATGGTCTGGATTTCCTGACCTTGTGATCCACCTGCTTTGGCCTCCCAAGTGCTAGGATTACAGGCATGAGCCACCGTGCCTGGCCCATGGCTTTTCTTAAGTGCGAGTTCTATGGATTCGGATACGGAGTAAAGACATGAAAACCAAAATGTGGAATAAATATTCAGATACAGAGTAAAGATATGAAAACCAATACATGGATACGAAGATAAATTGAAAACTCCAAACACAGAAGCAAAGGAAGGCTGTGGTTGTCAAGAACCCAAGGACTTGAGGAACCTTGGGAGCTGGGTAGATGCCTCTAGAAATCAGAGGTAAGAACAGCCACCCACGGGTCACTCCACTTTGGTGTGCAACCCAATCAGTTTTAAATCATTTGCTCCTCTAAGCAAACACTGCTGCTGGTTAGTTATCCAGTACATGTTTTTAATTACAAGCTGAAAAAGTCATTCTGTAGCCCTGAAACCAGTGCCCTCATGCCTAAGAAGTGCTTTTTAATATTTATACATCTAAAGAGGGTTTGCCCTTCCAGACATAGAAAATCATTAGGAAGCATTCTCAGGAGGATATAACTTTGGTCAAGGTCATGCACAAATCTAAACTTCAAATTGAAGCCAAGGCTTGCCAGTAGGTGCCACTTTTGTGCCACAAACGATTCCTAGCCTGCTCCTGACTTTCTAGGTTATCAATTTTTAAATAGAGGAAAGGAACAAAAATATGCTTGTGAGACAATTCTGAGCACATAAAAGTTGAAGAAACTTTTCTTTTTTTTCCTCGTTCCTTGGCACATCTATTTAATAGAGCTTTTTTGATTTCACTTTTTTCTTCCAGCACAGCAGATGAATGGGTGAACCAAGGAAACTGCACTCAAAGAAATGTCTTGTAACGGCTCTAACTTTGGTTTGGCATGTCACCTTTCTAACGATATCAGGCAGAGGAAATATTCCGTCAAAGCTGTGAGTGTGGAAGGAAACAGCCTGGAAGGGGTCCAAAGACACACTGTATCTTAGCAACTTTGGAGGTTCAGAAAAGCCAATGTTTCAGTTTGGGAAGCCGGCGGGTGGAGGTTCCATCCTACCCAACCACAAAGCACTGAAAGACACTCCCCAAGGTGAAGACGCAACCGTCTTCAGGATCTGCTGCTTAAGCTGCTGAAAAACCAAATGGCTGTCAACGGGTGGGGAGCAACAGTCTCATAAAAACAAGACAACATGACGACCTCAAAAACCCAAAACAGGAAACACTGATAACCAGGTGAGGTTAAAAATACAGACTGAAAAATGCCTTGTAGGAGCGTTCTGGGGCAATAAAAAATGTGAAACAAGCACAACATTCCTGCCATAGGAAGTAAAGGACAGCAGGAATGTGGGTACTGTGTATTCCAAGACCTTCGCTTGAGGTCTAAGGGTCTGGGTTAGTGCCTTTCCCTTGTGAAAAAGAGCTTTTGGAGAATCCTTCTTTCTTACTTCTCTGGAGAATGGGCAAACTCCAAACTTCCATTAAAGAAGTCTTGGGTCTCACCTTGTAGCCCCTAACCTTGTCTTTTGTGGCTAAGTGGTGAGTGTGTATTTGGGTCTGGGGAAGACAAATTAACTTGACTGATATTGACCTACATCCTCAACATTCTCTTCTGAATCTGATGCCGATTGTTAATTCTAACAGTCTAATCCTTGGCCCCTCTAAGGACAATCCTGAAGCCTAATGTGGATCCTAACCCTCAGAGAAGGTGGTATATAATTGCCAAATAGGTAGAAATTCATTTCCCGCTCTAAAGCCCAGCTCAGGTTATCTGTTGCTCCACTGTTCCTTGCTCTTAGGCAATTAAATCACCATGTAGGTGAAATGCATCATTTCAATAGAAAAGAAAAAGTGGGTGCTTTTAAAGCCTTTTCTTTCCTTTAAGGACTTATTGTCCTTAAAACATCATTCAGTGACAATTAAAAATAGGGAAGTTTATGAAACCTAATTCTGCTGTCTTCTAATTTTTTTCATTACATGGATGAAAATAACTTAGGAAGTACATCTTTTGTCCCAGAAACTGCAGCATCATCTAGCCCAGCTGACATCCACTGGAATTGCAACTGATTATTCATTGTACATTATAGGAAGAAGAACCTTTCTCTTACCCTCTACCCCTTTTTCCCAGGGGCTGGTTCCAGGTTACTCTGTCCAATACTGAGCAAAAGGCTGATCAATTGACTGAATTACGCCTGATGTCCCCTTTCCCCTCTCACCAGATTTAGTCAATGACTAAACCAGGACATTCAACCTCTACGATGTCTCCCTCATATCTCCTCTCTTCTCTGTCTGCCTGCCATTGTCCTTGTTTTATCAGTCTCCTCTTTCTGGGCTTTGGAATAGCCTCCTCGCTCTCATTGCCTCTAGCTTTCACCCCGTCCTTTCCTTCTGCGCGGGGCTGCCAGGCGGCTCCATGCCCTCTTCTACTCAGAATTGTTGGTGGGTTTCGTGTCACTTAAGAATCAAACCCAAATACACATTCTTGTGGCATGAAAGCCTGGTTGTCATGCTGCCCTTCTCCCCAGTACCTTTTCCGTCAACACCCTAGATCCCTGTATACTTTTTGATCCAGTGTTAATGATATGTGACATTCTTCTCACCACAATTTCCCAGGCTTTAATCACGGCACTTGGTGTTCTTATTCCCGAAATGTATCTCTCCCCTCTTTCCCTTCTGCCAAAATCCCATGCACCCTTCTAGCTACATATCAAATGCCACCTCTCCTCCAAAGTGCTCTCTGATACCAACAGGCAAACGACTCCTTTTCTTCTCCCCATACTCACTTCCTACCTAGCATGGGTGTGGTCTCCTTGGTCTTGGTTATAAATGATAGTTTGCTCATCTATTTTCTCCGTGTGTGTGATATGTGATGGAGATCTCCTCAGGGACAGGGACCTTAGTCACCCATTTCTGCATCAATAAGTTCTTAGAGAGAAGGAAGCTTTCAGTGAATGCTTGCTGAATTAGTGAATAAAGGACAAAATCTGTCCTTAGGAGGCACCTAGAATCAACCCAAATGTGAGAATGCATCTTAAAATTAAAATACTGATGTAGGAAATCTCTCATCTAAAAAGTCATCAGTTTCCAGACTAGCTGTATTATCTGAATTTATTTACCCCCTCCTCTCACCTCCCTCCTATCCTATTCCTTCCTGGGACTTCCTGAGTAGGAGTCTGAATGAAACAGCCCTCCTCCTTCACCCCAGGTGGTCGACAAGTCCATGTCTGCAGTTACTTCAGCTCAAAATTGTCATAAATAAAAGAGGCCCAGGAAGAGAGTGAAATCCAATCTTTTTCTCCCGACAAAGCTCATTTCCCTGGAAATACTTATTTTCTTATGAAAAAAAGAAGGAGTAAAAAAAAAAAAAAGCTCACAACACCATGTTAAAGCAAATGCTTAGAAAATATTTTTGAAACATTTGGAAGTAATTTCTATTCACAAATTATCTCCATTCACAAAATGAAAAGGCAAATTATGTAAGCTGGATAAATTCAGAGAGAGAAAAAAATCAGACTTAATGTGGAGAGGAGAAGAGGAATAGGGAGAAAGGGAAAGAGAAAGATTAGTGGTTCTTGCATTGCTATAGTAAGGAGAATTTTAAAAACAATAACATGTATGGACCTATGAACCCCACAGGCAGCTCCAAGATGCTGGTAGGCAGTTGATTTCTCTATTTTGCCAGAATATAAAGTTTAAGCTTAAACAAAGACAGCTCTTCTGTTGCCCAACAGCGGAAGTGTGGAGGCTGGAAAGTGCGAGGTGCAGAAGAGGGAGATGTGAGAAAGAGCAGATGGGAAGATGTGGACAGAACAGAAGAATGCTAATATGTCAACAAGAAATTGACAGGAGAAAAAGGCCTGAAGAGTCATCTGACATCAAGGATGAGGCGCAAAAATGGCATAAAGATCTATGAAGCCAGCCTCTGTTTTGTGCTCCTGAAATATGAAACCTCTTTCTACGAGCCACCACTGAAAAAGCAATCGGAATAATTATTGAGCCAATGAAGCCCCTTCATTCTCAGGAAGGTGACCCACAATGACCAAGGGACTCCAATACTAGGCTAGGGGCAGGAAAATGGGCTCCTGAGCATTCCGACGGGTCATCCTGCTTTCCCCGTAATACTTCTTTCTTTCCTCAATACAAATTAAACAGTCACAGGTGTTATTCAAAAGTGATCTGCTAGCCACGCGCCGTGAGAGACTGACCAGCCACAGCCAGAGTGGGGAAGTTCACCATACAAACAGTGCCAAATCAAGTGAGCCAAGGACATTTGTGGAACTCAGGCCACTTCTCAATAGTCTGCCACAAAGAGCGCCATGCGAACGAGTTGGCCAATCTAAAAATAATAGCCATCGTCTTATTACAGGTCACAGCACTTTACATTTTCCTTTTGTTTATTCTTAATAACTCTTCAAAGGTGAGCATTTTTATCTTCACACTGCCATTCTAAAATGATAATCTGAAACTCAGAGAGGTTTACGTGATATCCAAAGTTGAACCTGGGTCTGAACAATCTGAAGCCCACGTGCTTTCCACCGCTGTCCCCTGCTTCTAAAATCAATTATTAATTGTCGCTACTTCCTTTTACTTTAGTGAAATGATGAGTGACCCCACTAGCTGACTCAGTACAAAGGAAGTGAAGAAATCCTGAGGGGCAAGAGAAGCTGCTAACTGGTCAGTGCAGATTGTAAGGACCAGAGCGGGGTGCCTTCTAGGAGACGAAGCCCATTGCAAGATTGAGTCCCATCCTGAGTGGCTCAGTGTGGTGATCCTGTGAGGTCAACTCGAATCTCTTCTAACAATTACGAAGCCCTTACTTTATAGCAAGCACTGGGTGAAAAGCTGTGCATGGAACACCTAATATAATCTTTGCAATGACTCTTGGAGATGGGTGCCTTTCTTATTACCATTTTATAGATGACAAAACTATTTCAGAGAGGTGAAATGACTTGCTTCACAGTCATGCAGTCAGTAAGTGGAAGAGTGGGGATTCCAGACCCGTTCTATCTGATTCCAGAGGTTTTGCTGTTAGTTACCAAGCAAGCTGCCTCCTTCACCTCGCACTGAGAAGATGCTTGGGGATTATGATTTCACTGCTCTTACGAGGTCGAGGCCGAGAGGTAGTAAACGTGGTTTCTGACTGCTGGCTCCACAGAATCTATGTTAACATGGGTGTTGGAATTTGGCAGGTCTGACTTTGAAGCCACTCTTGCTCTTCACCAATTGTTTTACTCTTAGCAAGTTATTTGATTTATGCCTCAGTTTCTGCATCTGTAAAGTGGGAATAACATGAAGATAATGAATGCTCCTTGAAATGGTGCAGGAGCTTACCATGAAGCTGCTATTTTCGAGAAGAAAAATATATACTGAATTTGTCAGATAAAATAATGGAATGATAGTGAGACAGGGTTGAAGGGCCTTGGGGACTCCCCATGGGAGGTGATGGAGCATTATGGTTCAGTGAACGGGTGTTTTGTTAGGACAGTTCCTGGCTGTGCAACCCTGGACAAACTACTCCACATCCCTATGCCTCAGTTTCTTCATTTGTGAAATGGAGATAAAAGAGTACAATCCAATAGGGTTGTCCCGAGGGTTAAATGTGTTGATGCAGGGAAAGCCTAGTGACCAGCACAGAGTGAATGTTGCGTAACTGTTACGATGGAGGAACCAAGGCTCTGGAAAGAAGGTACATGCCTGTCCTTGGTTCACCCCGAGTTAACAGTGCAGAAGAAGGGGAATACAGGCCTCTTGATTTCGAGTTTGTGCCACTTCTCCCCAGAGGTGCAACCTTGGGTAAGTTACCGAAACTTTCTAGGACTTGGTTTTCCCATCTGCCAAATGGGGACAATACGTCCTATGGAGAGAATTAAACGAGGGACTCAAGGAAAGCCTTCAACTTGAAGCATCATTACTGCTCACCATGTGTTCGCTGCTATCAACAGATTTCGGACAGTGCAGGAATATATTCCCTTCTGATCTGAAAAAGAGGTTTTTATCCTCAGGAGTGAGGATGAGAAAAATGGGAGGAAACTCCTCATGGCTGTTTGCTGACTCAGAGAAGGAGTGGGAAACACCCACCACAGAAAAGAAGCAATCATGAAGGGGACAAATCCCAAACTCAAGAAAGCTACTGAGGAGACGCCACTTGAAGCACTCTGGTCTCCCAAACTAAACAGACTTCTCCTTGAGGCGCAGCACATGGAATAAGTGCCTTGGTCTTCTTTGTGGCATTCTTTCTCTTTCTGATTCTAGAAGCTTCTGTCAGTTCAAATCAGAAGCACTTAATTCTCGTTCTCTGCTGCAGTGCTGAATGTCACTGTGGAAAGAGCACACTGTTTGGAGTTGGACCACCCGGGTACTGGCCCCAGACCTGCTGTTTGCTAGCTGTGTGTCGTGGACAAGCTCTCCCCTACCCGGGCCTGTTTCTGCCATGGTAAAATGCAGATAATAACGCCTGCTGTCCGCCACAGAATCGTGAGGTGCCTTTCAAACATAAAGCGTGATTTGCTTTTCCCCAACATTTCCTACACTGTCCGCCTCTGGTCAGAAGGAAGGGGGGATACTGTGCTATTGCCTACAAAAAGCAAAATTTCCCTTAGTCTTTGGTCCTTTACTTGAGAGGAAGCAGCTTTCCTTTCCATCTGTGGTCCTGCTGTAGAAGGAGGATGGTAGCAGGGCACTGGCTGATGGTAAGAGGCTACTTAGGCTGTTTTATAGCAAGAGGGATCAGTTACAGGCTTGTTTAGCCAAAGCAATGGCTGCAAAGCAGTTGAAGCTTCACCAGCCTACACAGATCAATGCCAGGCTCCCAGTGGCTGATCCAGGCCAGAGGACAGTGTGGAAACAGCACTTCAGCCTCATGAACTGCTTGGCTGGGAACGGCGCCATTATGCTCCCCAAGAGCCCTTCTTCATCCCTGGGGCTGTTAGAACAGAACCACCATCACTCATGAGACCCTGTGCAGGCGTTGTGGGCAGGAACCAGAGCCTCTCATTTTCAAGTCATTTGCCTTCAGTTTGGGAATCCTTCCATTTCATTGTTCCATTAAGGGTGATTTCATCTTTTAAGTGAACTTCAATGAATGATGAAATAAAATACTTTGCACAGATGGCCCTGCATTTGAATAAGAGGAAACCATTACGCCTAGTGCAGAATGAAGTGTTTTATTTGCGTTTCTAAGGCAGCAAAGAAAGCCTTTGTTGAATTTTTTTTTTAAGCTTTAAGGAAATCAACTTGTCTACCCTTATTTGGCATTGATGAGCAGGAAACCTATTATACCAGAGATGAAGATAGCTGTGGTTAAGATAGTCTACATGATAATCAAATGCAACGACGCAGAGGCCAGCCCACTTGAGGCTGACACCTGGCCCTATTACTTACTAATTACATAATTTGGAGAAGGTCACCTAATATTTCTGTGCCTCTACTTCCTATTCTATAAGATAGAAATGATAATAACACCTATCCCATGTAGTGGTAGTAAGAATTAAATGAGAAAAATCTATGTGAACTGCTTAGCATGTAGTAAATGCTCAAAAATATTAGCTATTACCAGTAATATTAACATATAAAGAAGGATTCAGAAAAACCTTGTATTATGTATAAGTTGAATTGCCCCTCCTCCCCCACAAATGTTAAAGTTCTAACCTCTAACAGCTGTGAATGTGACCTTAATTGGAAATCAGGTCTTTGCAGATAATCAAGTTAATATGAGCTCAACAGAGTCAGCTCTCATCCAATATGACTGGTGTCCTTATAAACAGGGAAAATTTGGATGCAGGGACAGCCATAAAGGCAGGGAGAATATCATGGAAGACTGGAATTGTGCTGCCACAAACCAAAGAACTCCCAGAAGCCAAGAGAGAGGTCCAGGACAGACCCTTTTTTAGTTCTTCCAGGGAGAGCATGGACCAGCTGACGCCGTGATCCTGGACTTCCCGCCTCCAGAACCATAGGAGACAATAAACTTGTGTTGTAAGCCTCTCGGGGTGTAGTCCCTTGATATAGTAGCTCCCTTGCAAACTAATACACTCTCTTTCAGAGTGCCACACTGGATGAGTACATAAGAGAGGTTTCCTAGAAGTAGCTGTTGCATCTATTTCCAGATACGCAGAAACTTGGCTTTTTTTGTTTTGTTTTGTATTGAGACAGAGTCTTACTCTTTCACCTAGGCTGGAGTGTAGTGGCATGATCTCAGCTCACTGCAGCCTCTGCCTCCCGGGATCCAGTGATTCTCCTGCTTCAGCTTCCCCGGTGTTTGGGATCACAGGCACGTGCCACCATGCCTGGCTAATTTTTGTATTTTTAGTAGAGATGGGGTCTCACCATGTTGGCCAGGCTGGTCTCGAACTCCGGACCTTAGGTGATCTGCCCACCTCGGCCCCCCAAAGTGCTAGGATTACAGGTATGAGCCACTGCACCCGACGAAAACTTGGCTTTTGAATATTCGAGTAGTCTAATCAGATACTGTTAATTTTTGGAGGCATCAGACAATTCCAACCCTCTTTTCCATTATCGTCTTCAATCAAAAGGTCTAGAAAAGCTTTCCTAGACTCTTTTGAAACAAGAGATAGACAGGTAACACAGTTCTGATTAATAAGATAAAAATAAAATTTTGCTGGGATGTGTATATGTGTGTGTAAGTGTGTGTTGGCGGCTGGGAGTGGTTTAGACTTTTTCTGGCAAGAGAGACAGAGAACTTGAATCTTTCTCCTCCTCTTTCTCCCCCTTTGAAGTGGATGTAGTATCTGGAGCTGCATCAGCCATCCTTAGACAATGAGGCGGCAAACCCAAGGAAATAAAACCCAAGTTCTGGGAATGGCAAAGTGGAGAGATAGGAAGAGCCAGTGTCCTGGATGGCATCACTGGGCAGCATAGACGATGCCAGGATTGCCAACCTTGGACATCTAGCTGGTGAGGTCAGGAAATCGAGCCTCAATATAAACCACTGTTAGAGTTTCTTACAGTTGTTTTTGATAACTTGCAATTGAAAGGATCCCTAACTGAAACACTGCCTTGACTGAGCATCCAAGCATCCTGACATGGACTTTGGAATTGCTCCCTCACCTTCAGTTTATTTTTCTTTTTTTGAGACAGGGTCTCGTTCTATCACCTAGGCTGGAGTGCAGTGGCATGATCTTGGCTCACGGCAGAATCAACTTCCTGGGCTCAAGTTATCCTCCCACCTCAGCCTCCCAAATAGCTGGGGTTGCAGGTGTGCACCACCACACCTGGTTAAAAAAAAAATTTGTAGAGACAGGGGTCTCATTATGTTGTCCAGGCTGGTCTCAAATGCCTGGGCTCAAGCGAGCTTCCCACCTTGGCCTCCCAAAGTGCAGTGATTCACTTTTGAAGCATATTTCATCTTCGCTCCCAATTTGTTATCCATCTTCCCATGTGCCCTGACAGGGATTGTTTTACAGTAGAGTACTAGCTAAGGCATGTTTCATCTTTCGGCTCTCAAGACAAGGCTGAAGGGGAGCTGACCAGTCTTTGGATGATCAGAGGGACTGTACGTTTCTTTTCTTGGAAACATTGTTATTAGGGGTGGTTCTGAGGATTCCTGGGGCTTGCGGCATGGGAACACATAAAGTCAAAGTCACTCAAGCGTGTATTTACAACTTGATGGCAATACACCTAGTGGTAAGAATGTGAACTTTGGAAGTTAAACAGACCTGTATTTTCAATTCCAGATCCTAATCACGGACTATGCATGACTATGCTTCAGTTATCAACCTCTCTGAAACTCTTTCTCTAACTATAATCAGGAAAACGGAGTCACTGCGACACTCAGGTCAGATATTAAATGTGAAGTTTCTGTACACAGTAGGTTTTTAATAAATGGTTGACTTCATTATCCTTTTAATGGAGAGAAAAACTAGTAAGTCATGCTTTAGGCAAATTTACATTCGGGGTACTTTTCATTATACCTCTTCAGTTGAACCCTGTTTACGCTGCATAGGGTTGACCAGTTCAGTCAAGTAACATCTTGGCACTGAATGCCACAGCTTGTTTCTATGAAGGTTCATGAACGTAAAAAGTATCACGAAGAAGGATGAGAGAGCCAAACATGAGCTCCACGGGCAATAGAAGTTCTTATTTTAGTTCTAGTGGTAAAGAAGAAAATTATATATCTGAATATGTAATTATAAATCAATCAGAGCAGGAATTTTCAACCTTGGCACTACTAGCATTTTGGGTCAGATAATTCTTTAACTTAGGGGCTGTCCTGTGCACTGAAAAATGTTTAGCAGCATCTCTGGTCTCCACCTGCTACATACCAGTAGCATCTCCCAGTTGTGACAAAAAAAATATCTCCAGATATCGCCAAATAAATGTTCTCGGGGCTGATGTGAGGGTGCACTGACAGGGAAAAGGGCAGAATCCTGATGTAAAAAAAGAATCTTGATGGGTGAATCTCACTGGAGACCATCTGCACATCATTCCCAAAGCATTGTAATCCTGCATTATGTGTAAAATAGCGAGAGAGGAAAAGAAATAACTTTTCACATCTTAGGGCCCTGACCACCTCATTAATGAGCAAAGGCTGAGGCGACTGGTTATTACTTTATCCGGACTGCAGAACAAGGAGTGATAATATTTGGATGATTTCATCAATCTGTGCCAAGGACCTCTTCAAATCAAGTCAGCTTAATGGGCAAAATGTTTGATATTCTGTAAAAAGACCTAGCGGGTTCCCATCCATCCTTTTCACACAAAGTGCTATTACAGCCAAAAGGAACACTGCAAGAGCAGTTATGAAAAGGAAGCAGAGCCTGAGAAGAAGCCTCGTTCCATTTCTTAATAACACCCCCAAATTGAATATGCAGGGGGGCATTCATTCCTAATACATGGACAGTGCTTTCCAAGCCCCTGTTCATCCCCCACACGGAGACTATAAAAGATCTGCTAACCAGTGTTGTTGCAGAACAGGAGTGTTTGCATTTGACTCTCATGCTCTACAGCTTCCAATAATTTTCAGGGTTCTTCCCCATGAACATCTCTCCTTATCCTTTATCATCATTTACTTACAAAAATGCAGTCTTAGAGTTGCTACTCATTTACACTTCTCTCAGGATCTTTTTGGGAGCTCTTGGTTTGGAGATCGTAAAATACTGCTCTAAAAGACGCTGTTGTATATATTATGAAGCTCTGGAGAGGGCAGAACTTGAGGGAGAGGCTGCTCTGCATGAAAATATTCATACACATTATTTCATTATACACTTGAGAAACGACAAGTTGGTTTCCAAGAACAGTGTAAGCTGTTCTCTTACAATTTTACCCATGGTTAAGAGCCTGTTCACGTTATTCCAAACTCCACTCTAAACTTCTCCTGGATGTCTTACAACTCTCACGCAATCGTTGGATTCCCAAGGGCAGGTTTCCTTTATGTTTTTAAGAGGCTTTCAGAGCGTTGTCAGCTCTAGGATCACAATTAGACAGTAACATCAGAGCTATCCTGTGATGATTCTCACCTGGCTGATAAGTCAATTACATTTAAACGCCATTGAAAATAACTCCCCATATGTGTGTTGAGCCATAGACTTGTCGGGAATGCACACCACAATTAATTCTTCCATAAGACGTGACATTCCTCTCCAGTAACTTCTCTGTCATGGCAGGGAAGCAGGAGGAGCCTGCAGGCGTCAGGGGTGGATTCATCACAGTATCACAGTATTGCCTCTCTTGTGAGGTGAAGTGAAGAAAGCAAGGGTCTGACCATGGCCTTAACCTGAGCTTAGAAATAGTTACTGATGTAGGATTTCCTAAAGACCAGTATCAGGGCACAGGGTCAAAAACTCCACAGAAACGGGATGTCTGGCTTGATGGCCAAGCCTTAGCTCCTACTACTCTGCGGGAGAAAGGAGGCTTGAAAAATGAGAGGAAGGATGAAGATGAAAAGGAAGCACAGAGACATAATTATCTACCAAATTTAGGCTTATCCGCACAGGCAATCCAGATAGCACGAACGAAAGTGCCTTTGGGGCCTAGATTACCTTGGTTAGTTTGGAGGCTAATTCTAAATTCCCCAGGTGAGCACGCTATTTGATGCTTTACTGTGGGCTCCTAGCATCCGACAGGGTATTTCATGCACTTCAGTCAAATGTTAAAGCATAGAAAATAAATCGAGACTTCAGTGTGGTGTAGAAAGGGTGGGGGGAGGAGGGCAAAGGCTCAGTCCCTGATGTCTAGCCCTCTTTGCCCGATCCATAAACCCATAACTAACTTCATCCATCTTACCCTTCAGCCTGGTACAGTAAGTCAGCCTCATTTGCAGATATACAGGCAGATGCATTAGAGTTTAAACCTGCTCACAGAGTGAATATGTAGCAGATTTATCATAATTTCAAACCTGCCTCTAACCAGCTGATCAAAAGGCAAGTTTCTTCTTTCAAGATTTTCATCTGTAAGCTTCACTGCCCCAAATCAAAAAGGGCAATGGTACAGACTACCAGGACCACATTCCACATTTGTACAGGCAAGTGCCTTCAAGTCCCGGAGTGTGGTTTTCCATTAATAAATGGGTATGCTGAGTCAACGTATATTCCAATGCCTCTTCTTGGTTCACAGAATTTGCACTACATGTAAGCACTACATTATGGAGGAATTTTGTTAGCCTTTTAGAGTTTAGTTTTAACCCAATTCTGCTCTCCTTTTTCTTTATAAGCTTCCATACAAAATCCAAAGTGAATGCCTCAGAAAGGGTCTTGATAGGTTTTATTGGATCAAAGGCCCTCTCATAATAAAGAAACCGTGCAGAGATTTACTGAGTGCATTATAAAAGAATGGCTTCTGGCCAGCCCTGGTAGAATTACACACCAATAAAAAATGTTTTGGCCAACCATGCTTTTAGAGAGGTGGGTGGTAATTTAAAGATAGTGGGTTAATTTTTAATTTTTCAGTTCTGCCATTACGACAACAGAGAAACCTTAAGGCCAAATTAGGTACTTCCGTCTTCTTTGTCTTGATAGTCAACACAAGACAAATTGTATCACAAATCTGTCTTTTCTTTGAAAGAAATCTCTCGCAGTTCACTCTGAAGCTCCATTTCCGTGGCTTTTCCTTTCAAGAGGGCCTCACCAACGCACACCCACTGATTATTGACAGGGCCTTCAGAGATGTCTCCCTGTCTCCTATCCCATCTCCCAATCTATCCTGAATCTTCAATCAATCAACAAATAAATATTTATGGAGTACCTACTAGGTAATTGACATGATACCATGTAATAATTTTATCGTATTATACTCCTGCTTATGAACTTGAAGCACCTCCCTATTGCCAAATTAATCAAATTAAACCTCCTGCCAGATTTCAAGGCCATCTATTATCTGGTCTTGCTCTACCTCCTCCAATATTTTTCACTGCTCTTAGCAGGCGTCCCTATTCATTCCGGCTTCTCCTCTTACCTTTCCTATTGCGAGGTTCCCTCCATCTGGAATGATTCTTGGCCCATTCCTAGTTCAGTTTTTAACCATCTTCCTAGGACTGGATCTGCCTAGAACCTTCTCCATCCAGTTATCCTCAACTATTCCAGCCCTTGGGAGTTTCTCCCTTCTCTGAACTTCAATAGCTCAATTGCTGAATTGCAATTTAGCATTGCTGCATATCTTCTCTTGAATGAATACACAAAGAACAATAACAATATTAAAAAAATCAAGCCCTACTTTAAACTATACACAGTGACATGAAAAAGGTGTCATTACTGTAACTGTTATCAACTATTTGTTATAGCTGAAAAAAATCAAGGCTGAGGAAATTTAATTGACTTTCCCAAAAACACTGTTAGAAGAACTTGAGAGTTGAACCTAGTTTCCCAACTAAATTCAGGGTTTCTTCATTGGACTGCGTGAACCCAGCTAGCCCTTAAAATGAGGAACTGTTAAGACTACAAATCAGGTTTTCTGAGTCAAGTAAACAACTATCCTTGAAGTATATATTTTTAGTAAGTCGTTTGTTTCAGTGGGTCAAGAAAACAATTCTGTGTCAAGGTTTAGAAAAGAGAACCCATCTGAAATTGATAATGAGTTCTTCTCATGTTGAGTGCCCTTCTATACTGAGCCTCCTAACCTTTCTCAGATCATGACTGAAGCTCATCTTTGAAGACCCCATAGTCTCCCTGGTCGCCAAGGGGCAGTGTGGTGTAACATCGAGCTCACATCAGCCTCTCCAATACACATCTCACTCCTTTGAAAAAGGAAGGCCTGGCCAGACACGGTGGCTCACACCTGTAATCCCAGCACTTTGGGAGGATGAGGTAGGTAGATCACTTGAGGTTAGGAGTTCGAGACTAGCCTGGCCAACATGGTGAAATTCTGTCTCTACTAAAAATACAAAAATTAGCTGGACAAGCTGTTGGGTGCCTGTAATCCCAGCTACTCGGGAGGCTGAGGCAGGAGAATCGTTGGAACCCAGGAGGCAGAGTTGATGCAATGAGCCGAGATCATGCCACTGCACACTCCAACCTGTGCAACAGAGAGACTGTGACTCAAAAAAGAAAAGAAAAGAAAAGAAAAATACATGTGCTGATTTGTGAGTTCCTGAATTGGGAAAAACTCAGATAGCTGGGTGAGCTTGAAATTAAAAAATAAAACTTTATACTGTCTTCGAAAAGAAATACGCTTGGGCCTGTTGATGAGCAGAGCTGAGTAAAAATAAAACAGCATAACCATGACCCCAGATCATCCTGATTTCTTCATCCCTGGCAGGCACCCAGGTGGAACCCAGCTGAAATTGCAACTCATTAGCACAGACAGATAGAAGTTTAAAGGAAAGTGTGTAGTAAACAATGGTAATCCTGACTTAAGCAGGAGAGAGCGACCTTTCTCTCTTCTCTAAAATAAATCGCTGTTTCGGGCCGCACGTCACTGTTTTACTATTACTGGTTAATATGACCGCAGGCAGAAGATGCAGCTGTGGCTCCGTGAACAGGCTCCACAGTCAGGCTGAACATAATCCCTCATGTAATGAAAAACCTATTTCTATTTCTGAGGCCTCACTACTCTTCATACTGAAGAGCCTTGTGCCTGTCACACATTTATTGAAGCTTATTACTCATCTAGGCAGCGGGCCCCAGTTAGTATTTGGAATTATATTTTAAATCACAATTTTTCTATTATTTATTTTAGGATTCCAAGGCTATGGTGAAAGCGTGTCAGTGTTATTCTCAATGTGCATTCAAAGGCATTAAAGCCTCAAATCAAAATTCTTTTCTACATGGAGGATCTATATGCACACGTGGAAAACCTTCAGTCAAGACAGCACGGCAACCCTCGCACACTAGAACCTTGGGACCCTTCCAGAGTCATGTGGTTCCGGGTAGAGATGTTACATCTTCCCATCCAGCATTAGGGTAATCTTTCCTGGGATACCAGCTTTATTCCCTTCTCTCACAACATGCTCTTCTCTTTGGCTTTTAAAGATAAATGGATAGTCTCTTAGGATGCTGGGGACAGGGCTGTGAACAGATGGGCTAAAACTGTAGCCTCATCATCTAGTGGAAAAATAAAAACTGACTTAATCTAAGTCAGAGGATTTTCTGAACTGCCCACGAGGTTTGAGCTTCTGTTGATTCACGAAGCCAGTGATGGGCATGTGGTTCTCTCTTGATCTGTAGAAGCCAATGGAAACTATAATTCTCTCTGGCTATGCATTTGGCCTCCTCTTTTTATATTCCTGAGACTATATACCATATATACTACAGTGACTCAAAGGAATGTTCTCCTATTTTTTCTGTCTTGTTTATGCTTGCTTTTTCTTACGGTACTTACTTATTTTCCCCTCTGCACAAAAAATACTCTCAGCCATTAGGGTCTGCACCCCACTTGGCCTATCATGTGAATGACAAATTAGGCAGCACTTGACACCATTATCTACACAATACAAAGAATTCTTTCCATGTTTCTGCAATTCATACCTAGTTACTTTTCATGCTCGGGGGCTCTTTCTACATTTCTACCAAGAGAGATTCCAGACCAGCTCTTCCAATGAAATCCTATTGTATAATTGTCCTGGTAAGTGAATTTTGATGGGCATGACAACAAGCCGAATCACTTTAGTCCAATCTGGGTGTCTTCTCAGTCAGCTGGCTTTTTGGTTTTGTTGTTTTGTGGAATTATGGGAGACACAGGTAAAGTTTTTGGGGAGGGGTGAGGCAGTGGTAGTGTGTTACGAAGAAAGAATTACAAAGGGCGTAGGCAAAATTAGCAAGGTATTCAGACATGCAATTATAAGAGTTTAGACTTGGCTTTCGTGTGATCTCTGTATTTTTTTTTTTTTTTCATGTTTCGACAGCATTCTCCCTGGGTGGGGTCCACAGCTTGTTTAAGAAATGCTTTAGTCACACAAACATGACAGATAGCTCTTTTTCTTCCTTCAGGATGTGTTTAGTCACAGATCATTTCATTATTTCCACTCTCCTATTTGCCTCTGACTTAAAACAGACCACTGGTGTTTCACTACAACATGGATATCACCATGGGTCAGCTGACCTTTCCGAAAGGCTCCATTCCTAACAGTTTTGGAGAAAAGAATAAAACACCATGCAATCAGCCCTCACATCCCAGAAAAGAAATAGAGACATTTTCTCCCAGACAGGGCTAAGTCCATGAGACCTTAGGCAGTGCCTTCACCTAACAGCCTTCCACCCAAAGAACCAAGGGGTGGAGGTGGGGATGAGGGGGTGGGGACAAGAGAAGGAAACTTTTCACAGATCCACAGACTGGTAAATTTTTTTAAAAGCCTAAAATAAAATTAACTTTATTATTGTTGTGTATTATATATATTACTTAAAGAAATTAACCTTGACAGAGCAGGATAAATCTGGACTTCCCCCAAGGCTATTTAAAGGTGGAGCGTATAGGGTAGGAGAGAGGAGGAAAAAGTAATAGTGGTATCCATATCTGTGCAAATGCAAACATTGTGAAAGAGTAAACTTTTGGAAGCAGGACTGGAAGTTGGCTTCCTGAAAGTCAAACCAAAAGCACCCATCAAAATATTTCATAAAGATGTATACATATTAAAAGAGGCTTCTGGCCGGGTGTGGTGGCTCACGCCTGTAATCCCAGCACTTTGGGAGGCTGAGGTGGACAGATCATGAGGTCAAGAGATCAAGACCATCCTGGCCAACATAGTGAAACCCAATCTCTGCTAAAAATACAAAAATTAGCTGGGTGTGGTGGCATGTGCCTTTAGTCCCAGCTACTCGGGAGGCTGAGGCAGGAGAATTGCTTGAACCTGGAAGGCAGAGGTCGCAGTGAGCCGAGATAGTGCCTCTGCACTCCAGCCTTGGTGACAGAGTGAGACTCCATCTCAAAAAAAAAAAAAAAGAGGTGCCGGCTGGGTGTGGTGGCTCATGCCTGTAATCCCAGCACTTTGGGAAGTTGAGGTGGGCAGATCACCTGAGGTCAGGAGTTTAAGGCCAGCCTAGCCAACGTGGTGAAACCCCATCTCTACTAAAAATAATAATAAAAAAAAAATTAACCGGGTGTGGTGGTGCATGCCTGTAATCTCAGCTACTTGGGAGCCTGAGGCAGGAGAATTGCTTGAATCCAGGAGGTCGAGGTTGCAGTGAGCTGAGATTGCGCCATTGCATTCCAGCCTGGGCAACAGAGGCTTTATCTCAAAAAAAAAAAAGAGGTTCCTAACTGGCACTTTTGAAGCAGGGTGAGTGGGAATAGTGGTGTGTATGTGTGTGTGTTGCACAGGTGCTCACTAGGGTGCACACATCCCAAATGGGGCTGACCTCCCTTCCCTTCTCTTTCACTGCTCCACTCCCATGTCCCCATTACCACTAGCCATGGCCTAGGCATATCCATGTACTGGTCTAGACCAGGGCCTGTCCCACTGGGATTGAGAGACTCTCCTAACTGCGGGCAGTTTGTAAATCCATAGAATTTGACTGGGAACTAACATTGCAGGGTAATCTCAAATATCACTACTGGATCTTTCTTCACACTAGGAAGATAAGCAAAATAAGGTAGGGGAAAGGTCTGGAATAAAGTAATTCTCTCCCCTCATGTAGATTTTTCTAAAAAAAAAATCAGGATTGAAAAGAAGACTTTCAAGAATGCCCTTGCTTGATGAAAAAAATAAACAGACTTGCTCTCTGACTTCAAAGATCATTTCAATGACAATACATTTGAAGACAAAGGTAATTTGGAATCCCCAACTTTCTATGCTCTCTTGAGAACCAGTAGCCTCATTCAGTCTTTCCATCTCTTACATCATTTTCAGTAGCAAGGGTTGTAGCCGAATTACATGGAGATCAATTAGACACAACATAAGATAAACCATCTCTAGTGCAAAATGATTTTGTGGCATAAGTTGTTTCTTGAGGCCCTCCTTCATGCTATACTTGAAATATAGATTGATGTTCAACATTAGACACATTACTATCGTCTATTAGGCAAGAGTCCGCTGTGTCTATAAACTCAATTTCCTTTATTGTGGTGGCTTTCTGGTTTATTTGGATAAATGTTGAACTGCCCACTGTTGTTTATCTAAGTAGTTCATGAGGGGACAGAAACTTTAATGATGTAAGATGAGGTAGTGAAACAGCACCTCCATGCAATTTGCAAAGATTGTGTTTCATCTCATTATCTTGGTTGGACTTATAGGTTCAAAAAATTGTGCAGATGTTTGTAATTTGGTATGCTGGGTGCCATTTTCCCCTCCTATTTTTGACCTTTAAGTGTTCTGTATTTTACCCTGATTGATGTATGGCATTTCCTAGTTTCTCTTGCTAGTCAATGGTTCTAATTACTCTATTCACAGCATCTTATGTCTGTTTCTTACTTCTTGACTTAATTTCCTCCCATCTTTTTTGGTATTAATTCCTCTTTCCTTGGCTCTTGACTTTTCATTGCTATGCCAGATTTTGTGTGTGTGTGTTTTCTTAAAAACTTTATAATTTTAAATTTGGGAAAAGATAATGTCATCGTTTGGTTAAAACAGACTGGATAAAAATAGACACAAATGTCCTCAATTTCTTATTGTACATTGGTTAGACCCCTCTACATATCCAGGGAACAAAAAGAATGACTTATCATTAATTTATATCAATCAGTTAATAAAAGGGTTTTTAGCATAAAAGCTTCTGTTCCCTGATAGTCCAGGGAAAATGAAACTCAGATGCATTTTTTTTTCCTTCTTTTTTTTTTCTTTCTTTTTTTTTTAGTTGCATTTTAGGTTTTGGGGTACATGTGAAGGACATGCAAGATTGTTGCATAGGTACACACATGGCAGTGTGATTTGCTGTCTTCTTCCCCATCACCTTTATCTGGCATTTCACCCCATGCTATCTCTCCCCCACTCCCCACCCTGCGCTGTCCCTTCCCTATTTCCCCCCTGACAGACCCCAGTGTGTGGTCAGATGCCTTCTATTACTGCTGTGTGTGCCCAGTTAACACCAGGGCAGGAGATGCTCATGCAAAACATAACTTACCCCAGGCTTTTTAAACTTTCCTAGTAACTGCACTATTTCATTTGTTGCTTATTGGGATCTGGGTCCAGGAAAAGAATTTCAAGTAAAGATGTCCTGGATAAAAAGACTGGTCAGTAGATTTCTATACACAATGCAACCCGCCAATCACATGCCAAAGTGAAATTTCTTGACCAATGGAAAAGCATTGAATGAATATACATGAATCTATTCAAGTATGTTTAATAAATTGTAAATTAATTAACATAAAATTAATATACAGAGTAACAAGTATTTTCTTCGTGGGAAAGGGTCTTAACTCACAATTCTCTTGAGATTCAGGAAGTCTACAAATCTTGTTATTAAAAGAAAGTTTAAACACACATTTTAAATTTAGCTAATGTTTCAGAAGTCTACGTTTGTAAAATTTGGTGCATAAGGCAGCCTTAAAACCAGTTTCAAAGATGTATCTAATTCAAAGGCACACTGAACTTCCTTGAAAGATGTCATGTTGTTTATCATGGCCTGAAGAACAGAATGCATTTGACACAGTGCCACTAGCCTTCCCTGTGGAATATAAGCAAGTCTAATCTAAACTTCATTAGCGTGACTTTAAAATGCTCATGGTGTCATATAAGTAAGCAAACTGAGAGAATTGCATCATGACTGCAAAGGCAAAAGCAAGGTAAGATGCCCTTCTTTTATAAAGACAGAGTCCCTACGGGAATGCCGAACATGTTTGCACAAATCTTCCCACAAATGACCTAACTCAACTGAAAACCCATCCCAAGGGAAGGGCCTTCCCTAACAACTGCAAAGAAAGCCATGATGAAAGAAATGTAAAGATTGGAGGCAAAGCTTCTCCTCTCTTCTCATCCATAGCTTTGGTTTTTAGAAATAAACCAAAAAAGCCTTTGAAAGATGACACATATTACATATCTTATTATTTTTTTCTCTTTCCAAGAAGGGAGGATTATATTTTCTTTAGCGAAACTCTTTTCTTAGCAACATATAGCTTAGTGCTGTTATATTTTCTGATACAGTGTGATATTTACTTATTAATGCCAGAAGGCTGATGATATAAAAAGCGAAATTAGCAGAACATGCAATGCATTATCTTCTTTTTTATGGTAATGTTAAATGTGTTAATACAGTTGATGGACTATTTGCTCTCTGAATGCAGAGAATCTTATTATGAGATGTCAATTTAATAAATGACTTGTTTGAAAAGAGAAGGGCTCAGGCAAAAATTCTGGGTATCTATTCTTAACAATCAAAATATGAATTTTTCTATAAAAGAATTTTCAAAGGAGGACACAAATAAGTCTGGTTTTAGGTGACCTTAAGAGAAACTCGTATATTTCAGAAGTTTGCTTTGGGTTAAGCTTCTGTTGTATGAGGCTATACAGCTAAGCAAGGCATTTCAGAACACAAAAGATTCTGTGTGGCTTGTGTACACAGACCTAATTTACCATATAATAGTTCTTTTATCTACTTGGTGCCTCATAGCAATTGCTTTCTTTTCTTAGTACATCCTCATTTACAGAGGAACAGCCAACAGATTTTTAGATTTATGCCATTATTTGCTTCTTCACCTTGAACTCCAACTAAATTCTGCTACACTTTTGTAATATGAGTGCCAAATGATGGCCTTATGCCAGACACAAACACTTCCCAGTTTCACCCAGCCAATTCTCTCGATTTCAGGGAATCACAGATTCCTACTAGAGGGCTTAAACGTGGTGCTTACACGTCCCCCTAACCATTCCTTTGCCGAAGTGCTTTCTGAGAAGTGCAATTTGGGAACAGAGGTAATTACCACATCAAGAAACCAAAAGCCTTCCTTTACATAGGGGAACAGTGAAGCTAGGGATTGGGGATTCTGGGTATTTGGAAAACATCTTCCACAACTGGTACAACTCAGATGTAACCCTAATCGGCATTCATTAGTTCAACAAATATGTATTGATTGCCTATGAAATGCTGGGCAGTGCAAGTCACTATTTTGGGGATTGGGGATACTCTTCTCATAGGTGTGCATAGGTGTGCAGTGGCTAGTACAATAATCACCATAGCTCCATTTAGTTGAGCTTCTATATTGTATGCCAGGTACCACCATGTTCCACTGACAATAAGACTCAGAATTTTGTAAATATTTTCACAAGTCTGGAATCAGAATGCACCTTGCAATTGGTGTTGTATTATACGGCCTTTGTGACTATGGACCTACCTATTCGCATGGTTGTTACATCAATCTAGAGGGTCTGTGTCTATCTCTTTCCAAATATATAAAATAAAAATTACAGATGCTAAGAAATCATGGCATGGTTTAACTGACAACCTCTTTCCCCCTTAGGGTTGCACAGTGATGGCATTTCTCATAACTGACGACATATTGGATTTGAAGAAGAGTTGCATGCATCTACCACTTCAATGAATGCTTGAGGCATCTTTACAAAGCAGGAATACTCCCCATTTTTCTGATGAGGAAACTAAGGTGCAGAGATTTTAGACAGCAAGCCCATTGTCACATGGCCTTTATGTTTACAGGCCAGACTTCAAACATAGGCCTCTCTGACACCAGAGTCCCAAAGTTCATGTATATGCTTTCTATGACATCAAGCTGCTTCCTGTCTAAATACCAAGGCAAAGTAAGAACCAGAAATTGTGTTCCAGGTAAAATATAGAATGAAAAAAACCCACTAATTTACAGTCCATTAGAAGTTGTGCTCAGAATCCTTAATTAGGAAATCCCAAGCACAAATAAATGAACCAACGAAAGGCTTCAGAAACGGGGAATTTAAAAGCATGCTACGGAAGCTGAAGGGCCTGTTGGCTTGGCCACCACCCAAAGGAATCCAGCCAAATAAGTAGTGTGTGAGAAGTCAACACTGATGTTCTAGTATCCTATTACTGCTTCTGGACGGATGACTGCTGGAGAGATCATCGTCACAGAGAGAAAGTTCAGGGCCAGGCTTGAATGGCAATTCAGGGATAGTAGGTGGCGAATTCCCCATATTCATTTACTCAATGTGTACTCTGTAGAGGCATGAAGTCCTGGACTGGCAGATGATACCAGTATCGTTTCTGTGGGGTCCTTGAAGCGCACAGGGTTGTGTCACCTATCACTCTTCTCTGGCTCTCTATTACGATGTTCTACAAAGTCAGGACCAAAACCTGCTTCCTGGCTCTCATCGCCAGCCTCTGCCCACTAGGGTGGGAAAGCCCTGTGTTGGCCGACTATCCTGATTTCTGATGGGAATTTCTGAGAGGAAAGCAAAGGCAACTCCCTACAGCTGCTGGCCCTCCTGAGCACTTCAAGTCTCCCAAATTGCACAAATATGTTTTTAAAGAGGCCACACCCTCTTCTGAAGCAGAGGGATTCATTTTTTCTGAATGTGAAACATGAGGTACAAACACTGCCACATGGCTGCTAGGTGATGGAGACCTAGCTAAGGAATGATGTAATTTTCTTTCCATAAATTGACAGGCCCTCTGAAGTCAGATATGCTGTTATGAGATGGTAGTCCCCCTGCCAAAGACTCACCAATGTGTAAGCACTGACAGGACTTTATTATTAGGTTAGGAGCACATCTACTAGATAAGAAGGCTGCTACTGACACCAGCATAGATAATATAACTGGGTCCCCTGACTTACTTGTGGGCAGCTCTCTTTTTCTCAGTTTGACCATCTGGACCCAGGACGTTGGGTGGAAATGTTATTTGCTGGACTGTTCAGATTTAATCATCAGCATTTTGCCCTTTAGATGTGGGAGGTAATTACGCAACTTGGAATTCATACAGGAGGATGAGGTTTCCCGTCTCTCTGGATAGTCAAAGAGCAGTGAGTTGGAATGAGAGGGCTGACATTTTTCCTAGTCTGCGCCCCCACAAAAGATGCCAGGCAAGTGCACCATTCTCATCATTTTCTGTCATTTTCTGTATGTTTTCTCCAAACCTGCTCTGTTCAATGAGATGAGAATACACAAAATAGCGGCAGAGAATGCAAGATTCATCAGTGTGAGTCTCAACATATCAATTTTCAAGTGTAGCAACTTTAAACACATGGTAGGCTTTTAGTTTCCATAGAAAATAATCTCTCATTGTTTTCAAAAGAAACTGAAAGCACCCCAAATTACCACACTTTTAACATCCTGACATGTTGATGGCCCGCGTTCTTTCCAGATCAAAGTCAGAATGGCAGAAGACAGAGTGTTGAGCAGCTAACTTCAAACATAGTATTTCATATTTGGCAGGAATTACTGTAGTGAAAAAAGACAAGGTGACTTTCTAATATATATATATGTATTTTAGTTTGGCAGAGATCTGAAGAGCTAAGAACTAATTTAGGATGACATAAATGCTCTTATCTCTCTCTCTCCCTCCTTCCCTTCCCAACCACGTGAAGCATCTCTGGCAGAAGCTCAGCGTATGTTGTGTATTGTTTTAGCTCAGGGGTGACAGTCTGAGTCCCGTGTCATGCTGAACTCTTGTGTTGACTGTCGCCTTAGAATTTCTAAGATTATCTGAAGTTAAACAACAGAGTCACACAAGAGAAGCATCTTTCTTCCTTGGTGTGGGGTAGCCCTGCACGAACTTTAATGCCTTTTAAGGAAACTAGGTCTACTCCAATGTTAACCTAGGACAAGAAAGCAATGATGTCATTCCGTGAGCCGGCACTATTACAAGCTGTTGGAAAACCTCAACAACGAAGGCATCAGAAACCGAGTAACTTCTAAAAACAGGTGATAATTTTGCAGAGGAATCTGGGATAATCAAAGATTGAGGACAAATGAGTACTAGGCAAAATGACCAGCCAATTCCACTCCGTCCATAGATTGGAGCACTGTTTCAAGCAATCTAGTTAAAAGCTATGCTTTTAGGATGCAGCTTCCTAAAACTCCTAAAGTTTTCCTTGGAAAAAATTATCCTATAGAAAGCATTTAAAGAGAAAAGTGACTTGCCTTTTCTACTTTTTGGTTTGGGCCAGAAAGTCAGATGCAATTACTCGTGATGAAATGGAGTTGCAGTATCAGAAAATGTCAGTCACCTGCTTCACTGACAGTGGACATATGGTTGGACCATTAGCCAGTTGGAAAGCAATTGTTTGTCATAAAGATGTAGACACCCTGAAAGGTATTCTTAGGAAATAAGCTGCCATGTGATCAAACAAGGGTTGACAAACTATGGCCTGTGGACCAAATCCAGTCTGCCACCTGTTTTTGTATGGCACATAACCTGAACGATGGATTTACATTCTCAGTGGCTGAAAATTTAAAAAAATAATAATATTTCACAACACATAAAAATTACATAAAAGTCAAATCCCCGGGGGCATAATTAAAATTTTATGGGTACACAGCCATGCCTGTTGGTTTATACACTGTCTATGGCTGTTTTGAACTTACAACAGCAGAGTTAAGCAGTTGTCACAAAGTAGAACGTAAACTGAAAATATGTACTCTCCAGCTTTTTGCTGAAAAGGTTTTCTGACCTCTATAACACAAGACAACTGGAAAGCAGAAATATGAGGACAGATTATAAAACTGAGGAGGGGCCAGGTGCGGTTGCTCACACCTGTAATCCCAACACTTTGGAAGGCCGAGATGGGTGGATTATGAGGTCAGGGGTTCGAGACCAGCCTGACCAACACGGTGAAACTCTGTCTTTACTAAAAATACAAAAATTAGCCATGCGTGGTGGCACATGCCTATAATCCCAGCTGCTCAGGAGGCTGAGGCAGGAGAATTGCTTGAACTGGGAGGTGGAGGTTGCAGTGAGCCAAGATCGTGCCATTGCACTCCAGCCTGGGCGACAGAGCAAGACTCTGTCTCAAAAAAAAAAAAAAAAAGACCGAGAAGGAGGTATATTTTCCATCCACTGTGTTAGAAGATGATTCAGAAGGAGAAACCAACTACTCTACCTTGCTAAAGAGGACAGAACTAGGTAAGGTGAGTTAATGCTACCAAAGGTATCACTTATTTCAGTTTCATACAGTATGTGAGAAACTGGTTAACTGCAATCTTGGGGAGAAAGGAGTGAAGAGAAAGACCTTCGATGGGACATCAAGAGATCAAGGGCCTAGCATGGGCCCTGCAACTTCCTATCTAGCCAGGAGACTTCAGACTCTCTGGGCCTCCGTGTCATTGCCTGTCAAATGATCATAATATGTTGATTTTATTTTCTGCTAGAGTGTTGGTTGACAACTGGAGATATGATTCAAATCGAACAGTTATATAAAAGTGCTTGAAATGGACTGGGTGTGGTGGCTCATGCCTGTAATTCTAGCACTTTGGGAGTCTGAGGCGGGTAGATCACCTGAGGCCAGGAGCTCGAGACCAGCCTGCCCAAGGCAAAACCCCATTTCTACTAAAAATACAAAAATTAGCCTGGCATGGTGGTGTAGGCCTGCAATCCCAAATACTTGGGAGGCTGAGGCACAAGAATCACTGGAACCCGGGCGGCAGAGGTTGCGGTGAGCCGAGATTGTGCCACTGCACTCCATCCTGGGTACCTGGGCAACAGGGTGAGACTGTCTCAAAAAAAAAAAGTGCTTCAAATGGGAATGCTTCTAGTTCTAAGCAGAAGGTTCTAAGCTGCTATTGTTATGCATACTATAAAGATAACACAAGACATTTGGTATAAAATAGGTGAGGTTGGTTATAAAATACTTTGGTTACATGATTCAGACACTTAGGGACTTCGGATGGTCCAGGCAATGAAAGTACTTGAGCTGCCTAAAGAGGAAAGACACTTTCCTTAGAGGAAAGTCTCTTGCATTTCACAGCCACATTCTCCTAAACCAGTATTCCCCAGGAATTGTTTGCACCAGGGCCTGAGTGATGCACGAAGTGGTCCCCTGGTGGTTTATGCCGCTTTTCAGAGTAATTTATTCCAGGATGTTTGTACACTGAGAGAATTTGGCACAGAGAGGGTCTGATGGAGGAGCGTATCATAAAAGTTCTCTGACCCAAGCTGCGTGGGTAGGAACTGGGCATCGTTGCTGAAATGGTAAAGGCCTGGGTCTTCCAGTTTGCACAAGGACTAGTATTTTGCTTTTACACCCACCCACGGGCCTGGATCTATGGAAGAACTTGTCAGGGGGCTGAGCTATTCCAAATTGCTCATTTCTGGAATGTCTTCTTTCTTCAGGTTTGAACAAGCAAGGATGATAATTTGACTTATTTGTCATAGTGCCTGGCAGGCCTGAACCCACTGCCTGCCCGTAAAGGTCCTGGGGCTGATGCATCAATTTCAGGACCTGTCCTGTTCTAGTGGAATGCAGAGTCATGTGTGAATCAGAATGGACTCAGCCCTTAAAAGCGCCGGTCTCCTGAATAGGAGGGCCTTGGTTTTTATGTGGTCTTTCTGCCCTTCCCTGATGGCTTGTTTTCCAGGTAGGCACAATCATTGGTTCTTCCCAAAGGCACTTTTCTCTGTGTTTGCAATGCACTGTTTATGCCCCTACAGCTCTGTAAGTAATAATACAAAGCTTTTCATCTTCAAAGTGATTTATACACATTAATTAATCCTCATCATACTTCTGAGTTTCTGCACGTTAAATAACCACCCTGCCTCCATGTTGTACTTAGGAAACCCAGATCCAAAAGGCAAAGAAATTTGCCAAGGCTAAGGAGAAAGGAATCACTGTGGCCAAGATCAGGGCTTCAGATCCTGACCCCTTCATGCTTGCAGACCTGCGGTCACCTCTGGAGAGTGGCTGACAGTAAGCCTATAGCTGCTTGCTTACTGCCATCACTGCAGGGTAAATTGGCCCATTACATCACTCATTTTGGGTTATAAACTATTTTTTGATACTCTAGGGTCAAAGCATAATTTTACCTAAAGAATATATAATAGGAAATGATGGATTACAAACTAATATACCATGCTAAGATGCTCAGGTCCAGCTTCCAGTAGCCTGCAGACTAAAAATAAATATATTTCCTAGTCTATCATTTACAAGTTACATACCTGATTAAAACATTAAACTCTCACTGTACCGTTTCCCATGTATATGATCGCCCTTACAGAAAGCTATTCTATTTTAACTACCAAGTCCCATAAATCAGGCAGTAGCCATCTATCTCTCTCCAGCAAGTAGAGTAGAAGGTACACTGGGGACGCTATTGGCAGAGGCAGGCAGTACCACAATTTCTGTATCTGGGCTCCCGGTGGTGCCCGCTGACGCAGCAGAACATTAAGCCTGAAAAGCGAACACATGGACCCTTTCTGAAGTTTCTGACACAAAGCCAAATCATGAAAAGACCCCAAAGGCACATTTAGTTTGCTTCCACGGAGCCCCCTGAACAGCCACCTGGGGAAACACACAAAGCTACCTTTAGCAACACACCAGAGTCTACTCAAGCGATTCAGCGGGGCAGCAGATATCCTTGTGCCCTTCTCCGGCCGATCCATGACTCCATGCTTCATCAAGAGGTAAGTGAGAAGCAGACATGACTTGAAATTAGGGGTGCTTGGGTCTTAGGCCTCAGTTCCCCTGTAGAGCTGTGGTGTAGAGTACAAACTACACTTTTGCAAAGCCCCAGATGAGCATGACACCTTTCCCTGGAGGGTCAGTTTTCTCACTCTGGGAGGGCATTCCTAAGAAATGAAACTGGTAGGGAATATAAATGCTTATTTTCCATAGTAAGACAAATATAGCTATGTTATGGAAGAAAGTGAAAAATTTATGTTAATTGTTAGATTGTATTGGTCTGCCTTGGGCAGGGCGCCAGATCTGTGGGGGTGCACAGTCATGTCCCTTTGCCATCAGGCAAGCTAAGGTAGAATGGTCTGGGAAGTGCCGGGCCAGTTCCTTCTTTGGCAGATGCCATGCTTGCTGCCTGGGAGTGAAGGATGTGTGGGAGCCCCCAGTGCTGAGTGAGAAGGGAGGGTTTATGTTGAGGGAAGGGGCAAGGCCAGCACGGTCAGGGTGGCCTTTTCTCATCTCTTCAATGGGAGGAGTTTCAGCATACGTGCTGGGAACTGTTTTGGAGTCAGCTTCACTGAACTGGGGTTTTACGGGTTTGCTTTGCAACATGGCACAGCCAAACTGGGCAGGTCTGTCATAGCTGCCCTGAAACCAAGCCAGAACCATCAAGTGTTTCAAATAAACTTTAACAGACATCACCATGGACTCTTCCTAAGCCAGGAGAACTGCCTTTTGCAGGCTCAGTTGACAGAGCAGCAGCACTGGGGCTCTTTGTTGGGGCCAAGAGCCGTGAGCAGGCTTTGTGTGCAGCCCAAGATGCTCTTACGTACATGGCACCCTGCCCCTGGGTGCTCAGCATCTGTCACTTTCCAGGGTGACAGGGCTACACCCTGTGGCTGTAAACCAACACCTTTGGCATAGGGAGACAGATACTCCAGCGACTTCACCTATGTCATACACTAAGTCACCAGAAGCCCAGCTGCCAGGAGAGGTGACCCTGATTCAGATTCAGCCGCTCATGGTGAGGAGAGAGTTGAGGCTGTGGAAGGGATATGGGCAAGGCCAATGGTGTCTGGGTAATTCGATTCTGTATAAAGACCTGGATGGATGCTCCAGCCTGTCAGTCCTGTTTCTGTTCCACAGCTCTGAAAATAAGCTAGCTACTTTGGCTTTCTCTCGAATCAAGATGTTCTCAGGCATGCCAACCACTATTCTTCAATTTGGTTTTTGGCTGAAGTTAACCAGTGTTGAAAACATTTCAAAGCACAGACCTGGGTTAAAATCCAAGGAGAGAGAAGACTAGAAGGCCACTCTGAGAGTGAGGGATAGGTTTGTGGGAATGACAAGTCTCAGCTCATCTCCAAGAAAGGATATAGTAGGGATGCTTAATTTCCCTTCTGATGAATGTCGTTTAGAAACATGAAGGAGAAGCTCATCAGATTTAAGTGGATTTCAGGAAGGAAAAAATCACCTCCATCCATCACACATTATCACGTCTTTCAGGAGCCAAGAAGCAAATTGTACAGACATAGAGGGCATCTGGATTCACAAATCTGTGGCCTCTCCCCCGCATGGTCACCCCCGATGTTGCTGAATAAGGCCATCCTAACTTACCTATGAAATATGCCAGCAAAATAGCCAAGAGGAGGGCCGCAGCGATGGCGGAGAGGGCGGCACATTTCCAGCTGCAGTATTTGGAGGGCTTCTTCAGCTTGAAAGCCTTCCTGGAGAAAGTATTCCTGGGCAGCAGGCGGGGCGGGGGCGTGTAAACGGTTCCTGAGGTCAAAGGGTATCCCGGGGAAGAGCTGCTAAACAAGGGTGTGCTCCCCGAGGAGGTCTTGAAGAGGAAGTGCCTGCCGGGAAAAGGGAAAGAGTCAGGGTGGCTGCGGGTAGCCAAGGAGGAACATTTAGCTGCTTTTCTTCCACTCTGCTCTATCTAGTCCCAGCATAATCCTAGTTAACTAACCTCACCCTGGAGTGGAAGAAAGGGCGAACATTACATTCAATGACGACATAAATGAATTCCATAAATGCGCATGCTTTGCTCCTTTCACATATGCATCTAGTTGTTATCTTCCACAACAACCTGCAAAGCATTCAAAGCAAATATGGAAACTGAACGTCACCTCCTCAGAGATGATGAGGTTGAGGATGCTAAGTGTTATCACGTATTAGACACCTACTATTTAAAAAAAAATAAAAAACTTTTGTTTTTGGTTCATGGGTACATGTGCAGGTTTGTTATATAGGTAAACTCGTGCCACTAGGGTTTAATGTACAGATTATTTTGTCACCCAGGTAAAGAAAATGTGGTATACATACACCATGGAATATTATACAGCTGTGAAAAAGTGAGATTGTATCCTTTGCAGGAGGAACATGGATAGAGCTAGATACCTACTATTGAAAGGCACTTGAAATGTATTGTCACAACTATTTACAAACTAAAGATTATAATATCTCCATTTTATTATTTTTAAAAATTTTTAATTCTTTCTGTAATCCAGATATATTCTTTTTAAAAATTTCAATAGTTTTTGGGGTACAGGTGATTTCCAGTTACGTGGACAAGTTCTTTAGTGGTGATTTCTGAGATTTTGGTGCGCTTGTCATCAGAGCAGTGTACACCGTACCTAATATGTAGTCTTCTATTCCTCACCCCCTCCACCCTTTCCCCCAAGTCACCAAAATTTACTCTGTTATTCTTATGCCTTTGCTTCCTCATAGCTTAGCTCCCACTTATAAGTGAGAACGTATGATAGTTGGCTTTCCATTCCTGATTTACTTCACTTAGAACAGTGGCCTCCGGCTCCAACCAAGTTGCTGCAAAAACCATTATTTCATTCCATTTTTATGGCTGAATACCTTCATTTTAGATAGGAGAAATTAGGCTTGGAGAAGCCAAGCAACTGTCTGAGGACTGAAACGCAGAGCTCTTTCGATAAAACCTATGCACTTACATGTTACCTTACACTCTCTCTGACCCTTGCTGTCCTGCTGTCACCTCCCCCGCAGTCCTGCTTCCTGTTCTGAGACACCTTCTCCAGGTCATATGATCATCTGATCTCTGGATCATCTTTGCCTATCAATTGAACAAGGTGCCCATGGAAGCCAGAGCTGTGGTGTGACAACCACCCAGCAGAACCGTACAGCAGAGCAGACAGTGCAGAAGAGGATACGGCTCCTCCTCAGGCTTAGGAGTCTATCACTCTGCGGGCACTTTAAGGACTATTAATTATTAATTCTCTGACGATTCTCTCCTATACATGCCACTTATAAAACTTCAAATGTGACTTGCTAAACCTTGTTTAAAATGAGGACTTGTCTTCCAGGGAATATATAGTGGAATTTGAGGCAGGAGTCTGAGCAGCTGGAGGCCACGGACTATGTCTTATTTTGTACCTTGTTCACCCTGAAGTTCCCAGAACCCACATCAACCCAACATGCAGAGGCAGACCTTAGTGAATGGTTGGGTGAGTGAATGAATTAACAGAGTCCTTTCATTATTTTGCAGTTTTACTCATCTGCAATTGTAAGATTTTAAAATGTTACTGCCGTTATTTCCTTCCTCTTCACCTTTTCAGTAGGTGCTACTTAATTTATTGACCACTAACGATGTGTCAGTTACAATGTTAAAGGTTTTACTTGTAAATAAACGTCACATTAACCCCAAGAGGTGGGTACTATTATTACCTCAATTTTATAGATGAGAAAACTAACGCTGGGAGTTGGCAAGCAGGGTCATTAGGGCTCAAGCTCCAGTCTGCCTGACTTAAAACAATTTTTATTTACATCCAGTTAGACCCTTTGAAGCTCTAATCAGACCTACTACACCACACTGCTTTGCATCTGGGGGCTAGCAGGCTTTCCCAGTGGGCTTGTAAGGCAGGATAGTTGTCATTACAAATATATGTATCTTGGCTTCTTCCAGATAAAACCTTGAAAGTATTCTAATCCTTCACAGAGATCAAACAAACCCAATATGACTGACAATCATGTCAGAAAATGAGTATCTGATGAGTGAATTATTTAACACAGCTAACATTAAAATAAAGTCTAGAAGTTTTATTCCATAAATAAGGCTTTGGACTCTTTGTCCCGCAGCTCTCTTTTAGTGCACCAGTTTAAAATGGTGTTTTGGAAGAGGAGGCAGTAGGCATGGCGTTCATGACAGCATTGCGCCACAAGACAGACCCTGGTAGTCCTGGTAGTGCCATTTTTTGCAAGGACCTGACACTGCTTTTGAGAACCTCCATCTCCTCATTTGTAAGACAGAGGTAATAAGAGTACAGGTACTTCATAACTTCTTATTGTGAGGATTGCAACACTGTAGGAAAACCATCAATAATCTTACAATATCATGCAGGATTATGTAGGAAAAGCACTTAACCAAGGTGTGTCTCATAGCAAGTGTCAGCCCATGTGAGTAGCTTTTATTATTAATCCTTCAGAGCTACATAAGGAGCCTGAAATACAAATTTTATTCTAAAGCTTGGCAAATGTCGAACAAATACCTGAAGAGTTTTCTAAGTTACTAGATAGTCCGCTGCCTTATAACAAGGCTTGAACATATCCACAGAAGAAAGCCACCCGGGTGACAGAGAAACCTTGGAATTTGATTTAGAACTCCTTCAAATTTATTTCTTAAACAGTTCTCCCAGAGTGAGCATGAAAATAGGAAATCAAATGAAAACAGTGGAACATAAAGGCATTGTAAGGAGTCACTAGTGAGTAAAAACACACGAACTCCAGTTCTTGCTTCCTCAGTGATCTTGCCAGTTTCTAGGGCTTCAGCCACCACCGATGTGTCTGTAGTCTCCAGATCTCCATTTCTATCTAGCTCATGGCCTTTTAGCTCCTGACCCACATCCCGTTGTGCATTGGGTATCTTATTTCATGGCTATCTTGAGTAAGTCACAACCAACCAAATTCAGACTATATTCATTTACATCCTCAAGTCCACCCCTCCTGGACTTCCTTTACTCCCAGTTACCCAAGAAACCTCCTCCTTTTCCCTTGTCTTTTCCCATCCAATAGCTGAATGAATCCCATGAATTTCATTTCTCAAAACCTCACCCACCAACCCCAACCTTTACCTTCCTGCCTTTTCCTTCCCAAGCCACAATGCCATTGTGCTCTGATTTATAAATCCGTGTTTATCCTTCCATGCCTGAAAGACGGGACCTAAGTTTCAACATGGAACCAGGCTCTCTACAACCACTACCCATTTCTTTCTTTTCTTTTCTTTTTCTTTTTTTGAGACAGAGTCTTGCTCTGCCGCCCAGGCTGGAGTGCAGTGGTGTGATCTTGGCTCACTGCAACCTCTGTCTCCCAGGTTCGAGTGATTCTCTTGCCTCACCCTCTGGAGTAGCTGGCATTACAGGTGCGTGCCACCACGCCCAGCTAATTTTTTGTATTTTTAGTAGAGATGAGCTTTCACTGTATTAGCCAGGATGGTCTCCATCTCCTGACCTTGTGACCCACCTGCTTCAGTCTCCCAAAGTGCTAGGATTATAGGCATGAGCTACCAAGCCTGGCCACCACTACCCATTTTTTAACCCTCATTTCTAATCAGATCTCCCAGCTCCCAAGCACTCATGCTTCAGCCACGCAAAAAGATACACATTTTCTCTTAACAAGCCTGTTCAGTTGAATCGAATGGCTTTTTCTGCTCTGTCCCACCCAACCCATCCTAGCCAACTCCTACCCACATTCCAACCACCTACCTGGGAAATCTATTCTAACATGGCCACCATCACTTTGTGCACTCATAAATCTATTCTCTCTCTCTCGATTTGATTTATAAACAGAATTTTATTTCTCCTATGATACAGTTACATCCTGGTGTTACTAATCTATCGGTATATAATTATTTTAAATATGTCTCACCCTAACCAGAATGTGAACTCCTGGACACTTGAACTGGTAGATATTACTTATTCCTGTTATATCCAGAGTCAAAACATTAGTGTCTGGACATCAGTCATATTTGTGGACAGAATAAATAACTTGAACATAGAAATGTTTTAGCAACATGAAAGCAACACGGTGAAGATTAAGAAGTTTCAATTGGCTTTAATATTATTTTTAATACATTCATTTATAACAAAAAAGAAGGATATGATTATTTCTTGCACATGGCATTGCTTTATGAAATCCTAAAAATGTTCCCTTGAAATTCCAGCCAATTTTCTACACTTTCCTCTAAAAAGGAAGTTAGCTGAGGTCACATGTCATCAAACAAAGCCCCGTTTCTCCCCAATAAAGGCTTCTAATAACATTGAGGATAAAATCAGATGTCTTTATCATGGCCTCCAACTCTCTGCATAATCTGCCCTCTGGCTACCTCTCCCACTGAAGCTTCCACCACTCTGCCCATCATATTGTCCTTTTGCTGTTGCCCATCATATCACATCTTTTTGCCTCAGGGCCTTTGCACTTACTGTTCCTTCTGCCTGGAAATATCTACACAATGTCTTCCTTCAATCTCTGCTCTCATAGCACTTTCTCAGAGAGATCTTCTGACCAACTGGGCCCTTTCAGTTTCTGTTATTATCTATCCTGTCATAACTGCCTGATCTTTTTTCATTAAATGCATGTGTCTATTTGCATATTACTTATTATCTGTCCCCATCATTAGAACTGAATTTCTATAAAGTTTAAAATAATCATTTTGTTCATGCTGTATCCTATCACCTAAAATAGAGCCTGGTTTAGAGTGGGGGAACTCAACAAATCTTTGTTAAATAAATGACTTACAACCTTTTCCAAGAACAAAATAATGAATGCTAAAAGAATAGTACTGTGAACATTTTTAATTTTAAAATAGGCTCCTCCTGCCGTGTTGATGCCTGTTTGCCAAACAGATTTACAAGTTTGCATATGTACATGCAGGCAAGAGTCTATATTTACACATGCAAGGCCAGAGCCCTCCACAAAAAAAAAAAAAAAGCAACCTGTATACTTTTCAGCACTGCATAAACTCTCACAGGATGTATCTCTCAGGTCGCTCATTGGCACTGTGGTGTCTGTGATGATCGCAGCTAAAAGAAACCCATTTAGTTATCACATCTCTTCTGTCTAGTTTCTGGGGCTTGAAATGATTAAACAAAAAACCAATAATATGTAGAATCTATTTCTCCCATGATATATTTACACCCTGGTGTCACTAATCTTTAGCAGATTAAATTCAACAAACAAATAGAAAGATTCGATAGAAGTGATCTTCAGACTGTGTCCCATAAATACCTGGAATCTATACTGTTTTTAACACAGCCCTCAAGTGATCACCTGGGCCCAGGAATTTGTACTGCTTCTAACACAGCACTCAGTGTTAAAAATAGTACAAAATCCTGGGCCCTATCCAGGTTTGAAGTTAGAGTCTGGGAGTGTAACGATTAAGAAGCTCCCCAGCAGCTGGGTGCGGCGGCTCACGCCTGAATCCCAGCACTTTGGGAGGCTGAGGTGGGCGAATTATTTGGGATCAGGTATTTGAGATCAGCCTGGCCAACATGGTGAAACCCTGTCTCTACTAAAAATACAAAAAAAGTAGTCGGGTATGGTGGTGGGCGCTTGTAATCCCAGCTACTTGGGAGGCTGAGGCAGGAGAATCACTTGAACCTGAGTGGTGGAGGTTGTAGTGAGCTGAGACCGCACCATTGCACTCCAGCCTGGGCAACAAGAATGAAACTCCACCTCAAAAAAAAAAAAAGAAGCAGGTCTTTAGGGGATTCTAATGTTCATTAACATTAAAGAAATTCTACCTGAATCATTTTTATGCCCTTCCACATGCATCTTACTTGCAGAGGACACACTAGATTGTTAGTAGAGATATATTTTTTAATGTAAGCGTTGAATGTGGGCGTCTTTAGGTGAAGTTTCATGAAGTCTGCTACTGCCTTTTGAAAGATTCAGCAAAAAGATCTCTATCTCTCAAGCTCTATAAAAATAGATAAGGCAAATGTGGCAAAATGGTAGCACTTGCTGAAGCCAGGTGGTTATTCTTACATGGTAGCATTCTTCCAACTTTTCTGTATGTTTGAAAATTTTCATAATAAAAAGTTGAAAAAAATGCAAGCTTTGATTCAACCAAGGATTGCAGTCACATGCTGCTGGAAAATCAAATAAAATGAAGTAAGACCTACAAGGTAATGGTCTGGCCAGATGGTCAAAGGGAGGACCAAGGGGGCTTGGGGGATGTCTCCTGATTTTTCCCGGAACCGGCTATTAAGACAGCTTCTCCCCCTGAGTGGCCTGCTCAGTGTGTTCAGATGAATCATTTGTGATGCCCCAACTGAACTTCTTCCCAGCGGTCGGTCGTGGAAGTAGCTCAGCTCGGGACTCCAGGCATCAGCAAAAATGTGTAGTTTCCAAATGCACTTGACATTTTTCAAGCACAACTCAATTGCTCTCAGAATTGGCCACTTGTGCCTCAGAAAGGAAAGGCAAATGAGGGGCCCCCAAAGTGCTGTCCTTGGAGTTTGCTAACACTCCAAGAGATAGAGAAAACCAGTCCTTGATGTCTTACAAAAAAATAAAAGGAGTCCACACACTTCTTTCCCTTCCCAGTCATGTCATGTGGGGGATGGGGGCTTTGGTCACAGCACCCAGCATTCTGCCAGGCACAGGTTAGGGGCTTGGGATGGAATAGTAAGGCGAAGGCTCTGCATTCTCGGCTCTGAATCCTACGTTCCTGTTCCTTCTTAAGAATACAGGGATCATCACTTCACCCTTAACTATCAATCTTTTTGGTAAATGTCATCACTTTTCCTCATGTGAAAACAAAACCATTTAATAAAAACTGAGAAGCGTACCTAAAAGCTGAACAGCCATTCTTCTATGTGCTTTACATGACAGCAAAGACGTGGATTTCAGGCAGAATCTTGGTTAACCAGGCTTCTGCTTCAAACTGGCTTAGAAAATTAAGGGCATGCATTGTCTCTGATTAAACAACCATGAAAGATTTTAAAAAGAAACCTAACAAACAAAAAAAGCCTCATGCATAACATGCATGCAACACGGGCCCCCACCAATTCGAAGGGCTGTGAATTTTCATTTTATTCTTATGATCCAGAAGGAGCTTGACTAATCTAGAGAGGTAGCTTTGAGAAGCGGAGGCTGACTGAACTGCTGAGGCTCCAACAAAAGACTTCTTTTCTTTTTCTTTCTTTCCTTTTTTCTCTGAGTCAATCACAAGTAAACTTAGTCATTAACCTTAAATCACACCAAAGAAACAAACAAATACATACAATTCCTTAACACCAAGTACCATTTTGCAGCTTGCAACCAGGGGGATCCCCCTATTTTCTGTTGTTTTGGCTTTATTCCCAGGGGAAAATCCTAGCAGGGCTGTGAAACAGAAATGTACCACACAAATAATTCTGCTGCCTCAATTCCCAAGGTCAACGCTTTTTTTTCCTTTTTCTCTCTTCCTCTCTCACTCACCGGTATCCCACGACCACATCACAGTGTACCATTCAGCTAACCAGGACAACTAACGACTAACAGGGCAGACCAACATGTTGTTCTTTGCTCACAAAGCCTGTGGCAGCAAATGTTTTTGAAACACAGCAGAAGTCTTAAATGGTCTCAACGCAGCGCTGTGTACAAAAAAGCAACTCTGGTTATCAGGTAAACCAGGTGTCGACTGTTGTTCTACCGAGAAAATTGACCTCCCCAGTAAATAAACTCACGGGTATTCAGAGGACCGGATGAAAACATTGATACACAGCCCATTAATCCCTAAAATATTCAGATGATCGTACATGCAGTGTCTGAAATTTGATAAAAAGCCAAGGAAAGGATAGAGGCACAAACACCCAGGAACGGGGGTGTGGTGCTCAGTGAGGGAGATGGGGTGTGCACTAGAAA
The DNA here is from genome assembly GCF_009761245.1 of Sapajus apella. Taxonomy (NCBI): domain Eukaryota; kingdom Metazoa; phylum Chordata; class Mammalia; order Primates; family Cebidae; genus Sapajus; species Sapajus apella. The sequence continues at coordinate 2,543,533 of NW_022437019.1, forward strand.
ACTCCAGATTTCATTACATTTCACTGGTTCTGGACATGCCCTTTGAAGCATCAAGTTTATTGTCTCTAAAAGAGTAAGTTTAATAAAGAGGTAGCCCATAAAGGGTACTGTAGCATGTAAAGTTACTGTAATTAGGTTTTCAGGAGTTATAATAAAACATTTAGCTGGAGAGAAGTTAAATAACCACCGCCCTTGCTGGCACCACGAATACCCTCTTGCATATGAAAAGGAATGGTGGTGGCTGAGGGAAAATTCAAGGGGCAGGTTCCGGAGTCAGACAGAGACAGAGACAAGGAACGTGGAGAGAAAGAGAAAACAGAAGGAGAGAAGCATAGAGAATGAGGTGAAAAAGAGATAATGAGAAAAATGATGGATACTACGCTACTGAGCCCTACTTGAGAAGCAAAACTAGGTGATCGCTTAAGCGTTGTCTTTATTTTCTTGTTTGCAAATATAAAATGTACACATTACAAAAAATCAAGTATGTAAATCCCCCCCCCTCCTCAGATGAAATCTTGCTCTGTTGCCCAGGCTGGAGTGCAGTAACGTGATCTCTGTTCACTGCAACCTCCACCTCCTGGGTTCAAGCAATTCTTCTGCCTCAGCCTCCTGAGTAGCTGGGATTACAAGAATGCGCCACCACGCCCGGGTAATTTTTGTATTTTTTAGTAGAGACGGGGTTTCATCATGTTGGCCAGGCTAGTCTCAAGCTCCTGACCTCATGATCCACCCACCTCGGCCTCTCAAAGTGCTGGGATTACAGCCATGAGCCACTGTGCCTGGCCAAGGATATAAATTTTAAAAATAGAAAGTTAACATCTCCTGTACTTTACAGATAGACTCATAAACACTTGATGTTTGTAGTCAGACTTCTTTTTCTACATAGAAACATTTCTTTACTGTCATCATCATCATGATTATTCATTTAATTATTTAGGAAACCCAACAGGATGGTACCAAGAAGGCAGTTTTAAGTCTGTAAATTCTAGACCAAGAGAACCAGGGTTTGCCTTCTGGTTCCGATATTCATCACTGTGTGATCTTGGGCAAGTTACTTAACCTTGCTAGGAGGCTGAGAATGAAAGTAGCTACTTCATGGGCTTGTTAGGGGGATTAGGTGAGTGTATTTGTGAAATGCTTAGCATTGAGATTGACATCAAGTGAATTGTCAATAAATGCAGATATTAATGGCTTGAGGGCAGGAGCCATGTATAGAATATTTTAGCTTTTACTAAATCTTCTTGAACTAGCATAGTGCCCAGCTGATTTAAAATATTTGTTGAATGAATGAGTTGTTCTAATTAGCTTGGTGACTGGGGAACTGCAGGCACCCCCACACACTGTCCCCAAAATAGTGTTATAAGGAAGAGAAGGGACTAGGATGTTACTAGTGTGCTTCTTCTCTTCCGGTTGAGAATTTATGCTTAGGTTGAGAAGTAAATTGTTTCCTTTAAAAATAGAACTTAAAATGTTTTAAATTGTTACTTCTCAAGTTTGAAAACCAAGAAGCCAATAATCCAATTAGTGTAGTGAAAAGTCTATTTTATATCATAGTTGCCTAAGCTTCAACTCAAGCCAATTTAATTCAGGAAAAAAAAATACGCTTTCAAGGTTTCTCAACCCTGAACCTTTCGGCTCATAGGGGACTGCCACTACATTTGCATATGCCATGAACAACAGGAAAATCCTCTATTTTGCCCTCTTCAAAATTTGCAGCCGTACCAAAAATATTCACAGCTGGAATAATTAGCAACTCAATTTATTGCCTTCCGTTTTCTAAATAGAAGCTTCGACTCTTGATATTTAAATAGTGTCACACTGTGATATAACATAGCATTTTTCATGGTAAAACTTTTCTTTTTCCTCCATGAAATGATATACTGCTCAGTGTGACAGGCAAGGTCTCTCGAGGTCACTCAAGAAACCTGGTGTTTTGTGAGCAAATCCATCTCAGAATCTTTGGATGAGATGAAGAGTCTTTTTTTTCCCCCTGGAGTTGTTAACTTGGTGACTTTTTTCAAGTTAATTGGTAAGAGTCTTGATATAGGAGAGGAAAATAAACCAAAGACGTCTGACTTTGACTTCAAATTTGACTTTGAATTCGCTATGCACTATCATATGGGAGTGTCCAGACAGCCATTTCAAATGGACTTATGCGTTCACCGGCGGCTAGAGGTAGATGGAGAAAGAATGCACACCATCGGACACAGCCAAGGAACAGAATGACTTCTGCCATTGCGTTTATTGCCTGGACGATTCAGAGAGTCAGAGGATGTTCAAGCTGGAAGCACCCTCTGGGTATATCCCTGTATCATATTCTGCTTCATGTGATCACATTTGTTTTTGTCTTATTTCTTAAGTCAAATTACAAAGCCAGGCTCTCTCTCTTTTGCTTTCTGGTATCTTTCCCTGTTCATAGCAGGTGCTCAAAAAGTCTGCTGAAGGAATTCACTAATTATGTTAGAGGGGGAAAATGAATGGGCTTGGAGCCAGGCGCACCTGAACTTAAATCTCAACTTCACCGGGAGATGCATGATGTGGGGAAAGCTAGGTATTCTCCCTGGGCCTTGGATGCCTCTTCTAAAAAAATAGAGACAATATCAATATTTACATCCCAGAACTCTTGGAAGGGCTGAGAGAGAGCATCAATACAATCTGAGAGCACAGAAGCAGGCTCACAGGAAGTGTTTAAAACATGTATGTGCTGCGTTGCGTCCACCGCGGCAATGAACACAGTATCTCAAATAGGAAATCACTGCCCAGCCAGTATTTATTGACCATGGAATATATATCACATGGTACTAGAAGTTTGGATGTATTGATGAATAAGTCCTTATCCTCATAGGAAATTTTCAGTCAGAGAGACAGAATAAACAAAACTCACATCCAGGTAAACAATACATAAAATACTTTCAAAATGTCAGAAGTACCAAGGGATTGAGGAGAAGTCTGAGGATAAGAAGTAACTGACCATACGAAGAATAGTAAAAAGGAGCATCCTAGGCAGTAGGAGCAGCATGTGCAAAGGCCCTGGGGTGGGAGCCATGCAATTTTTGAAGATGTAAAAGAAGGGCGGTGTGATCTGGGCCAGCGGCAGGAAGAAAAGATAGCTAAAATCCATGGCTTGAAGGCATGGGATCTATATTTTAGACCAAGTACAAAGGGTTCTAACTATGCCATCTCTTTGAGTTAATGAAGCACATTTAGGTGTATTCTATCTGAAAAACGACTAGGCTTGGAGATACTCATTGGGAATTCAGCACAGACCATTGTGATGAAAAAGCTCAGTTGTCTTCTTTGACCTCTGCCTTGAGGGTTTTGGTTTTTGTCCAGAATATTCTAGCCAGACCTGAATATTATACCCATTACCCTGTCTATATTTGGATATAGTCAGGCATATCTCAAGGTTAGCATGACCAAAACACACCTTTTGATTTTCACTCCAAACTTCTCTTCTCCTCCAAGCTTCACCCATATCAGTTACAGATGCCATCACTTTTCCAGTTGTGCTGGAGCCATCCCCAGGAATGGGAATATATTGCATGCAGGAAGTGTTTTAGAAAGTGCTCTTGGGAAGACCGTGTGTGAGGGAGTGAAGGGAGTGGACTGCCCTGGGTGGGTATGGCAGGGAGCTGAATTGTGACGCTGTTGGGAGGGGCTTAGGGCAATTCCATGGAAAGCTCTGGAGCTGGGATGGCTCTGCTGAGTTGTTCCAATTTGTGCAGAGGAGGCTGGCCCTTCATATTCTCACTCGGACCGGTCACTGGATGTGGGCTGTTCCCAGAGGAGGTCGTTGGAAGAGGTGGCTCTCCCCCGCTGAAGGCCAATCTCAGAGACGGACTTGGCTGAGTTCTGTTGGCTGCCAACATTACCAGCAACTGGAAGGACACCTGCTCCAGTCCTGGAGGGTGACGTCTGGGTGGGTGCCACGCCATCTACCTCACTAGGCTTCACCATGGTTCCTGCCCTTCCCTCACGCCCAATCCATCCTCAGTTGATTTCCTCTCTGCTTCCAACACATCCTCATCCTTTCTCACCACTCACACCTTGCGCCCGGCCTCCTGCACACAGCAGTCTTTAAAGAGGCCTCCCTCTTTCCACTTTGCCCGTTATGCCCCTTCTCCCCACAGGAGTCAGTCATTGCCTAGAAACATAAGTCAAAACATATTTCAAACCTTCCCATTCTTTTATGCTTAGAAGTTATCTGCATTGCGGCCTACAAGGCGTCTTGTGATGGTCGAGGTCATCTCTTCCTAATCTCTCCGTGCTCTGCTCCCAAGGCTCCTGCCACTCTTTGCTGTTCCTTAAAGAGGCCAAGCTCCTCCCCAAGTCCCGGTGGTCACACTGTGTTTCCCTCTCTCCTGTCCTTCTCTCTTCTTATTGCATGGTTCCTCTTTCTTGGGTCTTTCAAGTCTATCCTCAAAGCTCACTTTCTCAGAAAGGCTTCCTTGATCAACCTTTCCCATCTTAGCATCTCTCACCCTACCTTGTACAAAGTTAAAGCTGGGAACAGTCCACCTCCAGGGCTGGGGGTGGGGCACAAAGGCCCATTTCCCCCACCCTGCATTGTGATATCTCATTTAACCTGGATCACCTTGGGCAGCTATCTCCTTCATTCCTTGTTTGTCACATGCCTTTCCCAATGACATGTGCATTCCAGGAGGGCCAGGATTTCATCATCTTCCTCACCATTGTATCCCCAGGCCCTGGAAGAATGCCCAGCCCATGTTTGGTGCTCCAACAATTTTTAGTTAATGAATAAAGGCATGAACCAACATAGATCTTGAAAGATTATCTTATACTGCCTGTAGGAGGCGATGAATGCAGAAAGTTTCCTCTCTGCTCTCAGATGCAACACTTGTATTTATTTTCCCTGTAGTGTCCTTGTCAAGGGATCCCCTGTCATTGTGGTTTTTCAAGATTTCGATAAACAACATCATGTTCTCATTATTCCTACACATGGTTATTTTAAATCCATTGTGAAGGTTTCATCTTTCTATTCAAAGGAGCACTTTGGTGTGTTTTGTGAACCTCTTCATTTTCTTGATCTTTTAGATTGGAATTCTCCACAAGTTTTCTGTCATTCTTGAGGGATATCAGCTATAATCATGATTATTTTCACTTTAGACACCCAGTGATTTTGTAAAACAGTGGGAGAATGCATTTTTGATTAATTTCTGAGTTGATTAAGGGATGCTGGTATTTTGCAGCCCTATCCCTTCTTTCTTTCCACAGCAACCCAATGGCCTCATATCTTCAGGCATTACTTCACACGAATCGCCTGGCCGGCTCCCAGTTTGTAACTGGGTCCTCAGAGATCATCTTCCTATAAGTCTGGAAGAATTATTGGTAAATGTATATGCTCCTTATCTGTCACTTCCCTGCCCACCTACAGAGCAGTTTATCTTCCTAGGCTTGGTATCTCTGCAAACACGAAGATTTCTTGGTGCATTTTTCTCTTCCAAATCACTTTTAATACAATATGATAGAATGGTTTTCATCTTGGAAAAATCCTATATTTACCCTCCTCCACCTAGAGAAGAATCCATTAAGCGTTCTTTTTCCTCTACCTTTGTAACAAAGGAGTCCTGCCCAATGCACCTTTCTTTGTTTCCTTATCTTTGGTGCTTCAAGACGTCTGTTGAAGAGTTGCATTTACCATGATGTTGAATGGGGATCATGTTGACAGTCTTTCAGATGTCAACATATTACACACTCAGATCCATTTACCACTATTAATCAAATCACATGTACTGGTATTTTGTGTTGTGACTTTAAGGTTAATCCTTTCAAGAAATGTTTTGAGAGCAGACATTTTTTTCCCCTGGAACCTTTCTAGAAAAAGATTGGAGAAGAGACTGGTTCTCCAGCCTAACTATCTTATGGTCTCTCCCTTGAGTAGACGTTTTATAGAGAGGGTGGCATGCTGATCTTCCCACTATTTTCTCTAATTAATTAATTATTTTTTAAAAGTTGAGGTGAAAGTCATGTGTTACAAAATTAACCATTTTTAAGTGCACAAATCAGTGACATTCAGGGCATCCACAATGTTTAAATTCTGTCTCTATTTAAGTTTCAAAACATTTTCATTACTCCTCAGAAAAACTCAAATTCCCCCCAAAATCTATTAAACAGTAACTCGCCATTCCTTTACTCTCTCACTCCCAGCTCCTGGTAACCACTAATTTGGTTTCTGTCTCTATGGATTTGCCTATTCTGGATATTTCATATAAATGGACTCATGCAATATGTGACCTTTTGAGTCTGGCTTCTTTTCGCTTAGCATAATGTTTTCAAGTTTGTCCCCATTGTAGCATGTATCAGTTCTTCATTCCTTTTATAGTAGAATACTATTTCCTTGTGTGTGTGTGTGTCTGTGTGTGTGTGTGTGTGTCTGTGTGTGTGTGTGTGTGTGTATGTACATTTCTTTTTTTTTTTTTCGAGACAGAGTCTTGTTCTATCGCCAGGCGCCAGACTGAAGTGTAGTGGCGCAATCTCAGCTCACTGCAACCTCTGCCTCCGGGTTCAAGCAATTCTCCTTTCTCAGCCTCCCGGGTAGCTGGGACTACAGGCACAGGCCACCATGCCCAGCTAATTTTTTTTGTATTTTTAGTAGAGACGGGGTTTCACCATGTTGGCCAGGATAGTCTTGATCTCTTGACCTTGTGATCCGCCTGCCTCGGCCTCCCACAGTGCTGGAATTACAGGCTTGAGCCACCGCTCCCGGCCACATTTTTTCTTTATTCATTCATCCACTGATGAACATTTGGGTTGTTTCCACGATTTGACTATTGTAAATAGTACTGCTACAAACATTGGTGTGAAAATGTCTGTTTGTGCACCTGCTTTCAAATATTTGGGGGATCTCCCTAGGAGAGGAATTGCTGGATCATGGGGGTGCCCCCGTTTACTTTGTGCTGCTATTGAGGAATCCATGAGACTGGGACTTCTTAATTTATAAAGAAAAGGTGTTATTTGGCTCCTGATTCTGCAGGCTGTAAAAGAAGCAGGGCATCGGCATATGCTTCCGATAAGGACGTCAGGAAGCTTCCAATCATGGCAGAAGGAGAAGGGAGCTGGCATCACAAGGTAAGAGATGGAGAAAGAGAGCAGGAGGTACCAGGCTCTTTTAAGATAACCAGATCTTGCAGGAACTAATAAAGCAAGAACTCACTCATTTCCGGGAGGAAGGCACAAGTTGATCATGAGGGATGAACTTCCATGACCCAAACACCTCCCACCAGGCCCCACCTCCAACATTGGGGATCACATTCCAGCATGAGACACGGAGAGGACAATCCCAACTATATAATATGGTAAAAAAATGGTTAACTTTTTGTGAAACCTCTAGCTGTTTTCTAAATGTAGACAATGATAATCAACATTGAACTCTTCAGGAAGCTCAAATTCTGGTTGACAGTAAGCATTTTGCTAGTCTCTTTGTACCCTATCCATATCCTGAGTTTGTTTTTGAAAAGTGTTAAAGAATTACAAAACAAGAAGCATCACCAGGGAGCCAGGTGGCAGCAGTAGTAGAAAGAGTCAAAATATTTCATACCTTAGGAAATGTCTTAACATACCCAAGTCAGCAGGCTCCCATTTCAGAAAAGACCTTTTAGTGAGAACCGAGTGGGGTTTACATTCTAGGAAGCCTATCTATCCATGACATTTTTTTTTCTATTTTATTGGATGTATTATATAAAGTATTTAGAATAACTCATACATCAGTTTAAGTTTTTCAATTTTTTATATATTCACTTGTCATATTTTAATATGTGATAGATATACTTTTCTTTTTTTCCTTTTAACTTTTATTTTAGGTTCAATGGTACATGTTCAGGTTTGTTATATAGGTAAACTCGTGTCATGGGGGTTTGGTGTATGGAATATTTTGTCACCGGGTTCTAAGCATTGTATCCAAAAGGGAATCTTTTTTTTCTGATCTTCTCTCTCCTCCCACCCTCCACCCCAGTAGGGCCCAGTGTCTGTTGTTCCCTTTGTTGTGTCAATGTGCTGTCATTTCATCATTTACCTCCCACTTATAAGTAAAAATATGTGGTATTTGGTTTTCTGTTCCTGTGCTAGTTTGCTAAGGATAATGGTCTCTAGCTCCATCCATGTTCCCACAAAAGACATGATCTCATTTTTAATGGCTGCGTAGTATTCCATGGTGTGTATGTGCCACATTTTCTTTATCTAGTTTACCATTGATGGGTATTTAGGTGGATTCCAGGTCTTTGCTATTGTCAATACTGCTGCAATGAACATATACACACGTGTATCTTTACAGTAGAATGATTTATATTCCTTTGGATATATACCCAATAATGTCTATGAAACTTTTAAATGAAAGTTTTTCTGGTTAGCATATATTATATTATAAACAGTCTGTATGTGCCAAGCCCAAATATTGCCTGACTTGATAAATGAGTTCAGGTATGAGTGAATTCTAAAAGTTTATGCTTTGAGAAAAATTATGTTTTATTTTAGAAAGCAAGATCATAAAGTCCTTCCTAGCAAGGGCTTGAAAAAATTCTGGCCTTTCTACTTTTGTCATAAGATCAGAGAGGATCTGAAAAACAACATCGTAAAAGATGCTTTTTGGATCACCAAGTATATTTGTATATTACTAGTGTTAGATAAAGAGAGGGTTCCATGATATTTGGGAAACAGTGGCGTAAACAGAATTCAGAAGATTACTGCAAATCTTCACAAACCTTTAATACTCAAATATCATAAATATTCCAGTACTCTATACTATTTATTACCCCACTTACTTTTTGAGTTTTATACCTACCCGTCTTCTCAGCCTTAAAACTGGTATTTCATGGCATTCCTTATTTGAGAACCGAAGTTCTAATTCATTTCTCTCTATTTCTAGATCGGTACTCTCAGGCCCAGAAAGACGTGAAAAAACAACAACCAACCAAAAAACCCAATAATGGCTATTTTTGTGGATGCTCAAGATGCATTTGCTGGGTAGATGAAGGAAGGAAGGAAGGAAAGAAAGAAGAGAGAAGGTATATAAATGTGCAAAAATTAAAGGGGACCGACTAAGTATCACATGGGATTTCTTCAAGGTCGAGGAAGGACAACAAAATTGATTTATCGAAATTCTTGTATAGCTGCTGACAATTCCTAAGTCATCTAAATAATTCTAAATGAAGGAGCTGGCAGAGGTGAAGGAAAACAAAAGAAAAAGAAAACTGGCCAGGTGTGGTGGCTCATGCCTGTAATCCTAGCACTTTGGGAGGATGAGGTGGGCAGACTGCCTGAGCTCAGGAGTTCGAGACCAGCCTGGGCAACACGGTGAAACCCTGTCTCTGCTAAAATACAAAATAAATCAGCCGGGTATGGTGGTGTGTGCCTGTAGTTCCAGCTACTTGGGAGGCTGAGGCAAGAGAATTGCTTGAACCCGGGAGGCAGAGGTTGCAGTGAACCAAGACCGTGCCACTGCACTCCAGCCTGGTAACACAGAAAGACTCCATCTCTACAAAAAAATAAAAAAAAATAAAAAAAAAATAAAAAAAAATAAGAAAACTGCCACTCCTTTTTTGCTTATTATAGATTATTCCTCTCACATCAACCATGTATAGCAATTTCAGGCATTTAAGCTTGGGGCACTGTTGCTTCTCTTTAACCCTCCAATAAACAGTGGTCATCTTTATTACTATCTATTTTCCCATTTGAATTTACATCAGGCTCTTTGAGGCATGAGCGAATAGAAGACCTATCGGCATATTTACTCACATTTCTTTATATGTGTAATAGCCATAGGTATAATATATTCATCTTATTTAGAACTCTTCATGAAATGACACAAGAGCACTTCAGGGATATTAATTAAGCTTTATGGCGACCCCTGTGACATGTCTGCCTGTTGACATGTATCTGTTGGACACTCAGAAAGGAATGTACAGAAGTGTGTCATTTAAGTGTGTTTGTAGGCCAGCCACATACTTACTGACAGTGCACAGAACAGATTCATACATTTCAGTTGTCAAAAAAAAAAAGCCATTAAAAAAGGTAACCATCATTTAGCAACAATACATAAATATCACCATGGCACATAATACACTCTAAGGCAGACCCTGCAGCATCCTTATTACAAAACAAGTCCCAGGGCAGCGGGCTCTGAAAGCTAGGCTTCCTTGAAAGGTTCCTAGTTTCTTAAATGCTGGGTTTCCTAGGGCCCCGGGCAAGGCTTTTTAAAAATGCAAGTGTCAAGGAAAACTGTCATGCAGGTTTGCCTCAAGTACTCAAAAAGCTTGTCACTGCCATCTTGGATGTCTTGACGAAGATACAGTTGGACAAGCCGAGGCATGGTAAATTGAAATCTGCCTGTCAGGGAGGTGGCATGTTAGACTAAAAAGCAGGTGCCCACCTTCAGGCATTTGCTTTGCAAGTGGCGGAATTAAACAAAAGCTAAAGGCAATTCTGGTACTGGGGAGGAGGCTGCCTTTGCAGATGTCTTGAAGGCTTGGACTTGAACTGGGCTTCTTCCTGGCTCTTAGTTTTGCTTGACAAGTTTAATGGCTGCATGAAAAACAAAGCAATGTCTGCTTATCTGTGGAGGGAAGTGAGGGATGAGGGGAAGAGAAGTGATAGGGAGGAGAAGCAAGGAACAAGAGGGAAGGTCAGGGTCACAGTCAGGTCGGGACAGCCCTGCTGATTCTAGGAGGCAGGATGGGGTGATGGTTAATAAGGAAACTGTCAGCAGCAGGTGGGGTCAGAGCCTGGTTGCCTCACCTGTAACCTGTGCAGCCTAAGGCAAATGATTTGTTATTATTACATCTTAGTTTCCTCATGAAAATAGTGAAAATGATGGAAAACCTTTCTTAGGAATATGCATGGATTAAATGAGCAGCTCAGCACACACCTGACATTGAGCAGATCCTCAATAAATGTTGGCTATTAGTGTTATGCAGGTAATTATCAATGAATCCCATAGACTGCCTACTTTAAGTATATATCTCTTTCCTTTTAGTCCCCTTTTCTCCCTCCCTCCCTCCCTCCTTTCCTTCTTCCCTCCCTCCCTCCCTTCCTCCCTCCCTCCCTTCCTTCCTTCCTTTTTCCTTCCTTCCTGCCTCCCTCCCTCTCCCTCCCTCCTCCCTCCCTCCTTCCTCTCTCCCTCCTTCACTGCCTCCCTCTGTTCCTCCCTTCCTTCCTTCCTCCCTCCCTCCCTCACTCTCTCCTTCCATCATTCTTTCCCTCCTTTACTACCCGCCTCCCTCCCTCCCTCCCTTTCTTCCTTCCTTCATTCCCTCCTTCCATCAGACGCATTGGTTAACTTCAATGTACTTTCATTTCCTCCCTTTCTGGTGTGTCCTTCCTTTCCATTTCCTCGTGGCAAATCTAACCATAACATGCCTTTGTGTTAATCCCTTTTGGGCTTTCCATCCCACACTGAATAAACCTTAAGGTGCTTGACTGCACCCAGAAGGTGACCTTGACTTGGGCCAAGAGACCTCTCTACCCACTTCCTGAGTCTCACTCTGGTTGATCCAGAATGCTTGCACAGCCTTGCTTTTCCAGCCTTTTCCTATTCTCTCGCCTTTGCCTGGAATGCCCTTTTGCTGGGGTAGCTCTCACTGCTCTATCCAGATGGAACTCAGAGCCATTTCTGCCAGCCAGACTTCCCTGACCAGGTAGGTTGGATGCACTCCCCGCTCCATGTTTTCATATAGTCCCCTGAGCTAATGTCTGGCTTACAACACCCTATATCAATATCCATGATCTGCTCTGTGGCCTTACTCCCACTAGACTGTGATCCCCAGAGGTCAGGGGCCACGCCTTTTCTATCCTTCACCCTCTGTGCCATGGTGCTCAGCTGCTAGTAGGACCTCTACAAATGTTGGCTGAATTAAGCTGAAGTCCTACAAACACAGCTGGTAATGGGATTACCAACAGGAGGTGGGAAATACAAAAATCCTTATTTAGCATAAAATCAGAGTTTCAGATAAAGTAACTATATAAGTTTGGCCTGAGGGCCTCTTATTGACGGAGCCCTCACATACTTATTTCACAAAAAAGGCTGTCTTCCTCACCAGATTTTCAAGCCCTTGATCATAATGCTTTTCTTTAATAGTTAAACAATAATACTGCCTTACTAGGCATTCCTCTTGGGATTCAGAAACCTGAGTAGGTCTTTTTAGACATTCTTATAATATCCCCGTTAGGTAGATAGAGGCAAAGAGGATGAAGAGAAGAGGCAAACTCAAACATTGCCAAATTATAATGAGAAAGGAAAAGCAAAAAAGGTTAGGAGTTTTGAATCACGTAGGCCAGGCTGTAGCACAGTCTGGGAATGAACAGAAAGAGCCCTACAGCTAGAATCAAGGGGAGTGAGAGAGTCAGATTTTCCCTACAGCTATGTCTGTTTCTCATACTACATCTGGCATTAAGATGGGGTGTTGGCATTTCTAGGGTATTTACATACTATTTAGTACATTATTCCTTGAAAAAAAAATCCTCTTAATTCCATGTCTGAAATCTAACACCATAAACTTCTGGCTCTTATTTTAAACCCACAAAAGAAACGCAGGCCATTAAATAAGGAGGAATAAAGAGAGATCGTAACATTTGAATTGAGACAGACACAATTTGGCACAATCTATCAAAATTCAAAATGCACATTATACATATCCTTTGATCTCGCAATTTCACTTCCAGGAATTTAACTTTTGAATATAATTATATAAGTATGCAAAGAAAGATATATACACAAGACTTTTCATTACAGATTTGTTTGTAATAGCAAAATTCTGAAAGCAATCTAAATGTCCATCTAGAAGAGACTGGTTAAATAAATTACAGCATTATAGAATATTACACAGACTTTAAAAAAGAATGAGGTAAGTCTACATAAAATTACCTGAAAATACTTCCACAATATCTCATTAAGTGATAAAAAGGAAGTTGCCAAATGATATGTATATGATTCCATTTATATTAAACTTAAAATATATACGTTCAGACATCCACAAGCATTTTTGAAAGCCTAAAATAATCAACCTTCAAGTGAAATTTCCTTGAAAATGGAAATTGAGAAGCAGGGAATAGTCCTTTCCATTTTCTCTCTCTGTGTTGAATATTTTACCAAGAGAATGTGCACATTCTGTAATAAAATAACTGAAAAGACAAAAGATGTTGTAATAGGTGCTCTAATTCTTTGCCTTAATTCATGACCTTTCCTTTGCAGAAGGAAATGGAGATAAATATTCTGTGCAGGGTAAGTAGGCACCAACATCTCCTAATCATGCAGGAAATAGTGAGGGGTGCTGGGGAAAGCTCTAGCCAGAGGCTTGCCTTCCAGCCCCACTCGGGCATTTGGAGTGGAAGGCACTGGAGTGTCATAGAACTTTCTAAGCCTCACTCTCCTTGACTGTAAAAATAGTCATTGGACTCTACTAGGTGATCTGAACCTGGTTTCCAGTTTGAAAACTCTGCCTCTGTGCAACCAAATGAAGCCCCTTCTCTTAAATGATCAGGGTTCAGTTTTTTTTGTTTTTGTTTTTTTGTTTTTTTGAAATGGAGTCTCACTCCTTCACCCAGCCTAGAGTGCAGTGGCATGATCTCGGCTCACTACAACCTCCACCTCCTGGGTTAAAACAATTCTCTTTGCCTCAGCCTCCCGAGTAGCTGGGATCATAGGCGTGCACCACCATGCCCCACTAATTTTTGTATTTTTAATAGAGATGGGGTTTCACCATGTTGGCCAGGCTGGTCTTGAACTCCTGACCTCAAGTGATCCACCCATCTCTGCCTCAAAAAGTGTTGGGATTATAGGTGTGAGCCACCATGCCTGGCCGGGCACAGTTGTTTTGGCCAACCTAATTCATGTTGACCTTGACTCCTTCTTCTAATATCTTCTAATGCGGTGGTAAGAATCAAGGGCCAACATCCCTGAAGACGGCATCTGCTTTATTCCACATCTGCATCACCAGGTTTCTTTTTCTCCTTTCTCTGTCTCTCTCTGCCTTCCTTTATCTCTATCTCCATCTCTCTCTTTCTCTCTATCTCTAGCTATCTCTCCCTTTCTGCCTGAATTAGCCCTTTGGCATAAGCACTGTGAAGAATGCTACACTTGTCTCTTTTCCCCAAACTGAACGGTATAACGAATTTGAAGACAGGACACGAGGATGTCCCCGTTGTAACACTGCTTTTATGTTTCCAAAGATAAAGCAAACAGTAGTGAAACTGAAAAAAATGAAGTATACCCAGACACGTACTGAATATGCCCCTTCTACCTTGTTCCCAGCCCACCCCAATGCCACCACACACACACGATTACATTGAAATTCTTGGTGGGTTTAAATGCATGTGTGCCACCCTTACCCCCTACTGCACTGATCCTTACAACTTCTAATAATATCAGATTGATTCACTGGAGTGTAAACAGCAATGGGCACCATTATTAACATTAGGACATGTTGCATTTTAGGACAAAAATTTTTATCTAATTAAACACAGAACCATACTGATGTTACCTATACTCATGGAGCTATCTGACCCCTGTGATCCATCCCATCTACACACACCACAACAAACAGAATATACTGCGTTGCTGAGAATATTAGGAGCTTGAAGCATGGAGTTAAATGTTTCCCATTCAAAGTTTTATTAAAAAGCAAAACCTAAATTTCTTCAAAGTCATTCAACTTTATAAGGCAAAACTGCTTCTCCGGCCATTTCCAAGAGATGGGAAATGCATCGAGATGTTTTGAGTTAACTTTCTCATCATGAGCCCTCATAAAGAGCACTGGTTAGTAAGACAATAAATGAGCATGTTTTAATTAGAAAATGTGGAATCCAAGCACTTTTGCAGAAAAGGAGATGATAGCTTAAAAGAGATGTCAGGAGACTAATAAAAGTTAAAATGCATTAAGTGGCCACAGTGAACTCAAAAGTAAAGTCGTGGGACATTTGAGAAGTCAACCAGAGAGGGTGATGAGTCAGAAGAGGGTGGGAGGTAGTCGGTGAAATTTATTTTTTCTACTTCATTTTGGAATCAGCTGTAAATCCCCTTCTGTGCTCTAGCAAGTGAGATAACTTGATGTTCTGAAATTTCCCCACCCTGGCCAGGCCTGTGTCTGCCTGGAGGAGAAAATCATTACAATCAGGCAATATGAGCTGAGCTGTGACCAAACTAACATTGAAGGTGACCTGAGTCGGTCTGTGGCTTTTGCCTGCCAGGCCTCCCTTTCAGGGTCTCCTAATAGCACAGTGTTTGGTTATGGGCCATGCTCCTTCCTCTCCACTATGAGGCCCCATGTGAGCACATGATCCAGGCCCGGCCAATTAACACCGTTTGCCAGAACTCCACATTTGAGGCTTGGGTCAGTTGTGGGCATGTGACTCTGGTTGGATTCCATGAGACTCAATCGAGGGAGTATTGTTAAAATATCAAGAAGAAGAGCTTCACTTCCCGTTATGTTTCTAAGTCATGAGAGTATAGTCTACGGTTACCATAAAAATCCCATAAAAGGAGGCCTGCATAAGAGTGATGGTAGAAAGTAAAGAAGTGCAAGGCTGAGAGCCTCCCAATGCCTGAGTTTAAGTACTGCTTTACTCCAGTTCTGTCAGGATCCTGTCTCTGTCCCAAACCCTCCAGCTTCTCAAGTTTCATTTTCCTGATACGTTGAAAGGGGACAATAACATCTGTATCAGCCTGTTCTCATGCTGCTAATAAAGACATACCTAAGACTGGGTAATTAATAAAGAGAAAGAGGTTTAATGGACTTACAGTTCCAAGTGGCTGGGGAGGCCTCACAATCATGGCAGAAGGCAAGGAGGAACAAGTCATATCTTACATGGATGGCAGCAGGCAAAGGGAGAGCGTGTGCAGGGAAACTCCCTTTTATAAAACCATCAGATCTCGTGAGACTTATTCACTATCATGAGAACAGCATGGGAAAGACCTGCCCCCAGGATTCAATTACCTCCCACTACCAGATCCACCCCACAACATGTGGGAATTGTCAGAGCCACAATTCAAGATGAGATCTGGGTGTCAACACAGCCAAACCGTATCAACATGTCTCCCCTAAGGGTTTTAATTCAGATAACATAATGTAAAGTGCCTAGTATCCTATTGGGCACAAAGTAGGCATTTCGGAAATCATTATGTCTAAAAACAAAGACCAAAAGAGTAGTCCATGGTTTCCAAGAAGTGAAAAGGTTGTCAGTAGAGCTACAATGTCTCCTTACATGGATTCTGAGAGTTAGAAGCTGGAAAAGATGACTGAGCACAGGAACATCCAGAAAACGCACATGGGCCTGGCACTGCCCCTTGCTCAGGGGGCTGGTAAATTTATTCCTTCATTTTCCTGAATTGGTGAGACTAGGGATAGGTGGAGAGTAGAGCTTCTTAGAGTCCCACCAAATGCTTAAATGGGCCTAATAACTCCTTATGCCTTCTTATCA
This sequence comes from Sapajus apella, assembly GCF_009761245.1. NCBI lineage: Eukaryota > Metazoa > Chordata > Mammalia > Primates > Cebidae > Sapajus > Sapajus apella. The sequence goes on from NW_022437019.1 coordinate 2,559,958, forward strand.
CATGTCCCTGAGTACAGTAGAGAGGATCTGGGTTGATAAGAAATTAGAATGTCACTAAGATTAAGTTTTCCATGTAAAATTCTTATCTAAGAACATATCGATGTAGGCAAAGCAACACTTCCCACCTTCCTTTTGGGGCAGGATTTTAACCCTTTGTTCAAATAATTAAAAATAAAATAAAAATTTAAATGTCATAATTGCTGGTGTGCAATACCTTTACAGGAGTACTAATTGTTGAGAAATGGACTCATGAATGCTGGTACCCACTGAAGCCCTAGCAAATTGAAATCTGATTTCAATACCATTTAACACATAGAAAGGACTTGGTATTCATTCTCTTTTAAACTATAAGGCATACACAGCTCAAGTACTAACGACAGAAATTGGGGGTTTTTGCTGACTCCTAAACAGTTATTCTGAGCAAGAAACGATTCAATAGGGATTTGAAAAATACACGATTTTGAGGTGATCTTTTGTGTAGAGCTTTGCCATGGCCTCTAAAAAGGAATATTTGCAAACAATACTCACAGGATGGCCCCAAATTCTCTGGTGGATTTTGGAAGAAAAAAAGTAATGTAGGAAAAGTTTTTAAACATTCCTATAAAATCTAAAGGATGCAGCTGCAGCTGAGCAGAATGGCTGAGTATCTCATGACAGTTTGCAAGTCTGGGGACACAAGATCCCAGCTCACAAAAGCAAATGAGGCCAAGACTAATAAATCAAAGTTTCCTTCAGAAAAGTTGCGGGACCTACTTCCCCTGCCTGGGAGGACTGCGGATGCCTTATCTGGCTTCTGTGAAAAAGAAAAGGATCATCAGGGAGCCAGAATTAGACAGGACTTGCCCTTCATCAAGTTTCTCCCTGTCTGAGCCAGATAAAATATCCTCTGGGGAGACTTCAGGAAATGCCTCAAGGGAATGACAGTTGATATTAGTTGAATGGGTGAAAGAGCACAGACAGAGATGGAAATGTTTGGCTTTTTTCAACTGTGAACTTAACCCCAGAGTCTTTGACATTTACACAGACTCAGGGCAAAGTCTTGCTCTTACAATGCACGACCACGGGGTGGCCTCAATTTGTAATTGCGTCCCCATGGTCCAGTCTGCTGAGGGATGGATTTTTATTTTTTTTGTTAAGTTCTTCCTACCTAGAGGCTTAGCTGCGGTACTCTGCAATAAGAGTTTGCTTCCTCACCACAAGTTTTTAATTTCATAGAGGCAGCCAAATTTAAAAAGGACAGCTTCTCTTTAGGTACCACCACTTTCCAGGATGCTTCCAAGTTTGCAAACCACACCAAGAATAGGCTGGAGTGGTCCTGAATAAGATGTAATGCTTGTTTCTTTCTTAATGCACCTTGTAATTTGCACATGTGCCACAAAACACTTTATTTATTTTCTTATTAATGTGTTCGAGTGTGTTTAACACCACAAGCCATAAATTGCAGAGCAGTAGATTAGACTAGGCTCTCTTTATTTTCCTGCCAATTATCAGAAAGTGATGTGGGGGATGAGGTGCCCCTCCTAACCGGCTTTTTCTCTGCCACCTCCCTTGCCTCCATCCAACAACCAACCCCCTTGTTTTCATCTGCCAAGAAAAAAAAGACACAGCCTGGCCTCTCATTGGTGAGCTTGTCTATTGAGCAGCTCAGTTATTGAGATTAATAAGCTGCCAGTTTCCAAGGAAGACTAAGAAAACTGCAAAATTAAAGTGCACTGCAACATGAAATGCTGCTGGTGGCCAGGCGAGATCGTGGTGTCAAAAAGGCAAGGTAAAGCTATAAAATAAGGCTGAGCTTGAAAGGCTAACCTAAAGGTCTCATTAATTTCCATGTTGCCTCTGATGAGAATTTAGAGGGGGCATAATGTTTCGCAATACAGAGAAATCAAGCTGCCTATTGATTTGAAAGTGCTTCAATGCATTTGGTTCACCCAGAATGAATCCTGCCTTTAAATCTCACTTGAAAACATTAAAAAACAAACAAAAAAAGCAAACAGGTTGCCTAGGTTTAATATTCTAAAGATCAAGCTTTTCAGTGATTCTGTCAGAAAATTAATCCTTCGATAGAAAAATCAATCTGAGAACAAGTTTGGAATAGTCTTTGCACTCAGCATGGTGAAGATGTTTCAACAATCTTGTTTCTTCTTTGTGAAAGCCTTATTTACTAAAGGTCTTGAATCTCGATTCCCAAATATGCACTATCAATAAAGCATCCAGATTAGTCTAAGATTGCTTCTTCTTGAAGACGAAAAGTGTGTTTTTAAAAATTTGGATGCCCAAATTAGATTCCTTAGATACCACTCAGCAAGCCCAACATGCTCAATTCCTTTTCTGAGAACTTGTCATGCTTCCTGCTAGCAGGAACAAGGATGATATTCAAGGGATGTCCAAAGGGTCAGCCATGGCACCCACGGCTGTTGGGCTTTCTCCCACCAATCTGGCAGAGCTCTGTTTAGAACAACGACAACAAAGAAACCTACAAATCACAGAGCTAAACAAGTAGCTATGCTTCTTAATTCTTCCGAGTCGACCTGCACTCACATTTTATAATATGCAGGGCATTAAACCTCTCCCTGTAAATCATATGCTGTGCTGCCACCACCGCGGAGTGGTGAGGCCTCAGATTTACCATCTGGGTTGCCACCAATTCCTCAGAGCTGCAGAGAAGGGTCTCTTGCATCCGGCCTGGCTTATGAGTTTGACAATGACTAAGTCTACCCTCAGTAACAGGCTGGAGTTCATCCCATTGATTATTTCTCGCCTTATGCCACCTATACTGCATTGACTTTATTTCACGGCCTAAGAAAATTAATTTGTTGTTTGCCATCAGGCTAGGTAGAGATTTTTTTTTCCCCCTCACTTCCTAGTTCCACAGGCATTATCCTATGGTCATTAAGAATATGGGATTTAAAGTCAGGCCAACCCAGGTTCAAATTTCAGCTCTGTCACTTACTAATGGGTAACATGTAAATAACTTAATTCCTCCAGCCTTGGTTTCCCTGTATTTTCAATATGGATAGTAACATATACCTAACAGAAGAGCTTAAGGGATTAAATGGGATCCTGTAGGTAAAGCTTAGTGCCAAGCAAAAAGTATTTGACAAAGTTGTTATTCACAGGCCTATACGATCATGTGAAATAAATTTAACAAATTACTGGAATGATTTTTTTTAAAGATGGAGTCTCATGCTGTCACCCAGGCTGGAGCGCAGTGTGTGATGATAGCTCACTGCAGCCTCCACCTCCTGGGCTCAAGAGATTCTTCCATCTCAGCTCCCCAGAATACTGGGATTATAGGCATGAGCCATTGCTTCTGGCCTGGAGAGACATTTTTAAAGAGAAAAATCAATTGCTGAGGGCTTTGGATGTACTAAACATGCTATTACTTGTAAATGAATGATTTTCTGTGTTATACATATTATTTTGGAATCAAAATAAGTCTGGCCAATAATTCCACTCAATTCTCTTTCCTTATAAGTGTAACATGTCCAAAACTGAATTTTTGTTTTCTGCTACAAAAACCTGTTCCTTCTTCAGCACATGGCATTGCTATTCACCCAGGCATTTAAGCCAAAAACTTGATGAAGAATCCTAACCTTCATCTTCAAATCCCAGCAAAATTAATTTCTACCGATTCTACCTTTAAACTGTACTTCATGTCTTTGAATATTCAGCACCGCTCCCTAATCAAAGGCATGCCACTTTTCATCTTAACTATTATTATATTTTCCAAACTGGACCTTTAGTCCTGCATAGCTTCCATGCTAACTGCTCCCCAATCCATTTATCACATGGCGGCTATCATTATGAAAAGCAAAAAGCAGAGTATATCTTACTATTTTGCTCTCTGCTTAAAAAGCTTCAGTGACTTTTAATTGTTCTTGAGGTAGAATCCAAAAGCTTTAACATGGTCCAAAGCCTTGGTCCATCTTGCCCTTGCCTATTTTTCTAGCTTACTTTCTCTTTCTGGCACTTTAGTGTTCCTTCCCCTAGTGGCTCATTGTTTTTGTCACCTAGAGCACTCTTTAAGCCTGGTTAACCCCTACTTATCCTCAGGGCTCAGTTTAAATGTCCATTTCTCATGGGTCTGGCTTCTTTAGATGTCTGCGGCACTTACTGCATTTGTCATGGTGTAAGGGGCATTTGTTCATGTTCTGTCTGCTTCCAGCCCAGAATCTCCATAAGGACTGGGATTTTGTTTCTCTCCTTCTTTGCTGGACCCTCAGTGCCTGACACATGGTCGGTTCTCATAGCTATTTCTAGAATAATTAATGAATGACCATTTAAAAAGTCAAATTGCAAACTGTTTTGCAGCTTGAGGATCTTGATGATTAAAATTAGGGCTTCTAGTATGTCAGGGCATAAGTGAACTCAGAGAGAAGCTTTGTCCTGCTTAGGGATTCTCTTTGGTGATCTGCTGCTCAGATAGATTCAAAGAAAGAAGTTTGCTTCAGCAAAACACACAAAGGAATGAAAGTTAGGTTCTGACACTGAGCTAATTTCTACTGTTTTAGACAAGAGAAGCTGACTTTAGAAACTCCCAAAGAAGCAGCCGACCAGGAAGATTCCTCACCTTGTCACTTTCAGCAGAGGAAGGAGTAGATAGGTGATATCGACCATGAATTGCAAGCAGACTTTGTTTCAAGCCCTTCTGTGAATAGGCTGGGAGGAAGGTGGAGGGTAGAGTGATTGTGTAACACTTTACTTAAGAAAAGACAGTACAGACAGCTTGCAATTAGTTCTGCCTTATGTTTGATTTTTTATGGATTATATGGTGGTTTATACATGAATTGACTGCTTTTGGTAGTAGAAATTCATATGCATTGTTCTTTTATTTAACATTGATACAGAGCTTCCCTTATATGCTTTTTCATCTTTTGTTAAATTCCAAACAGTCCTATTTTCTGTTAATGCCTCCTTAATCAGCCCCTCCTACTTACTCATCATAGAAAAAAAAGAAACATAGTTCAGAGGAGATCTAATGTTCCTCATTAAGACTGATGGGGACATCAAAGAGCAATGTGGAGAGGAAAGGATCCACTCCCCACTGGTCTAAGGAAACACACTGGACTTGGCTTCACATTCCAGGAATGGCTGAATGCGTGTTCATTACCTCTCAGAGTTATGAAATTATTCCAGCACACCCAGAAATATGTATTAATGAGAATAACGATGGTAAAGCTGTTTGTAAATTTCCACTACATTTTCAAAATTAGTGACTATATTATAGTCAACCTCCAGAATGTCTAGTTTTTAATGGTTCTCTCTCCTAGAGAGAGACCAATTCTTACTTGGTATGAAAGACAGAAATGGAAATACTAGTGTGGCATCATGCTCCTGAAAAGAAGAAATCCAATATCTATACTCTCTCATGGCTAAGAAAATGGCACCAGTAAATGGGCAATATTTCAGCATGTGAATCAGTAAATTCATTCAATTCTCTATTGCCAAGACTATATGGAAAAACAGTGGTGAATGAGATCAAATAATAATATGCTATCATATCCGACTTTACCTGTGTGCTAGATAAACTCCTACTCATCCCTAAAAACCCAGCTCAAGCAGCCTTTCAGTTATAAAAACTTTCCTGATCTTTTTGGGAGAGTTAATTACTTCTTCCACTACACAATCACTGTAACTTAGATTTCCATTACTGTATATGTCAAACTATCTTTTTGCTTATGTACCTGCCTCTTCCTTTAGGTTGGGTGATCTTTAATGGGACAAATACATGTTTTAATCAATAACTTGCCAGTACTTAACAGAGTTCTTGGCATACACAAGGGACTCAATACATATTTGCTAATAAGAGACTGAACAAATAATGATGTGGTTTGGCTGGGTCCCCGCCCAAATCTCATCTTGAATTGTAGTTCCCATAATTCCCATGTGTCATGGGAGGGACCCAGTGGGAGGTAATTTAATCATGGGGGCAGTTACCCTCATATGGTTCTCATGATGGTGAGTGAGTTCTCATGAGACCTGATGGTTTTATAAGGGGCTTTCCCCTCTTTTGCTTGGCAGTTGATGCTGCCATGTGAAGAAGAGCGTGTTTGCTTCCCTCTGCCATGATTGTAAGGTTCCTAAGTCCACCCTAGCCATGCAGAACTGTGAGTCAATTAAACCTCTTTCCTTTATAAATTAACCAGTCTTGGATATATCTTTATTAGCAGCATGAGAACAAACTAATACAAATAATATTTAAAAGAGAATCATACATTTCATCAGTTCTATGGACTATGACTAGATTTGCATACGTGAGACTAGATGCACATTCTATGTACCCAGTTCCATGAATGGAGTTTCAAATCTTTACCAGATCTGCACCCTGTGCTTGACTTCTGCTAACAATGCCATCCCAAGGAGCTCTAATCCTTGGCTCTTGAACATATGGATCAAAGAATGTCCATATGTTGTCTCACTTGTTTGTTTTCCTTCTGATGGACATCAAGGTTTTGGCAATCCTATCTTCCACCAAATATTTTCTTTAACCGGCTTTTTCCAAAATTATAATTGAGAAGTCCTAAATCTTGGAGAAATGCCAAATATTCAAAGAAAGTCCTTCTGAAGAAGGACTGTAGACCAGTAAGTAAATTCTGGAAGAGGATTTAGGAAAGCAGGACAGTGATCTGCTTGTTTTTTTTTGGTCCTCTCTACCAGATACTTGTCAAGAGGACACTTTATTACAAAAAGTTATTCAAAATAAATCTCCCAGAAAACCAACTGATTGCATGAGGAGCTGGGAGATGAGAGATATGATTAAGTGTTGTGTTATGTTCTAACCCAACTTAAGGAAGCTAAGTTCTTATCACAAGGGCAGATTCATTGCCAAGAGCAGACACTGATGGATCTGGTCTTGTAAATGTAACAACTAGGGCAGTTGACTTAGGTTTGTGGTTGTTCACCCTGAGACATTCCACCACCTTAGTTTGGGTGTAGGAACTTCCAGTGTTTCATCCAACATGGCTCGGCTCATAGTTTACTCTCCTCCTGAAGCTTTTGACTTCTTGAAGGTTACCTCTATCCCTAGATTCTGCATCTTTTAATGGCTATAATAAAAGTCCCTTTCTACCTCATAGGATTGCTTTCAGGCTTGAATGAGATAATGCATGTAAAACATTAATGTTCAGCATATTTAAAGTACACAATAACAACTGATTGATAATGGCCATGGTGGTCCTCCTCTTCTTTTTCTACAACAGCTCATACATATCTTCCTCCCTTTCTTTATTCCTTTCTTCTTCTTCATCTAGTCCACTCTAAGAAGCATTTATATCCAGAAACTATTTTTCAAATAATAGTCTGTTAATGTAAAAGTAGGCTGACTAATTAACAAACTCTATGGCAGTTTGTAAGTATGGAGAGGAAAAAGACAGAAAATATTATCTAGTCTTTAAGACCATCATCAGCTTTGACAATATCCTGAGTCAAGCCTGGCCAGCCAGTCAGCTTCTAGCAAAGCTGTTTATTAGTCATTTACTATATCAGGGCAGAACTTTAAATATCTTTATTATATATCATTTTTATTGACTTTACCTATTTTAACCTTGAAAGATTAAAATTGTAGGCATGGTTAAAAATAACCTATAATGCTGCTGGCTGGCAAGATGGCTGAATAGGAACAGCTTCGGTCTGCAGCTCCCAGTGAGATCAATGTGAAGGTGGGTGATTTCTGAATTTCCAACTGAAGTACTTGGCTCATCTCATTGGGACTGGTTAGGCATCAGACTTAAACATTCCTGCCTGTCAGCTCTGAAGAGAGCAGCAGATCTCCCAGCACAGTTCTTGAGCTCTGCTAAGGGACAGACTGCCTCCTCAAGTGGGTCCCTGATCCCCATGCCTCCTGACTGGGAGACACTTCCCAGCAGGGGTCGACAGACACTTCATACAGGAGAGCTTCAGCTGGCATCTGGTGGGTGTCCCTCTGGGATGAAGCTCCCAGAGGAAAGATCAGGCAGCAATCTTTGCTGTTCTGCAGCCTCTGCTGGTGACACCAGCCAAACAGGGTCTGGAGTGGACCTCCAGCAAACTCCAGCAGACCTGCAGCAGAGTGACCTGACTGTTAGAAGGGACACTAACAGATAGAAAGGAATAGCATCAACATCAACAAAAGGGACATCCACTCAAAAACCCCATCTGAAGGTCACCAACATCAAAGATCAAAGGTAGATAAAGCCAGAAAGATGAGGAAAAACCAGCACAAAAAGGCTGAAAATTCCAAAAGCCAAAATGCTGCTTCTCCTCCAAAGGTTCACAACTCCTTCTCAGCAAGGGAACAAAACTGGATGGAGAATGAGTTTGATGAATTGACATAAGTAGGCTTCAGAAGGTGGGTAATAACAAACTCTTTCAAGCTAAAGGAGCATGTTCTAACCCAATGCAAGGAAGCTAAAAGTCTTGAAAAAAGGTTAGAGGAATTACGAACTAGAATAACCAGTTTAGAAGGACATGACCTGATGAAGCTGAAAAGCACATCACAAGAAGTTCAAGAAGCATACACAAGTATCAATAGCCAAATTGATCAAGTGGAAGAAAAGATATCAGAAACTGAAGATCAACTTAAGGGCAGTCAGAAAGTTCAGGTTACCCACAAAGGGAAGCCCATCAGACTAACGGTGGTTTCTCTCTGCAGAAACCTTAAAAGCCAGAAGAGAGTGGGGGCCAATAGTCAATATTCTTAAAGAAAATAATTTTCAACCCAGAATTTCATATCCAGCCAAACTAAGCTTCATAAGTGAAGGAGAAATAAAATCCTTTACAGACAAGCAAAGGCTGAGAGATTTTTGTCACCACGAGGGTTGCCTTACAAGAGCTCCTGAAGAAAGCACTAAATATGGAAAGGGAAAACTGGTACCAGCCACCTGCAAAAACATACCAAATTGTAAAGGCCGTCAAAACTATTAAGAAACTGCATCAACTAATGGGCAAAATAATCAGCTAGCATCATAATGGCAGGATCAAATTCACACATAATAATATTAACCTTAAATATAAACAGGCCTAATTAAATGATACAGACTGGTATATTGGATAAAGAGTCAAGACCCATTGGTGTGCTGTATTTAGGAGACCCATCTCACATTCAAAGACTCACATAGGCTCAAAATAAAGAGCTGGAGGAAGATTTACCAAGCAAATGGAAATTAAAAAAAAAAAAAAACAAAAAAACCCAAAAACAAACAGCAGGGGTTGCAATCCTCATCTTTGATAAAATGGACTTTAAACCCACAAAGATCAAAAAAGACAAAGAAGACCATTACATAGTGGTAAAGGGATCAATGCAACAAGAAGAGTTAACTATCCTAAATACGTATGAACCCAATAGAGGAGCACCTAGATTCATAAAGCAAGTTCTTAGAGACCTACAAAGAGACTTAGACTCCCACACAATAATAGTGGGAGATTTTAACACCCCACTGTCAGTATTAGATAGATGAATGAGACACAAAACTAAAAAGGATATTCTGGACTTGAACTCAGCTCTGGACCAAGCAGACCTAATAGACATCTACAGAACTCTCCACCCCAAATCAACAGAATAGACATTCTTCTTAGCACCACATCACATTTATTCTAAAATTGACCACATAATTGGAAGTAAAACACTCCTCAGCAAAGCAAAATAATGGAAATCATAAAAAAAAAAAAAAAAACCAGTCTCTCAGACCACAGAGCAATCAAATTAGAGCTCAGGATTAAGAAACTCACTCAAAACCCCACAACTACATGGAAACTGAACAACCTGCTCCTGAATGACTACTGGGTAAATAACAAAATTAAGGCAGAAATAAATTAGTTCTTTGAACAATGAGAACAAAAGTACAATGTACCAGAATCTTTGGGACACAGCTAAAGCAGTGTTTAAAAGGAAATTTATAGCAGTACCCACAGGAGAAAGCAGGAAAGATCTAAAATCGACACTGTAACATCACAATTAAAAGAACTAGACAAGCAAGAGCAAACAAATTCAAAAAGTAGCAGAAGACAAGAAATAATTAAAATCAGAGCAGAACTGAAGGAGATAGAGATATAAAAATTTCTTCAAAAAACCAATGAATCAGCAGCTGGTTTTTTGAAAAGATTAACAAAATAGATAGACTGCTAGCCAGACTAATAAAGAAGAAAAGAGAGAAGAATAGACACAGTAAAAAATGATAAAGGCGATATCACCACTGATCCCACAGAAATACAAACTACAATCAGAGAATACTCTAAACATTTATATAAAAATAAATGAGAAAATCTAGAAAAAATGGATAAATTCCTGGACACATACACCCACCCAAGACTAAACCAGGAAGAAGTTGAATTCCTGAAGAGACCAATAACAAGGTCTGAAATTGAAGCAGCAATAAATAGTCTACCAACCAAAAAAAGCTCAGGACCAGACGGATTCACAGCTGAATTCTACCAGAGGTACAAAGAGGAGCTGCTACCATTTTTTTCTGAAACTATTCCAAACAATAGAAAAAGAAGGACTCCTCCCCAACTCATTTTTTTTTGAGGCCAGCATCATCCTGATACCAAAACCTGGCAGAGACACACAAAAAAATAAAATTTCAGGCCAATATCCCGGATGAACATTGATGTGAAAATCCTTAATAAAATACTGGCAAATTAAATCCAGCAGCACACTGAAAAGCTTATCCACCATGATCAAGTTGGCTTCATCCCTGGGATGCAAGGCTGGTTCAACATACACAAATCAATAAACATAATCCACCACATAAACAGAACCAATGACAAAAACCACATGATTATCTGAATGCATGCAAAAAGGTCTTTGATAAAGTTTAACACCCCTTCATGCTAAAAACTCTCAATAAACGAGGTATTGATGGAACGTATCTCAAAATAGTAAGAGATATTTACGACAAACCCACAGCCATTATCATATTGAATAGGCAAAAGCTGAAGCATTCCCTTTGAAAACTTGCAGAAGACAAGGATGCCCTCTCTCACCACTCCTATTCAACACAGTATTGGAATTTCTGGCCAGGGCAATCAGGCAAGAGAAATAAATAAATGGTATTCAAATAGGAAGAGAGGAAGTCAAATTGTTTTTGTTTGCAGAGGACATGACGGTATATTTAGAAAACCCCATCATCTCAGCCTAAAATCTCCTTAAGGTGATAAGCAAAGTCTCAGCAAAGTCTCAGCATACAAAATCAATGTGCAAAAATCACAAAAAAGCATTCCTAGACACCAATAATAGACAAACAAAGAGTCAAATCATGAGTGAACTCCCATTTATAATTGCCACAAAGAGAATAAAATACCTAGGAATACAACTTACAAGGGTTGTGAAAGACCTTTTCAAGGAGAACTACAAAACACTGCTCAAGGAAATAAGAGAGGACACAAACAGAAAAACATTCCATGATCATGGATAGGAAGAATCAATATCATGAAAATGGCCATACTGCCCAAAGTAATTTATAGATTCAATGCTATCGCCATCAAGCTACCATTGACTTTCTTCACAGAATTAGAAAAAACAACTTTGACTTTCACAAGGAACCAAAAAAGAGCTCATATAGCCAAGACAATTCTAAGCAAAAAGAACAAAGCTGGAGGCGTAATGCTATCTGACTTCAAAGTATACTACAAGGCTACAGTAACCAAAACAGCATGGTACTGGTACCGAAACAGACACATAAACCAATGGAGTAGAACAGAGTCCTCAGCAATAATGCCACACATCTACAACAATCTGATCTTTGACAAACCTGACAATAAGAAGAAACAGGGAAAGGATTCCCTATTTAATAAATGGTATTGGGAAAACTGGCTAGCCATTTGCAGAAAACTGAAACTGGACCCCTTCCTTACACCTATTACAAAAATTAACTCAATATAGATTAAAGACTTAAACATAAAACCTAAAATCATAAAAAACCTAGAAGAAAACCTAGCCAATGCCATTCAGGACATAGGCATGGGCAAAGACTTCATGACTAAAATACCAAGAGCAATGGCAACAAAAGCCAAAATTGACAAATCAGATATAATTAAATGAAAGAGCTTCCGCACAGCAAAAGAAACTATCATCAGCGTGAACAGGCAACCTACAGAATGGGAGAAACATTTTGCAATCTATCCGTCTGAAAAAGAGCTACTATCCAGAATCTACAAGGAACTTAAATTTACAAGAAAAAAACAAGCAACCCCATCAAAAAGTGGGTGAAGGATATGAACAGACACCTCTCAAAAGAAGACATGCAGCCAACAAACATGAAAAAAAGCTCATCATCCTTGGTCACTAGAGAAATGCAAATCAAAACCACAATGAGATACCATCGAATGCCAGTTAGAATGGTGATCATTAAAAAATCAGGAAACAACAGATGCTGGAGAGGATATGGAGAAACAGGAATGCTTTTACACTGTTAGTGGGAGTGTAAATTAGTTCAACCATTGTGGAAGACAGTGTGGCGATTCCTCAAGGATCTAGAACCAGAAATACCATTTGACCTAGCAGTCCCATTACTGGGTATTTACCCAAAGGATTATAAATCACTCTATTATAAAGACACATGCATGTGTATGTTTATTGCAGCATGCTTCACATAGCAAAGACCTGGAACCAACCCAAATTCCCATCAATGATAGACTGGACAAAAAATGTGGCATATATACACCATGGAATACTATGCAGCCATAAAAAAGATGAGTTCATGTATTTTCCAGGGAAATGGATGAAGCTGGAAACCATCATTCTCAGCAAACTAACACAGGAACAGAAAACCAAACACCTCATGTCCTCACTCATAAGTGGGAGCTGAACAGTGAGAACACATGGACACAGGAAGGGGAACATCACACACTGGGGTCTGTCGAGGGGTGAGGGACAGGGAAAGGACAGCATTAGGAGAAATAACTAATGTAGATGATGGGTTGATGAGTGCAGCAAACCACCATGGCACGCGTATAGCTACGTAACAACGCTGCACATTCTGCACATATATCCCAGAGCTTAAAGTATAATAAACTAAAAAAAAAAAGCATAATATCCAATACGTAGTTTTTCATTCCTTGATTTGAGTGTTTTTAGTATTTGAACCAAGCACACATGCCAAAACTGCACCTAACAAAATCATAATTATATTATTAATATCATTAAATACCCAAGCCATGTTGAAATCATCCCAATTGTCTCAATGACATATTTTTCCTGCTAGTTTGGATCAAGAGTCAAACAGGTGTGGTTGTTATAACCCGTTTACTTTGTTATGTAACCATTCTTTGTGTGAGAGCCTGTGTGTGTGTGTGTGTGTGTGTGTGCGTGCATGTGCGTGTGCGCATGTGCACACACACGCATGCTATTTTTTTTGTGGGTGAAATATAAAAATGCAGCACTCTCTATATTTTGCTTAGTGCTTCATTTTGTGCCATTTTATTTATTTCTGTACCAATTCTTTTAAGCTAATGTTGAGATCAACAATATTTATTAGCTTAGGCTTACTCTTTTAGTTTCTTTTAATAAAGCAAAAATTCTTCAAAAAAATCCCCTATAATTGTCAGAAAACAAAGTTAAAAGTTTGGAGTGATTATGGTGACAAAGATGTATAACATATTAATTTTCCCGATCTTATAAAAAACAAAACAATTATAAATAAGAAACAACTCCAAATGCTATGACTTTCAAAATTGCTTCAGGCTGGGTGCACAGAATTCACCGGCTGTTATCAGAAAAATTACAGATTATTTCTCTCTTTCCTCAGACCTAAGTTATTAAAGTTTAAAATCTATTTGGGAACTTTCTGAAGGGTCAATGTGAATAAGCCATCCTCTCTGTTCAGTTTCCATGGTTCTTCCAGATAAGGAAACAATAGCATTTGGAACACACAAACCAAGAAAGTGCCTGGGGAAAGAGCAGCAAGGCTACTTCAGAGTCTGGCCAACTCACACACAGCCTTCACTGTCAGTGTCATTCCCACCCTCCACACCCTGAGCGACAGGTCTTGTCTCAGGTCATTAAGGTGTATATGGTTTTGAGATCTGAATCGAAGGTGAAAAAAGGCAAAACAAAACAAAGCCAGACCTGGAGATCATTTTCAAACTCTTCCCTCCCCACATAAGTGCTGCTCCTTTTTTCTTGTTTGTTTTTATACATTATTGTGTGCCCCACAGGCATCAAGCTGTTAGTGTGTACAGGAGGGATTAACGTGAGGCTGCATGTTGGCTGAAATATAAATTTAAATTATACTTCTGTCAGTTTGGAATCAGGGATTGTTTCTCAAGGTCTCCCCAAACACTTAATTTCAAATGAGTCTTCATTTATTACTTCAAGAAAGGCCAAATGCATAATTTATCAGCAGCTTTCAGTCAATATACCCTTATAAGCATGTTTCCCATGAGCCTTCGAGTAAAAATATGTTATGCTAATTCTATTAGTTGGGTACACAAGAGCTATCTAAGAAAGTAAACAGGCTTTAAAAGGAGACACATGTGAACAAAGAAATACCTGTCAACCTACTGTCCAGGGTCAAATTACCAAGGGAACGAGGAGGTGGTAAACTTGTCTCATTATTCATGCCCAGAGTGTGTCTCTGGAACTGAGAGACACCCGGTGGCTCTGCGTGGTGGCTCAGGGGGAAGGCGACACTGAGTGTGACTGTGAGCTGGCGATGGGGACTTACCGGGTCTCCAGCGGCACGTTGCTGTTTAGCACCCAGCTGTCCTGAAGCTGAACGGACTCTGGCGTGGTGGCCAGGTCGTTGGGCGCAGGCGCCGGGGCGTGGATCTGACTCCGCCGATTGGTCAGCGAGTTCCGGTTGAGGGAGTTGGCGGACGAGTGGTGATGAGACAGCGTGTGGTTGTGAGGGGGTGGGAGAGGGGGCCTCAGAGTCGACTGGCTGTGGTGGTTTGGAGGACCTGAAAAGCGAAAAAAGGAGAAACGACTGTCAGCATCTGCAGATTCCAGGCTCAGGCACTCTGCAAACCTCCGGAGGAGAGTTGGAAACCAGACTCTCCAAGCTGACAATGGCTGAAAGCCGCAAGCTAGAGAGACAGATAAGACGGCGGCAGGCCTCCCAGAGTTACTTACAAGTCAATAATGGGCTTTGATTTGCGTTTGTCCACGCGCATCAAATGAAGAATAAGGAGAAATCTGGCTTAGCAAAAGCAGGTGGATAGGGGCTGACCAGAGACTTATTTGAAACATGTTAATACTTCAGTTAAAGTAACATGACATTCAAGGCGGATCACTGTCCTAACGAGTCCCTGTTCCCTCTCAGGTAAACTCGTAGACTGCACACATTCTTTTCAGAAATTTTGTCTTTTGAAGATATTAAGAATATGTACACTCTAAGTCAGGGGATAGAACCTTTAAATACCTGTAGGGGCCAGGCAGGAGGGTGGCGTGGGCCAGCTGTGGATGGTGTTGAGGTGGAGAGACTAGGGGAGCAGCCCTGACTCGGCACCAGGTCAATTGGGCCACGTGGGACTGGGGAGGGCTCAAAGCAGCTGTGTCTTCTAGTTTTTCTAGAAAAGCTGGCAATCTGGACTTGTAGATAAAATTTCCTGGTTTTTAAAAATGTGGACAACTTAAAATAAAAGATATATATGTATGTGTGTGCACACACATATTTGTGTATATATGTGTGTATGTATGTATAATATATACATACACATGTGTCTATATGTATATATGCGTAATATAGATACACACACACACTTTAAAAGGAGAGTCAACAAAACACACCTGTGAGCCCATTCAGCTCAGCAGGTTGCCACCTTCCCTCCTCTGAGAGATGAACCCTGAGGACTCAGTCTCTGGAGAAGGTCATGGCAGATGTTTGCAAGCCACGACCCTGACTCCAAATTGCATCCTGCATTTTTTCAAATAACAAAATCCTCTATCCTTGCAGGAAAAACAAAAGAGAGCTCCCCCTTGCAAAACATCCCCTTGTAGATATCGCTGTCTCTGTGAACTCCACACAAGGTTTTCCTAGCAACCGATTCTTAATCTACAAAATGAAATATTTTAAGCATAATGAAAATGAAAGTAGTTCGCTATGTGATGAAGCCTATAATTTCATTTTAATGGATGCTGAAACGTGACTTTTAATTTGTGTCCTTTGAGAAAGTTTGTTTTTTGAAGCTTCCAGTCAGGGCTGGCAGCTCACCAGGTGACTGCTGAGCCTTGTCATTTTTGGCCCCTGCCAACTTTAAAAATCCTCAGCCCCTGCTGTCCTGGCTTTAAGAAGTTGGCTCAAGTCATTTAAACAAGCAATTTGACACAAATTTCAACTACTTGTCTCCTTATGTGGCCAGGCTACATCTCCAAAAGGTGTAATCTACATTCTGGGGTTCCTGTGCAGGCTGCAGAAACGTTCCGAGGAAAAGACAACATGTCAAGAAGATACTAGGTTTGGAGAGCATCATGACTAACACACTCAGGATGGAAAAATATGGAGGAAACTGGTTCCTTGAAGTTTGCATCTCTAGGCTGAAATTACTTGGACGATTTCTTTTTTCTTTTTGATGTTTAGGAAAGGACAGTGACAACGAAAACCCAGTGGGAAGTACCACTGTACAGTTGTATAGATTTTAAATCGTGTCCTCCAAATGAACCTGTAATTCCTATTTTACATTATGCATCAGTGACATTTTAAATATATCTTTGGGGGAGTTTCATAGCTGTAGCAGGCTATTATATTTTCTGGCATTGTTGTCTGTCTAGTAATGTATTATTACATAGTTATTTAGCATTTGTCTGTCTCATATTAGTGGAAAGAGGTGGGAAACGGGGGTGAAATGATGTCATAATGATCCTTCGGGGATGCTATCCAAGCCCCCCGCACACAGCTAATGAATTTTCTTTCCCCTTCTCTCAACTCCCATCCAAGTAGTGTCATTATTCCCCATTAGTTAGGTAATTATGAGACCTGCCTCAGGAAGATGGGGCGGGCCAGTGCACAAGTGAGAACCTGCCCTCCCCAGCCCCAAGTCCTAACTTTTCATCTCTCTCTGTCCTGGCCCCCCACCCTCCCCTCTCCAGACCACACACTCTTCTAAAGTACAAAGAGGCCGTGTGAAGGATTTAATCCCCTAAATGAGATACTAGACCCTCCTGCTTTCTGTCTATTCACTCTAAGCTAAGTTCTTCTTGTCTACTCCAGCTTGTGTGGTCCTTGTGTGGTCCATCTGTGTTATTGTTGGGAAGAATTCCTGTGGTTGCTTGTGTGCTGACAATATCCAGGGGTGGTCCCCAGCAGGAAAAGAAGCACTGACCTGGGTGCTACGTGATATGCTACAAATAAAATGAATTGGGAATTTTCCAGTTAACTAGAAGAGCGGTCAAGTTCTCTCTTCCTTTATCCTAAAGAGAAGGCCTAGAGCTTTCTGGGGGAAATGGAGAAGGAAGAGTAAGGGAAGATGGACGAATACTTAATTCTCCATTCACTCAGCCCTCCTATAAAGCAACATGATGTTTCATTGCAAATAAATCAAATTGTTGACAGCAACAAAACCAAAAATGATCCAGCATCCTCAGTATTGGAAGACATTCTCCTCCAAACTGTTGCTCATTTTCACCACCACATTAATTATATTTGCTCATTTATCTATCTACCCTACAGACATATTTTCCAGCAAGGTGCAGGAGACAGAAGGAAAAGACAATTACAGTACCGAGTGGTAAATGCTACCACTGGGATATATACAGAGGGATGTGGGGACATCTAGGAGAGGCATTTAGCTAGAGGTTAGGAGATAAAATCTATAGAACTGGGTTCAAGGATTGAGTCTGCCACTTTCTAGCTGTGTGAACCTAGGCGTGCCTCCTCATTTCTTTCATTTTCAGCTTACTTATCTGCCAAATGGTGAAAACAGCAGTAACTACCCGCTAAGGTTGCTGTGAAAGTTAGAGAGGAAGGATGAATGTAAAGTGCTAAGCATGCTGCCTGATGGCTGGCAAGTCCGTGAAAACCATGTGCGGAGAACAGTGACGGCTTCTTTCAGGGATGAAAGGATGGATAAGACAGAACCGCAGCTCTCAGGGAGACCAGATTTGAGCAGGAAAATTAAACCCAAATTTCATCTATCTAGGGCAGACGTCATAGACTGACAACTCTCAAGCTGAATATTATCCAAAATTCAGAGTTGGGATTTTGCAGAGTGTTTCCAGATTTCTGACTTCTCCTGAAAACAAAACCAAACCCAAAATATGGAGTCTGTATCCTCTCAAAACAACTGGATACAGCTGAATGCTGTGAGGGGTGGGGTGGTTTATCTGATTTGCCATCAACCCTAGCGATCCCTGTTCTCTTAATCTAGCTGGCTGTATGTGTTTATGTTACTGATGCTTAACAGTATGTTTTTGACTCCTAGCTTCACTCTGGTGCCCTGGTATTCAGCGTAAGTAACGTACCACTAGTATGAAGCACCTCTGCTACAACGATTGATCGCAAGCACCTTTTTGCATCGATCACTTTTCACTACGGTCATCCAGCACGCTTGCTGGGTGAGAAGGTTTTCTATTTCAAAAACGCAAACAATGGCTGATAATGTGCGTTCCTGCTTTCCCAAAGCCAAAATACATGAAAAGCCCTTCTGCAAAGCAACTGATGTCTTCAACCTCCTATGAAACGGAGATGAATCACTCAGCTTGATGAAGGAACCCTAACGTCCACTCTGAGTTCCACACATTTATTGGGTTCAATTAATGTGCATATTATTAAGAGCTCTTCTATTACATAAATATGCAATCATGTAATAATAATGCAATTTAAACATTAAAAACTATGTAACGTAAATCCTTATACAGTATGAACCTAGTCAGTATGCTATTAGTAGGAAAAAGGCAACTGTCATTAAAATATTGGTGCTGATCTGATATTGTACCTGATTTACCTTCAGTCCAGAACCTGGAATTTATTTTTAGGTACTGTATGGCTTTTAGTTCTAGGAAGAAGGAACTGTTTTATTGGCTCTTTACTAAAAACTAGGGAAGGTATAGGTAAGGCTCCTGAAAAAGGTAAGTGAATTTATAGAGAAAGTGTTTCCTGTATATTTAAAAATCAAGGGCTTGAATGAGCGCTACTGTTTGTCCTGCTGAAGAATGGTCTGTGCTTTTAGATTTTCTGCGGGACAATTGTTGCCAGTTGATTTTGAGAGGGATGCCAGTCACAGGGTCTGTCCTTCATAAATGCCTACTGGTTGGCAGTGAAACTTGAGAAAAACGAAGCAGTGATTCTTTGTTGAGCAACAATACCAATTCCAATAAAGTCAGACGTGGGAAGTGGAAAACCTTGGCATATCAGCTTTTGTGTTGACTCCATTAGAGTTGCTCATACAGCATGGGGAAAAAATCAATGCCCACGTTTTAAACATATAAAGGAAGAAGTTCAGGGGCTTTAAGGATGAAATTGCTAATCATTGACTATTGCTGCACTCTGCCTAAACAGCTGGAGGACATGTTTATGTTGGGTCTACTCTTGCCAAGTGTTGACAAATAGATGGGTGGGAAAGCAGGGACAAATTAAACCGCCTTGTCTTGCGCCATAGTCTTCACCAGTTTTTCCTGGCGATTAGAAATGATGATAAAATATGTGAAAGAAAAAAATAAAAGTAGGGGCCTGCCTAGCTGTTAATAAATCACTCATTCCTGGGAATGGCATGCCAGTGGTTGGTCTTTAAAATTTTCAACTCTCTCAGACCCCAAGATGATAAATTAACAACAAACTCTTTGCCTTCTCTTGAACTACCTCTTAGGGGGCAAGTTTCATCTTGATAGCAATTTAAAGATTCTCAAAGAGGGGATGGTGTTGGCAGAGACTTGGGAATCTCTGGTTGATGATAACTGGCACCAGGACACCCTGTTCAAATTTGACCTTGAATTGGCCACAGGGAATTGGGGCTGAGGATTTTCAAGAATAACAATGTCTGCTTAGATCTAAGGAGGATAGAGTCTATTGCACAAATTCAGGCTAGTGGTTGGCTTTGAACCCCTGCTTGGCCACTGACCAGATGTGTGACCACTGGAAAGTGACATAATTTTCTTTCTAAGCCTGTTTGTTCACTTGCAACATAGGTATAGTAATTTTCCTTCTCATACATGATTGTTAGGAGAATTGAATGGAAATATATTTTTTAAGGAGCCTAGCACAATTCTTGGTACACAGCAAGCTATTGATACATATTATTATGATGATTATTATTTGGTACAATTAATCGTTCTGAAAATAGTAATGGCAGCTATAGCAACTATGACTCTGAGGAAAACGATGAGTACCTCCTAGGGCACTGTGGGCCCCACTTCTCCCAGTTCTTTGAAATGGCAGCTCTTGGAGGGGGATATTCAATGAACATGTGGCTGCAAAATCATCAAGATTTTGCAGACCCCTCCACCTTCAAATTCAGCCTGCAGGAGGGCAGAGTGACAAAGTGACATGGCCAGGAGCTATTAACAGACAGTCCCAAGAGTGTCTAAGAGCCCACAAAAATGAAACTTGGGTTTCGGAACTACTCCATTTCCATAAACAAAACAATTGATGTTGATGATAACAAAATGATAATGTTGACCATGGCTGCCATGAGTTAAGTTCTCCGTGTGTGTAGGGTACTGTGCTAAGTGTTGTACAAAAATCATTTCAATATATTCCCACTTACTCCTAGGGGACAGGTCACTTATCATGCTCATTTCACAGATCCAGTAAATGAAGTTCAGAGAGGTTAAGTAATGCATAAAATGTCACATAGCTTAGCAAATGGTAGAGCTGGTTCTTGATTCCAGTGTCTCTTCCCCTCCCAGCTATATGCAAATGAACCCAAAGGCAGAACACAGGCACACAGGGAGAAAACAGATGCCCTGCCCTGCCTGATATATGCCGAGCAAATACAGAAGAAAACAGACTTGACTCATTTCCTTGCACATTTGCTTAAATGGCAGAATCCAATCTTGTGAGAAACTGGAGGGAATCGCCCACCTCCAAGCTCTGCACCATCTCACGGATGCTGCCTGAATCAGGAGAAATAGGCCAGAACAGCCAAGCTGCAGTGCAATCTCTTTTATATGCCTTCCCAAAGGCCCTCCCCAAGCTTCCTTCACTGTGCTGCATCCCGGGCTCCCCTAACCAGAGGCGGTGAGGAGTGAGCAGCAATTAGGCCTGTCAGGGGCAAGAACCAAGGGTACGCTTGTCCTATCCTGCTCTGACCAGAGGCACTTTGCCAAGAGGCCAGGGAAGGGGGGAATAGTTCCAAATCCAGTCCCTCCCACATTTGAAAAGATTTCCCTATTTGTCTCTAAGTACTGGGCACATTGGACGTTGAGCTTGCTTCCTTCTTCTGTCTTAACACCTACAGAATGACTTCTCTCCTAAAGAATGGACTTGCATGTTTTGTTACTGACACACGTATGGTATTGCTGGCTTCACAGGGCAGGTGACCTGTCTGCAGTCTTTCTTGGATCTGGCCACTACTGTCGCAAGCTGCAGCTGCAGCCTTTCCACATTTCAGAGTGGCGGAGAAACAAGAAGGGGCATGAAGCAGTGAGTCAAGTTCTAGCCTCTTCCTCATTCCTCCATCCCCTGGCTGGTCCAGCTCTAGCCTGTGCCTCTGGCCTGGGTTGCAAGGTCCTGTATCAGGGGGCTGTCCTTGAAGGAAGCACCCCACTGAACCTCAACAGAGGGCAGAGAAAGAAATGGCTGTGCTTGCCTGTAAGGAATGATTTATAGCTCTCTTTCCTACACAAAATATATGACCTTAGAGAAAAACATTCCAAATGCATTTGCAATGATGCACAGTTCAACATTGCGTAGCGGAACACGGGAATTACAGTCACAAGGAGCAATCATTTGCAGGTTCAGAATCCAAAGTTTTCCTCAGCTCTGCCTACGTTCATAAAGGACTAGGGTCTGTAGGGACATCTTAGATCACCTAAGCACAACAGCTCCCATTTAATAAGCACCAGCTGTATGATAAGCACTCAACATATTTTATCTTATTTAAAACTTACGATAACTTTTAAAGTAGATATTGCTCTCCACTTTAAAGATAAGGAGACTGAGGTGCAGGGAGGTTAAGTAATTAAATTCTCTCTCCTTAAGTTGTGTATTTAACTGTAACGTATCTGTGACCCTCTGGGTGCTTGCTTTGCACACTGCTTACCTTTTTTTTTTTTTTTTTTTGATGTCACCCAGGCTGGAGTGCGGTGCAGTGGCGTGATCTCGGCTCATTGCAACCTCCACCTCCCTGGTTCAAGCAATTCCCCTGCCTCAGCATCCCTAATAGCTGGGATTACAGGCACACGCCACCACGCCCAACTAATTTTTTTTGTATTTTTAGTAGAGATGGGGTTTCACCATGTTGGCCAGACTGGTATTGAACTCCTGACCTCAGGCAATCCACTGCCCCTTGACCCTCCAAAGTGCTGGTATTACAGGCATGAACCACCACGCCCGGCTGCTTACATTTCTTTTGTAACGCTCAGCAACTGGTTTTATATTATTTTTGGACTCTCCTGTGCTCTCCACTAGATCATGAGCTCCTCCATTAAAAAGAGTCTGTCTCACTTGTCTGTATATCCCAGCATAAGGCTGCAGTGCCTGGTATAAAACTGGTGATGAATGAACAAAAGAATGAATGGACAAATCATGTCCCTGGGGGATTATGTTTAGCGTCTCAGAGGACAGGGATCAGAGTAGACTTCTGCCTCTATCCCTTGAGCGTTCTAGTTGATTGCTGGAATCAGTGATGCCCTCCCACTTAATTCCCTCATTCTTGTTACCTTCAGGATTCCTTTTATAGGGAGATGGCTAGACATTGAGAAAAGGTGACTTCAAACTCCTCTGTCTTTGATTGTTTTTTGGTTGTTTTCCCTGGCATTTGCTGCCTGACCACCTCTTCTGCTTTTTTAAAATAAATTAAAAAAAAAAGCTGAGATATCATACAATTCAGCTTTTAAAAGTATACATTTCAGTGTTTCTTCAGTATATTCACCAAGATACACAACAATTACCGCTATCTAATTTTAGAACATTTTCATCACCCTGAAAGGATATACCATGCCCATCAGCAGTCACTAACCAGTCCCTTCCTCCCTCCCATATCCTCTGGTAAATGTTAATCTACTTTCTGTTCCTATGGATCTGCCAATCCTGGACATTTCATGGAAATGGCGATTCCCTCTGTTTATTATAACCACGACATCTGTCTGTTGCAGAGCTCCATTGGAGCCAGTCAAAGTTCACTCTCACAGGGGGCACACGGCCTAGCACTTAAAAAGATCTTCCCCTGGCAGCCTGAAGCAGGTCCCCCGCAGGCCTTTTTGTGGCTGAGATCCTGCTGCTGTTGATATTTTTCAGATGGAGATTGTTAGGTGATGGCATTTGAGGGCCAGCTGCACATGCGAGTGTCTGAAGGAGAGCCTGGAATTTGTTCTAGCGGTTCAGGCATGGCGGTAATCACCTAGCCAGGCACAGGCAGGGACTTTTGTGGGGAGGGGACAGGAGAAAGGATAAGGGGACCCTTATTGAACTGGGTGCCAATTCAGCAGCTGCCCTTGGGTTAAGAGCTTAATAGCTATTGTGAATTTGGGACCATCTCGCCTCAGTAGGGCATGTTCTCACACATGAAGGGTCAGAAAGGGATTTTAATCATAGGTGCCACATTATTTGACCATTGCCCCTATACTCATTCTTTGCTTTCTTAAATCATCAGGAAAGTATTACTTGAGATCAATGTCAACTCCATTAGCTACTTTCCAAGTGACAAAGAAAAAAAAAAACACTTGAAATACTTGAGAAGAACCCTTCTAAAGAGATTTTATTACACAGTTACGTCTGAGCAGTGCCTATCTGAGCATTTCAATAAATCTACATTACCCTAGGTATTTTGGCATCCTCTGGGAGAGGAAAGCCTATCAGTAGAAAGTAATGATTTTGGGTTTTTCAATTGCCCTAAGGATCTTGACAATACTATTAAGACCCATGCACTCCCTGTCGAGAAGTTTAGGAGTGAAATTATTAATATGCCCAGACATTATGTTGATTGTTGTGCTGTAGCAGAAAATACTCTTTCTGTTATGTGAGCAGCATTATCACTTTCCCAGGCAGAGAATTGCATCAAAAATTTAAACCCTTCTCATTCCAGCTCATCACATAGCTTTCCAAGGTGTTATTGTAAAATAGGCTGGGCAAAATTTGGATATTTCCCTACCCATGAAAGATAATACATTTTTCAAAGACCAGGCTATTTTTTCAAAAAAGCCAGACCTCACAGTGGAATTCTCTTCCACCAAGACGCCACTCTTTAAGTCTTCAACTAGATTTTCCTTGGGGTGTATTTCATTTTTTTTTCCTCTTTGAGATGTTTAGAGTGCTTTCTCCCAAACACAGAAAGAGGATCAAAACAAAGATAAAATATGATTTTGATTTGAGACGGAGCCTCTGATGATCAGAATAATGGAAACAAACTCTGATCCACACCATTCATTATTACCAAGAGTGGCCGAAGCACACCAGTTAAATGGCAAGGATGGGATAAAGGTTCCTGGAGCATTTTCATTTCAAAGCTCAGCAGAATTATTTACTATCTGGGTGACCTTTTCCCAAAATCTCTCCTGGTACATGCCTTATAGGGCAAGGGAACAAAAGTTTCTCCATACTATATAAACAGAAGTCAGCTGAATGTCAGACCTTGAACTGCATCTGGTGTCATATCAAGTGACAGCTGATGTCATGGGATGTAAAGACATATCACTGGAGATATTTTCAGAACCCTCCTTTTGCCTTTAGAACGCACACACGTACACACACATGCACATGCCCACACAAGTAATTACCCAAGATAATCAAATATCTGAAGAAGCATCCACTGCCCAAGATTACACAGCTCAAGTACTGGCAGAGAGAGCGCTCTTTGGATTTTGCTCATAATTGTTTATTTCAAAGTTGCCTTGGCGTTGTCTTTACCTCCCAATTAAAGTAAATCAGACCTCTCACGATCCTTCTCAAGATCAAGATCCTTCTCATGATGTTGCATGGATGATAAGTAGAAGTACCCTGCTACTGAGCAGGCTAAGAGGAAAACCTCCCACCTTCACCTTGAAGATCCACAGGATGCCAGTAACTTTTAGACAAAAACTGGGATTACCAGGAGGCCAGTGTGCTCTCAGCCCTCAGTTTTGCAGGGGGAGAAAGAGGCATTGCCATTAGGATCACTGGTTCCCACTGTGCTCCACTGGAAAAAAGTTTTTTTTCTATCAAGGGATCAGGATGCCATTTCCAGGGCTTTTCAGTCTTGAAGACATTGATTTCTCTAGTTTTGCCTGGGGGATTTCTGAAGTTAGACAACCAGAGTTTTGAGGTACTTAACCTCTGTATCCTCATCTGTAAAAGGTGGTTAATAACAGCTCCTAGTTGGTAAGAGAGTTAAATGAGATAGTATGTTTAAAGTGCTCAGAAAGTGCATTGCAAATAGGAGAACTTCAGGACATGTCAGCATTTATTTTTGCCTGAATAGGCTAATTGTTTTATATATATATATATTTAGATGGGAGTCTCACTCTGTCACTTAGGCTGGAGGGCAGTGGTGCAATCTCGGCTCACTGCAATCTCCGCCTCCCGGGTTCAAGCAATTCTCCTACCTTAGCCTCCTGAGTAGCTGGGACTACAGGTGTGTGCCACCGCATCTGGCTAATTTTTGTATTTTTAGTAGAGATGGGGTTTCCCCATTTTGGCCAGGCTGGTCTTGAGCTCCTGGCCTCAGGTGATCCTTTTGCTTTTATCTCCCAAAGTGCTGGGATTACAGGCATAAGCCATTGTGCTGGCCTATTTTTTGAGGTGATGGAGACAGGGGTGACATAGACCCTGTGATTTAGATTTTTTGTGTGTGTTGTTTTTAGGAGACAGGGTCTTGCTCTGTCACTTGGGCTGGAGTGCAGTGGTATAATCATGGCTCCCTATAACCTCAAATTCCAGGGCTCAAGCAATCTTCCTGCCTAAGCCTTCTAAGTAGCTGGGGCTACAGGCTTGGGCACACACCACCATTCCTGACTAATTTTTATTTTTATTTTTGGTAGAGATGGAATTTTGCTGTTTCCTAGGCTGGACTTGAACTCCTGACCCCAAGCAATCCTCCCACCTTGGCCTCTCAAAGTGCTAGGATTATAGGTTTGAGCCACTACACCCAGCAAAGATTATTATTTCAATGACTTGAAAAGCTTTCTGTTGCCAGAAACTTTTAAGGTAAACAGCACCATTAACAATCAGGTGTCCTTTTTCGTATTAATAAGTTAGAGTAACTCCAGGCTCTACAGAATACCAAAATAATCAGTGCGCTTATTTTTCACATTTGCACTTTAAATACACTGAAATAAAACCATCCAATGGTGGACAATGTGAAGTGCCTTCTAACAGCTTTTTTCCTTTGATAAATTCTCTTATCCTTTTATTAATTAGCACAAGGAAGACCTGTGTTACCTTGAGCTCTGGTAGTCCTGGTAAGCATCAGCCCCCATTTTGCATGAAAAACTCTATAATAAAATCAAGCTTTTCAAGTTTCTTTGGCTCATTTATGAGCCATGCAGGTTGCTCTATCACTGCAATCCACTGTTAAACAATTCAGTGATGTCCTGACTTGTTCATCACATTTAGATGGTTTAAGTCATGAATTAGCAATTTGTTTCTCAGGGCTTCTTGGGTTACTGAAACATCCTAGTATTTATCATCTCAAATGGGATCATTCTTAATCCCATAATGTAGAGAAGGAGTCATCTCTCACGTGAAATAATCAGATTTGGCGGAGAAAATAATTTCCATTTCTAACACTGCCTATCTGACACTTTAATAGTGTAGTCTGGAAAGGCTTCTCGATAAGATGATATTTGATCAGAGACTTGAAGGAAATAGGGAGAGAGCCATTCCAGTGTCTGGGGGAACAATGTTTCAGGCAGAGGGAAAAGCAAGAACGAAGGCATTTTAAATCCGGGACTTGTGTAGTGTGTAGGAATTGCTCAGAATATCGGCCTAGGTTTGTCTCTTTCCTGCAGATTTAAGCCTAGTTCTTGAAGAAAATATTGCAAGAAATAAGAAAGGCCCTGATGTGGATCCTCACTGGCCTTTGCTTGATTTGGAACCTGCCAAGCAGGCTTCTGTTTGAGGCTCTCTGCATTTGCTGTACCCTTCGCCTGGAGATACAGATAATTGAGTAGCTCACTCCTTCCATGTCTGCAGGTCTCAGCTCAAATGTCATCTTTTAAGACCTGCCTCCCAAGACAGCGTCAGTCATTTTATCCCCCTTCGATTGCTTTCTTTTTCTCCAAAGCACATATTGGTATCCAGTTTTTAAAAACTCATTTGTCTTTCTGCACCAGAAAGTAAGTACCTTGAAGGCGAAGATGCTATTTTATTCTCTGTTGAATCCCTGGCGCTTAGAACACTTGGTAGGCACAATCGATGGTTGTTGAATGAATGACTGAATTAGTTAATTAATTATATATTGACAAATACATCAAGAACAAAGAAATTGGAGGAATATTCCAAATTCCAACAGAAATTAAAGGATGTCCAAGTACACCATGCTATCATTTGAGACAAATCTCAAAAGCTTGAACTTGATCAAAGTGCAAGAAGAAAAATTATCATGGGCTTCCTTGTCAAAACACAATTCTGTCTCATGCAAACCGTAGCAATTTTTTTCTCCTCCTACAGCAATCCAAACATGACAACAAATGTCTTACAAGCAGAAATCCCCGTGGAACTAATGGGAACAGAGGCCTCCCACACACCCCAAGTGGGAATAGACACATTTCACTTCCAAACTCTGACTAACAGGATCTCCTGTGGCTCTTTCTGTCACCTGTAAACGTTCACTTTTCATCACAACTCCATTGTATTAAAGAATCTTTGCTAAAGGCCTCTGACTCAACCGGGCGGGGTGAATCCTGATTCATCTGCGTAGTTGGTGATACAGAAAGGAATTCAATGTGGCACAGAAAAAGGATGACATTGCTAAGAGTGTGCAAATCAAAAGCAAGATACATGGAATTCTGCTTCTTTTAGGAAAACTTTTTGGATTGGATCAGATGAAATCCAATGGCTTCCTCCATTTCTTCCATATGCTGATGAGTATGATGCTTTATGGTTGCTCCTTTCTAGGGCTGACACTGGAGCTTACATCAACACATTATATATTGAAAGACTTTATTAGGTAATTTTTAACCCGCCGAGTCTTTATAAACGTCTCTGGTTTATACATGGTGAAATAGAGCTTGGGTAGAGTTTCCATTCAACAGATTTTTTTGTTGTATAGCAGGGGTCCCCAACCCCTGGGACACAGACCAGTACAGGAACCGGGCAGCAAAGTAGGAGGTGAGCAGAGGGTGAACAAGCATTACCACCTGTGCTCTGCCTCCTGTCAGATCAGCGGCAGCATTAGATTCTCATAGGAGTGCGAACCTTATTGTGGCCTGCGCACATGAGACTTCCAGGTTGGGTGCTCCTTATGAGAATCTAACTAATGCCTGATGATCTGAAGTGGAACAGTTTCATCCTGAAACCATCCCCCTCTTCCACGGAAAATTTGAAACTGGTCCCTGGTGCCAAGAAGGTTGGGGACTGCTGTTGTATAGAGCCTAGAAGCCATATGCAGGGAGTTACTTGAGAAAGTCTTTTATATTCTCTGAGAGAAATCCAAAGAAGTGACAGTTTTCTCCACAAGATTCCTTTTGCCTTCTGTCCAATTAAATTCCTTACACAAGAACAGTGACACATTAGCTAAGCTCACTTATGGCAAACAATTCTTAATCGTGGATTTGTTCGTTCATTCCTTTATTCATTTCTTTATTTGTTCACATGTTCCTTCATTCAGCAATTAAGGATTGGACATCTACCCTGTGTCAGAAGGCTTTTGGAGGGACAGAGTTTCTGGCCTTGAGGAAGGTAAAGAAAGAAACATGTCCTGTGCTGACCTTTTGGGTAAGCCACAAAGACTCCACCTTAACTCTTTGTTTTCCTTGTGGTTTTTAACCACCGAAAATACTTTACTTTTCCATGTACGTTTTTGTTCATGTTTCAGCTCATGTATAAAATTCTGTAGAGGCCATTATGACACACTGCTTTGAAAGTGTTTCACAGATGCATACTCTTACACTATATATCAACACCTTTCCCCTCTCCTCACCCCAGCCTTATCTCCCAAGGCTGAGTCACTGTTCTGTTGGGTCTACATATACGCACAACCTAATGTACAGGTTTTTTGCTTGCATACCATTTAAAGGATGTGTTATGGTACACAGAGCAATTCACAAGAATGTTAATTATTATCTGTGGAGAGAAACTGTAACATTTTGATTCATTTGTGTTTTCAACTGAATGTGGTATTTATCAACTGTCTTTTGTGTTTAATTCTAGATAATAGAGCAGGCAAATTGGAGTCTTCAATCAAGCACACGGAATACATGTGCTGTATTGCCTTCTTTGTAAGGTTCACAGTCAGAATTCCTTCCCTGGGTTCTGAGTTGCTGAGTGGAGTCTGTGACAGAGAGCAGTGGAGACATGTGACTTTCAGGGTACTCTCTGCATGCACGAAATGGCACAAGATGTCTAGATTTATGAAGGGAACACGGAAGTGGAGGATAAGAAGAGATGTTACCTCCTGAGTTTCTTCCAATCATCCAGTCCTCATTTCTCTGTATGTCTTTGAACACTCTTGAGTGCCATCATGCCAATTCCATGGATGAAACGAATACTCATCACTCAGCATATTTCTAACGAAAACACATGCAGTGTGGCCCAAAGGAGAAATCGCAAACAGAACTGAGAAAAGCAGGCAGGCAAACTTGGCGGGGTTTTTTTTGTTTGTTTGTTTTTGTGTGTTTGTTTGTTTTAAGAGTTAACAGAAAATGTAAGGACTGTTTCATTAGGGAATTAAAAAAATAATAATGACTTCTAGAATTAACCAGAAGCAGCTCATGACAAAATACAATATCATGCTAGAAACACATGTTTTACTTTTCATGAAAACTAGCCACATTGCCATGATGGGAACTCTCACACATTGCTGGTGGGGACGCTAAATGAGACAGCCACTCTGGAAAGCAGTCTGCCAGTTTCCCATGATGATACACTTACCATATGCCCTAATAACCCCAAGTCTAGGTGTTTGCCCTAGAGAGATCCAAACTTAATGTTCAACCCAAAAGCTGCACATGAAAATTTGTAGTGGCTTTGTTTCTAATCACTAAAAACTGAGGACAACCAGATGTCCTACAACAGGTGAATGAATAAACGAAGTATAGGAATTCATATAGTACTAAGTACAATTTGTGGAGTACTATGCAGCAAAGGCAGGAATGACTCGAGTTAGTAATAGCTGAGAGAGTAGATTTTAAATGTTCTTACCACAAAAAACTGAAAAGTATGTGAGGTAAGGAATATGTTAATTAGCTTGATTTAGCCATTCCAAAATGTACATATATCAAAACATATATACCATAAATATTACAATTTTTATTTGTCTATTAAAGAAATTAAATAAAGGAATGGACTATTGATACAATCACTTGGATACATTGCAAAGGTACTATGCTGAATGAAATAAATTGGTTTCAAAAGGTATAATTTCATGTATATGACATCCTCAAAAGGACAAAACTATAGTTACAAGGACAGATTAGTGACTAGCAGGGATTGAGATGGGGCTGGGGTATGGGAAATTTTTGAGGTGAAAGGGTTTTTTTGGGTTCCTGCAGTTATGACAGTTCCAGAAATCTATGCTTGTGTTCAGAGCTACAGAACTGTACACAGTGAAGCCAATTTTACTGTATGTTAATTTAAAAAATATAATACAAAAATAAAATTGAACATCACACTGAATGCTAGGAATAGGACAGAATTGCTTCGATCCATGGGGGAAAAGACTTGCTTAATGGCAGAAACCGTTTCAGGAAGAGACATCGAGTCTACTCTAACCAACGGGAGCAAACCAGCCTGAAAACTTGGCAAATCTGTTTCCAAACTATTTGTTTGGAAACAAATGTCTTTTTAAAAAAGGCACACTGGGAAACACAAAAACAGAATCAACCTCTGAGTAAAAGTCCTATTGACATATCGTTAATCGCTTTTGTATTTAAATTCATTTCAATATTGTTTGCTAAAGCTCATGTGATCTATTGCAAGCTGTTTAAGAAACTATACTGTGTAAAAAGGAGAATGAATGGTTTTACTGCACAAAACTGTCGGCTTCTCTACTGACACTCAGCACAATCCATAACCTTGTTGAAACATTAACAGGACTGCATTACTCATCACAATAAGATTATTAGTTGATGGAAAACAAATTACAGAGCTTCTCAACCTGCTATACTTCCTGACGGCATACAAGGTGATTTTTCATGAATGGAAATTGCTACCCAGGAAGAGAAACTTGGTTGTCTTAGGAAATTTGCAACAGTTGAAGACCCCTTCTGGGAACAAAAAGTGCAAAATGGTAAAAGAAAGAAAAAGTTTAAAAATCATTTAGAGAGAAGCTCGCATAGCCCGGTAACATATTGGGTAGAGATACAGAACGTGGGCTGGGGAAATGAAAAAAATCATACCTGTTTTGTTTAATGCGATGGCACAGCTCTGCATGTTGCCATGGATTTATTGGAAAAACACCTTTAGGAATGGAGGGGATGCCAAATACAGTGCTGGCAATTTATGGAGACATCTAAAATGACTTGGTCTGTTCCAGTCCCTGTGTCATGAATGCCAGCAACTAGCAGGGGCTTTCTCATCTTTTAGTCCTCAGATCCTTCTGGAGTACCTTTCCTGGATCGCTCTCTTCCCCTGCAGGTGGAATCAACTTCTTCACCACCTCCAGCAGTCATATACAGATGCTATTTTCCCACCCACCACTCTCATTCATTGCTGTCCTTATTCTTTTGCACAAGGGACTGAGCCCCAAGTCCAAGGTCTGTTACATGACTGAAGGGGAATTGCAATAACGGTTCATTAGATCACAGTTTCCAATAGCAACAGCTTAACCTGGGGAAACAGGTGTGGTGTAATTAGCATAGCTGTCTGTACAGCTTTGGCACCTGTAACCCACATCAGTCCTGTCCATCAGATCCCAGGGGGTTCCTAAATGATGGGGCTGGAAAGTTGCAGAAAGGAGAGGGATGTACAGAAAAATGGCAGTGCCTGGGCTCACAACAGGGACTTTGGCTTACAAGAGCTTGTCCCAGGAAGCAGGCTAGGACAACGTGTGAGAAGTGTGAGAATCCTAACGAGTGCCATCGGCACTGACATAGTTCACGACACTCCATTGCACTAACGGCTCTTTTCACTCCTCTGTTTCTCTCTCAGTTGGTAGAGCAGTACCTTGTCTTATTGCCATCTTATTGCCAGCTTCCCGGGGAACACTGTTGCCCTGGCTCTGTCCATGTCCCCTGAGGTGCTCTTACCTTTCCCACTTGCACTCATGAGGGCACAACTAAAATGCCACCTACTGTTTTGTTTCCCACCCCTTTTCTTTGCTTCCAGTCTCACAGAAAGTCAATAAAAGCCATCATTCTGCCTACCTGGACGACTGAAGGGCAGTGCAGCCTGCACACCCGTCCTGCCGAACGCGTACTAAGCTAAGCCTCCTCCGCTGCACTGGTCCTGCTAGCTGCCCGTGATGCTGAGCACACACATGCCAGGCCCTGGAAGTCTGCCCTGAATGGGCTGGAGCCGAGTTTCCTTGTGGGAGGACGGGAAGGTTCGAGCAATGTGGGCATGCCCTGAGTCAGACAGGCGGGTGCTATCTTTGTCTTCTCTCCCAGGGATCACGCTGCCAGTCTGGTTAATACCCAAAGGCTCGCGACACGTCTCATTGCTCCAGCCAAACTCCCTCAATCCCAATTTCTTCCTCTGAAGCAGCTTTCTTTGTGTTACATCAGTGGCTAGGCTTGACATCGGTACTTGTTTTCCAGGGGGAAACGGACCCTTTCAAGTACTTGCTTTTAAAGGTGACGACAAATGTGGATGTCTACACTCCTACCAGGTCACATTTTGGTCATAAGATGAGGTATGATCTGACGCCAAAACAATTTTAAAGAAATGTTAGGAGAGGAAATTGGAATCTTTCCCTTTCTAGGAGGAGGGATGTCTGGTTTTCTGAGTTAAATGCCTTTGTTCCACCCTGCTATGACGCTGCTTTCTCTGATAGTTTGGGGATAAAACAATTAATGTGATATGGTGCTGGAAATTCAAAACATTTGAAAGTTTATAATAGGATCTGATGTAATATTATGTGGGCAGGTTTTACTCTTCTACAAAACAGCCTTTTTCAACCTAACCAAAGGAAGTCATCCAGGGTAATATGCGTTCTGGGAGGATCAGTCCCAGTTTAACCTGATTTCTAAAACTGGTTTGACAATTCCAGATCAAGTACCACCTCCTATAAGGTACAGTCCTAGATATCTTCGCCATACTTATATTTATACCTCTCTGTCATCTCCTTTAGCACACTGTGGGTGTCAAATTCATTTCCACACTTATTCATTAACAACATTGATGATGAGGATAATAACAATCGCTAACTTTTTGTTAGCACTTTTACTACCTGCCAGCTTTTGTGTTAAGAACTTTACATAGATAATTGTATTTAATCATCACAGTGACTATATTGGGGTGGAAGGAGATACCCATTTTATAGATCAGGAGACTGAGGATTACAGAGGTTAAATACCTCACCTCAGGTAGGAAGTGAGTGAGAACCAGCCCAGGCCATCCCACCCCTGGCTCCTCACTCTAATTGGTCCTAGATCACGAATGCACCTTTTTTTTCCCCACAATTTACTCATAAATGAGTTAGTCTAAATGCGTGAACTTCCCAGACAAACCCAAACTCACTGTCTGCAAGTGCTTGATATTTTTATTTTAACCATGCTGTGTGGATATAATAATTCAAACTTGGAAGCTAAATTTGGCTGCATTTTTAAAGAGAGCATAATGAGCATAATTCAACATTTAATTGATGACTGAAAACCTATTAAGACCAAACATCTTACACCATGCAGTCATATAGCTGTGTATCTCCTTTTGATTTATTCTGTCTCCATCCTTGAGGTCATGCTGTCCATCTTTGGGCTGTTTCTGAGTCTGCTGCTCACAGCATCACACACCCCTTACCATTTGTGCTGTTCATCTCTGAAATTCTTGTATTCAAAAAAAAATTAAATTTTTAAAAGTCATGTGTGAACAAAGAACAAATAACTAGCTGGACACCTAGCAAGGTGTAGAGCAAGTGCCTTCTAAAAGCCATTCTGAGAACTCACAGGGCGGTTTTTGAGACTTATTTCTTTACTCGGGGTTATCGTCCAGAAAGCCAAAGCTCTCCAGGGCCCGTCAAGAGCGCTGACTGTGTTCTGAATTGTTACTCCGTTGGTTTCTGCACATGACCTTGTTTTCCCAGGTGAAATATAAAATTAGAAGGTGGAGATCACCTTATCTTTGAAAAATAAAACCTTGCCAGTGCGTAGGCTGGGACTGCAAAGATACAAACCCTCTTTCCAGGAGTCTAGAGTTTGGCTCTTTTCAATACAATGTGTAGGCTGCTATGGTTGGTAAAGAAGGCAGGAGACACTTAATTTGGTTTTGGTGTTGGCAAACGATGACCATGGACCACATTCAGCTCCTGAGCTAAGAATGTTTTATACATTTTTGAAGGATGGTGAAAATGAAGAATATGTGATAGAGACCGTGTGCAGCTCACAAAGTGAAGCCTAAAATATTTTCTATCTGGATCTTTACAGAAAAAAAAAGTTGCTGACTCTTGGCCGAGTGGATGAGGGAAGGCTTCCTGGAGGAAGAGGTACATGCACTGTCTCATTATTAATTCAAGAGGGTCTCCGTCAGTCTTACATACATATGTATGTATGTTTATTATACATATAAAATGTATATATATATAAATGTATATATGTATGTTTGAATGAATGAACGATGAAACAAACAGGCATAATCGGTAGGGTCAATTAGTGTTGACCATGGACGGTGATTCGACTCTACCAATTATGCCTGTTTATTTCCTTGTTCATTCATTCAAACATACATATACATATAATAAACATACATACACATGTGTGTAAGATGGAAGGAGACCCCGATAAATTAATAATGAGACAGATACCATGAGCAAATACAGACTGTAAATCAGCACATTCACTTTAGCTCACTGAAGACCCAATTGAGGGGAAAAGCCACAGAAGAAGGAAACAATCACATTTCCTTTCGCAGGCTCCACGTTACATCCACTCACCATCAGTCTGTACAGGACTGAGACCTTCACGATGGAATTACAGCAAGAGGCATGCTGCTGAGCAGCCACTAAATGACTCCTCATAGAAGTTAATACCCTCTCCCCCTCCTCCACCTGCAGTCAGACTCCCAACTTAAACTGTTCACCGAGGCTGCTCAATATGGACCTCGGTGAAATCAGCAAACATATCTTTTTTCTTCTCTGGTGTTTTATATCTCGCCTACTATTTGGGCTTTATTGAAACAGAAATGTCACACTGCTATCTTCAGAACACTCATAGAGTTCGAGCTAAGAACACTGCAGCTAGTGCCCTACACAAGAAAGTGAGGGGATGCAGATTTCATCTCTGAAATGGCAGAAGTAGACACAGTTTCAAAACAGCTATTAATCTGCGATAAGGGAAAGGCATCAGGGCTCAAGATCTTCCTTCCGACTCCCATCAAAACCAAAGTTAAATAATCCAGCTATTTCTGAAGCAATTAGCAGTATATATTATTTCCCAACACTCATGAACGAAATCATTTTGAAAACCAGTGCTCTTGACACGTTCCGCTATAAAATCAATTACTTTTAAAAGCAAGAAGCTCATTCTCCACCCGGGGAACATATGATACACCACCTGCCTGCTCCAAGAGATGCTTCTTGTTTTTTCTTTTTAATGGGTTTATGGGGCTGGGGTATTCTCCCTTCTGGTATTATCTGCACATTTCAGCAATAAAGAATTTCAAACATACCCCAATATTCTATGACTCTTATATGGCCTGATTTACAGGCATTTTGAGTCTACACCATCAGGAGACTTTTTATCTTTTGTTATGAATTAGGCTTTCCCAACCCGATATGATCTTAATTATCAGAAGTGCATTCTCACCCAAGTTCAATCTCTGACATCAGAATAAAGTACAGTAGCTCCATTTCTGATGAGAAAAAGCTGATTCAGGGAGATACTGTATATATCTGTTTGCATAGCAGGAATCAGGCCTGAATTTATTTTTCTAGAGATTTTTCATGGATAACATTTTCATTTTCATCAAAGGCAGGCAATTTAAAAGTTCCTCTTGCTGTTGACAATCTCTACAGTAGGGAACTTGGGATGATTACAAATGGCAATGCTTCTCAAGGGACAAAGGGTGCTATCTTATTTCCAGAGCTTATAGCATAAGGCATGGTCAGAATGGTGCTGCATTAGTTTGCGACATTCTGCTTTTTTGCAAGAATCAAAGGCAAATAACCCCTCTTGGCGGCAGTGACAAAGTTGTAAGCCTTATACAACTGTATGGTGTGCACACATTGCTTAATAAGTGTTTGAAAGTGGCCATTTTCTATCAGAGGAAAAACAGTAACTCTTCTGGGGCTAGTTTAAATGTCAGTTAATGTATTTCCAGTTTAATTCAATTAATGGCACCTTGAAAAGAAATTATGCTTTGTTTTAAAAAAAAAATCTCTCTTCTCTACAAATGATTCACTCGCTATCAGAAATTGGCTAAAGATTATAAACATTCTACCAGTCGGGGCAATTGCAGTGAGACTTTGTCTCTACAAAAATAAAAAAAGAAATGAAAAATAAGCTGGCATAGTGGCATGCACCTGTAGTCCCAGCTATGCAGGAGGTTGAGGTGGGGGTATTGCTTGAGCCCTGGAGGTCAAGGCTGCAGTGAGCTATGATCAAGCCATTGCACTTCAGCCTGGGCAACAGAGTAAGACCTTGTCTCTAATAAATAAGTAAATTCTAAGAAAAGAGCTAATTTAAATTAAACCATAAGTCAATTGTCAACAGACATTAAAAATGCCTTTTATAAAACGATTCTTCATATAGTATCACTAACTTATTTGTTCCTACAGCAAATTGAAACATTTATGTCTAAGCATCCCTAAGCACCTTGATTAAAAAAATAAGTGTTAAGAAATCTGTATTTGTGAGGATGTGTCTCGGGCCATGTCACGACTACCATTCAAATTACCTCTGAAAAAGCCCCCTCTATCTGAGATAGGCCAGACTCAATTGATCTTTTTACATCTCTGGACTGCTCTGGAAGAAAGTAAAAACCGCGATTTCCCTGGAGTGCAGTAAAGAGATCTGAGCATGCCTCTTCTTTAAGCAATAACCATTAATATGGGTTCCGCTTGTACCAGACATCTGTAATGCTTTGGGCTGTATTTTCTGGCAAGATAACAGTGTTGTCTTGAGAACTGGTGCATGAAGAGGACAGAAGGCAGAGAGGCAGAGCTGAGCTGCTCACTTGTGCTCCTATCTGAGGGACAACAACTCTTATCTTGCATGAAAACATAGCCTTGAGCCAGAAAGAAAAACTTCATAATTCTTCCCCTACCAATTTTGTCAGTCTCTATTTTTGCTTGTGGCTCATGGCTGACCTTGATTAGAATCCACTCTCCTATGTAGCAATTCAAGGGAATCTGAAATAAGATCACTGAGGAACATCTTTTAGGCTCCTTCAGTTCCAGATGCCAGTTTCTTTGACAAGCCATTCTATGGAGATTCTTTCCAGAAAATGACCCAGAAATAATACTCCATAAATTCAGTAGCCACTTATGAAGCATCTGTTGTATGCCTGAGCCTGAGTGTGATGCTAAGAACATGCTAAT
This sequence comes from Sapajus apella, assembly GCF_009761245.1. NCBI lineage: Eukaryota > Metazoa > Chordata > Mammalia > Primates > Cebidae > Sapajus > Sapajus apella. The sequence continues at coordinate 2,597,791 of NW_022437019.1, forward strand.
ATCTAAAATATGGTCCTCATCCTTGAGGAGTTGGTTCTCTAGTAGGAGAGACGGATGACTTCAACAGAACGTGATAAACGGAAAGAAAGGGGAACGTGCAGAGTATTACGGAACTATCTTCTTCTGATGGTAACATAATAGACACTCATATGCTTTTGCATAAACTCAGAATTTTCTAGACTAGGGCAATTTCATTGGCAAGCAAGATAGGCTGTAACATCCTCTAAGAGGCATTTCTCAAATGCTCTTTAAACAGTCTAGGAATGATCCTGATCTTCCTCCCTCCTTCTCTCTCCTCCCCTCCTCTCCTCTCCCTTCCCTTCTGGTATTATCTCCCTCCCCCCCTCCCTCCCTCCCTCCCTCCCTTCCTTCCTTCCTTCCTTCCTTCCTTCCTTCCTTCCTTCCTTCCTTCCTTCCTTTTTCTTCTTTTTTTTTGAGCCAGGGTCTCCCTCTGTCACCCAGGCTGGAGTGCAGTGGGGTGATATCATCTCACTGCAACCTCCTCCTCCCAAGTTCAAGTGAGTCTCGTGCCTCAGTCTCTTGAGTAGCTGGGACTACAGGCATTCGCCATCACACCCAGCTAATTTTTTGTACTTTTACTAGAGACAGGATTTTACCATGTTGGCCAGGCTGGGCTGGTCTCGAACTCCTGACCTCAAGTGATTCACTTGTCTTGGCCTCCCAAAATGTTTGGATTACAGGTGTGAGCCACCACGCCCAATCCACACATTCTTTTAACACATATTTTGATGTCTCTTCTGTGCCAGGGGATGATATAAGCATATTGCTCTACCTTCAATAATAATTAAATAATTAAATGTGTTGTTCTTCCCACTGGATGCAATTTTGAGAAGACCAAAACTCTAGCTATCTGCCTAATAACCCCTCTTTCTCCCACAGCTCTGTCATGACGCCTCAACTATATTAGAAATATCCTTTATGGGCATAGAGGAAATGAATGTCTTCAAATTTGCTAAAACTCCATGTTATCAAATTAATCTCATTGTCATCCAGTGTCCTATTAAGAGTTGGGCTTCTGAGGACTTTGGGAATAGAATTGGTAGATTTTGAGGTTGGAGTGAGAATGAAATGGGAACCATAGACATTTAGGGGGTTCTTAGGGAGGGTGAGGAAATGCCTATAGGAGAGATAAGAAATGACAAAGATAATTCTTACATTTTCCTTACAATTGTTATTATGCCCCCTTACCCTAGAGAAGAAGGAAGAAGAGAAGGAGGGAGTTGTGATTAGCTGATTTTCCTTCTTGCTGAATGGAATAAACTATATCAACCCACCTCCTGGACATCTTTGGGTTAACTGGGATAATGCTGGCGATTCCCTGCCAAAATAACTTCAAAAAAGCATTTAGCCTTTCTACAGTACACCTTTATAATCATCGGCATATGTAATTCAGAACATCACTCTTTTAAAGCAGGCTCCACCAGGCTACGTTTGCTTTAGAGTTGGGGTGGGCAGGCACTCAGGACCCAGGCCAGCAATGGAGACTCAAGGGTGGGGTCCTGCAGCCCCAGACAAGCCAAGGCAGGAGCTGTTTTTGTCCTGACACCAGCCTCACTCCAGCTCATGGATCCCCTCACTCTGAGTTCTGTCCAAGCCAGAGCAGCCTTCCTAGGGGATTTAAATAAAGAAACAAAAACACCCCCAAACTAGGTTCCAATACTTCTTGCTTTCTTTGGACGCAAACCACTTGATCAAGGAGGCATCCTGCCCTCCCTCCCTATGTGCAGCACACATAAGGAAGACTTCCGTATGGATTGGCATAGAAATAAGGATTGATTTATACATTTAAGGCCACCAAGGGAGTGACATAAACCCCGGTGGTGTCCCCACATCCAGGAGACTACATTAGCACCACTGCATTACTTGGAAGATGTGCAAAATCACATGTGGCTGACATCTCCCCCCACTCAGCAGCAAAGATGCTCACAGGCACTATTCACTCTACAATGTCAGTGAAATAATGCAACATTCAAGAAAACGCTCTTTGTATAGCAAGGACACTTTGGAATTATACAAAATTGGGAAGAACTAGAAAGTGGCATAGAGATTTTTGAACTTAGACCAATGAACCCAGCCTGATGGAAAGGGTGACTTTTGAATTATAAGCCCCAATCTGTGGGGGAAATCAAAACAAAATTCAAAATAAAATTTTAATTTGAGATAATCGTGGTGTCACATGCAGTTGTAAGAAATAAGACAGAGAGATGCCAAGTAGGCTTTGTCTAGTTTTTCCCAAGGGTAACATCTTATAAAATGATAACATAATATCACAACTAAGGAACTGACATTGACACAGTCAACATGCAGAAAACTCCCATCGCTAAGAAGATCCTCTTTTTTTTGTGAGACAGACTCTCATTCTATCACCCAGGCTAAAGTGCAGTGGTGGCGATCTCAGTTCACTGCGACCTTCGCCTCCTGGGTTCAAGCGATTCTCCTGCCTCAGCCTAACTAGAAAATTATAGATGTGCACCACCACACTTTGCTAATTTTTTTTTTTTTTTTTTTTTAATAGAGACAGGGTTTTGCTTTGTTCGCCAGGCTGATCTCCAACTCCTGGCCTCAAGTGATCTGCCCGCCTCGGCCTTCCAAAGTGCTGGAATTACAGGCATGAGCCACAGCACCTGGCAAAGAAGGTCCTTCTTGCTGCTATTTTGTAGCCATATCCGTTTCTCTCTCACCCTGCTTTTTAAAAACTAAGGTGACTTTACATGTAGAAATCATTTCTTTTACAATGATAAGTTGAGGAGTATTTAATTATATATTATATATATATATATATGTATATACATATGTGAGCAAAACAACAGAGGGCAATTCAACAAAATTTATAAAGAGGAATATTTCTGAGTGAGGAGAATACAGGTGATTTTCATTTTCATTTTTATGTGGGTCTTTCTTTTCTTTTCAATTTTTTAAAAATTATATTCAGGTTCATCATACTCAACCCTGAACTTTATTTATTTATTTTTTTTAAATTTTATTTATTTATTTTTTTTTTTGAGACGGAGTTTCGCTCTTGTTACCCAGGCTGGAGTGCAATGGCACGATCTCGGCTCACCGCAACCTCTGCCTCCTGGGCTCAGGCAATTCTCCTGCCTCAGCCTCCTGAGTAGCTGGGATTACAGGCACGCGCCACCATGCCCAGCTAATGTTTTGTATTTTTAGTAGAGACGGGGTTTCACCATGTTGACCAGGATGGTCTCGATCTCTTGACCTCGTGATCCACCTGCCTCGGCCTCCCAAAGTGCTGGGATTACAGGCTTGAGCCACCGCGCTCGGCCCCCTGAACTTTATTTTTATTTTTTAACTTTTATTTTAGGTTTGAGGGTACATGTGAAAGTTTGTTACACAGGTAAATATGTGTCATGGGGTTTGCTGTGCATATTATTTTATCACCCAGGTATTAAGCCCAGTAACCAATGTTATCTTTTCTGCTCCTCTCTCTCCTCCCACCCTACCCATTCAAGTGGGGCCCCAAGTGTCTGTTGCTTCCTTCTTTGTATTCATAAGTTCTTATCATTTAGCTCCCACTTATAAATGAGAACATGTGATACTTGGTTTTCTGTTCCTACGTTAGCTGGCCAAGAATAATGACCTTCAGCTCCATTCATGTTCCCGCAAAAGACATGATCTTATACCTTTTTTATGGCAGCATAGTATTCCACGGGGTATATGTACCACATTTTTCAATCCAATCTTTCACTGATGACCATTTAGGTTGATTCCATGTCATTGCTATTGTAAATAATGCTGCAATTGCATGGTTGTGTCTTTATGATAAAATGATTTATAGTCTTCTGGTTATATACCCAGTAATGGGATTGCTGGGTTGAATGGTATTTCTGCTTTTAACTCTTTGAGAAGTCCCCATATTGCTCTCAATAATAGTTGAACTAATTTACACTCCCACCAGCAGTGTCTTAAGCAGATAATTTGAAAAGTTTTGACAAATATATATATCCCATGTAATTATCAGCTCTCTCAGGATAGAGAGTATTTCTACCACTCCAGAAAGTTCCCTTCTGCCCCTTTCCAGGTAATCTTCAACCCCCTGAGGTCACACCCATGATTTCCATCATCGTAAGTTAGTTTTACATATTTTGAACTTATATAAATGGAAGGATAAGCAAGTACTATTTTATATCTGACTTCTTTCACTCAGCATAAGGTTTTTGAGGTTGATCTATGCTATTGAGTTCTCAGTAGCTTATTCCTTTGTATTGCTGAATAGTATTCCATTATATGATGCCATTCAAGTCTGTTCATTCATTCACATGTGGATAGACATTTGATTTATTTACCATTTGGGGTTACTGAGAAGCAAATCTGCCATGAACATCCATGCATAAATCTACCTTTGAACATATATTTTTATTTGAAGGGGATCGATATTTATGAGTGGGATTGTTGGATATTGTTTACCGTTTTCCAAAGTGGTTGTACTGGTTTACACACCTACCACATGTGAGGTACTCTACATCCCTGCCAGTATTTGGTGTTGTCAGTCTTTGTAATTTTAGCCATTCTGGTAAGTGTTTTTTCCCTTTCTACCTGAAGGCACGGTAGAAAGAGGGCCTTGAGACGCATTTTGTAACATGGCTCAGAAATGGAGTCAGACCTCAGTTAAAGCCCCAGGTTTGCATCTAGCTGGAACCTTTAGACAAGAAGTGCAATCTCAAGCTTTCCAGGTGCTTCCAATGCAGGCGGTCCTCCCACTTCACTTTGACAAAGAGTGCTAGGGAATAAGTTTCATGTGTTTCTAATATATCCATTTCAGTGGAGTCTCTTTGGTTTTGATGAATACTTTCTTCATGCTGCTGCCACCTTGAGTTCAAAGAAGTGCTAACCTATGTCATGAACTCTAGATATTTTACCAGTTTTAAGCTATTGCCTGGAGAGATAAAAATTGGCTGACAGGTCAGACATAGCCAGTTGGACATTCTTGCCTACTCTGCATGCTCCTGTCGAGAAAAACAACGTTTGGCCCATCAATGGGCATCCTATTGGCTCGCCTGAATGGTTCCTGGCAAGCGCTCATGGACAGAAATGGATCAGAGCTGGTCCCCACGACACCAACAGAGGAGTCAACAAGAGCACTTTGCCTGTCATCTGTGTTCAGCTAACTGGGCCTGAGAGCCAAAAACTGCACCTGTAAGGAATATGCATGAAGACAAATATGGGACTGATGTTTGGATGTGGGGAGATACGCAACCAGATCCCTGAGCTAAAATGAAGCATCCTGTCCTCCATATGGTTCATTTAAGAGATGAGAAAACAGAAATAAGGAGACCCAGGTCTTGGACACTCATTGTCGGGACTGACAGCTGGTCACACACATAAACACAAAGGCATGCTCACACCATGGGCACCATTGCACGATTGCAAAGCATTAAGATAGACTTTCATCTATGCCTTTTTCTGGCCTGTTTCCGCTTGACAGTCACACCTTGTCTCTTTATATCAATGCACATGCACCCCGAGAAGGTGACGGCTAGGAAAGAGAGTTCGTTCTGGGTGGGGCGGCACAGGACAGCTACAGGGCTACTGTGAGAAATCAATGAGCTAATACATGTGGCATTCATTTACCACACAGACCAGACATGACTAGCACCTCAGGTGTGGACTGAATCTGACAACCTACGCCCTGGAGACATAATTCTGATTGAAGTCACCACCCAAGCCATCTTTCTACCTCAGCGGCGGAGGTTCTGAGATTATATAGGTAATTTAAATTATTTATGCATCAATTAATCCCATTTCTATTCAGATGCAAACAAGGCTGTTGGCACAGAGGTGGCAGGTAGACCAGGTGGCATCCTCGGATCATAAATTAAAGCCTGAAAACATTCTATAACCTCTTCCCATGGCTTTTTTTTTTTCTTTTCCTGGAGACAGAGTCTTACTCTTGTCCAGTCTTGAATGCAGTGGTACGATCTGGGCTCACTGCAACCTCTGCCTCCTGGGTTCAAGCGATTCTTTTCCCTCAGCCTCCCGAGTAGCTGGGACTAGAGGTGCGTGCCACCACACCAGGTTAATTTTTTTTTTTTTTGTCTTTTTAGTAGAGACAGGGTTTTGCCACATTGGCTAGACTGGTCTTGAACTCCTGACCTCAGGTGATCCACCTGCCTTGGCCTCCCAAAGTGCTGGGATTACTGCACCTGACTCCCATGGTTTTGATTAGAGCATATGAGACAGAAGCACTGTGGGGAAGCATCTAAACTGTCTTAAACCCAAGAACAGGTTTGAAAGTCCAGGTTGTTTACCTATAAGCCATTCTACTGTCTCCTTGCCCTTTCTTTGTTCCAGGGACATGATGGGAATCTACATCCTGATCTAGGAGGAGCAATAAACAAGGAAGACAAACGCTGATGGATCTGAAAGAGAAGGGAGTGAGTGCTTACGCCGAAGTAACGCCAAGGACGAGGCTTCGCAGAGGGAGCCACAGCTGAGCTGGCCCTTAAAGGATGAGCTGATGTTCACAGGATAATTGAGGAGGAGAGAACATTCTGGGCAGTGGAAAGAGTGACTGAGAAGCCTTGTTCGCTTCTCAAATGGTTATGTACCACCTGGGGGTCTTGTTAAGGGGCTGACTTTAATTCAGGGAGTATGCATTTCTCAAAAGTTCATAGGACCACACTTTGAGGAATATGGATCTAGATTCTCCTCTTTCTGGATATTCTTCACATTGACCAGGAAACTCTTTCTTTCAGAGCAAAGACTTTCATTGTAATTACTACACAGCTTTCTCACCTACGCACTCAACTTCTGTGAATGAGGCCAACAGAAGATCAGCTAGTCTTTATAGACTGTAGAATATTTGGAACCAAAGTAGGCATTAAAACACAAACTCTCTTTCTGTGCACTGCGAGTGAAATCCTTGCACATCCAAATGTAATAAATATATTTTTCAATGTCTGTTCCATAATTTATCACACAATTTCTCTCTCTGCTTACTGGAGCTTATCATCAGGACACCACCAATCTGATAAGATGAAGATGTTGCCGGTAATTTTTAATATTATGGTGAAATCATACATTTTCTTAGATGGCTGATTTGATATAAGGCTTAAGCCTCCGTCCATAAATCTTTGGGTGCTTGAGATTTGCAGTAATTTCATATTTAATCCATAGCCTATCGATATATCATCAGGACCTGAGAAATGATTAAGAAGGACTTGGGAGATAAGCATGGGTGATAGAGGATAATAACCTAATTTCAAACATATTTATGGACAGAGGACCCTAGAATGGGCAAAATATGTCAGGTGTTCATTTTTATTGTTGCTAATTTTTACTGAAGTCCTAACTCACACCCTTGGCTCTTCTGGGCTGTTTGCTTAGTCACTGTGGATGTTGTCATATTGTGAATGGCACTAAATACAGAGAAAACCGTTCCTGTTTTCTGGCAATCTTACCCGCTTAAGCCTGCAGTCAAGTTTCAAGATCTCCCTCAATTATTTATCTCCTTAGAGTTTAGAATTTGCTGCAGGCTGGGTGTGAGAATGTAAGTGTCCTGCACAGCCTGGGACTCGGCTTTATTCACCGCTGTACCCTTAGCATCTACAATAGTACCTGGCCCATGCAATTCGTTTTTTTTTTTTTTTTTTTTGAGATGGAGTTTTGCTCTTGTTGCCCAGACTGCAGTGCAGTGGCACAATCTCGGCTCATTGCAACCTCCGCCTCCCAGGTTCAAGCAATTCCTGAGTAGCTGGGATTACAGCCACGGCCACCACACCTGTCTAATTTTCTTTTCTTTTTTTTTTCAGTAGAGACGGGGTTTCACTATGTTGGCCAGGCTGGTTGAGAACTCCCAACCTCAGATGATCCACCCACCTCGGCCTCCCAAAGTGCTGGGATTATAGGTGTGAGCTACTGCACCGGGCTCATACAAACATTTTTTAAGTGATTTAATTTTGGCATTTCATCTTCATTCATTTATCAGAAGCCACCAATTGGGTCACTTCTAAAACGTTGCAGTTTTGCTTTTTTAGTCTAAGCATCTACTTGAATTGTGCCTCCCGTAGCCCCTCTATACCCATCTCCTTTCCTGCCATACAGACCCATCCCAGAACAATCCTCAGGTGCTCCGAAATGCAGACGCCCTGATGTTAGTCCGCTTATTTCTGCCACACTTGCCTTTTATCATCTGAAAAAATAATGTCTTGATTTATTCCATTTCTAGTGGCCACACTCTTGTGGGAATTTAGGAAACACAAATAAAACTGGATGTCATGATGGCTGTGATCCCGACTTCCTCTAAGAGCGTTCGGTTATTTCACCAGAGCACTCTGATGGGCACTCACACGTTTTCAGTTTGCTTCTCATGAATTCTTCACCACTTGCTACTCTCTACACTTTCTGTAAGGGGATTTCAAGAAGTGAGAACTAGACACACAGCTTCTTTCCAAACAAAATGCATCCCCGTTAAGTTTCAGATCAACGCTGCTCTCGGAAAGCATTTTTCCTCTCAGGCCAAGGGGTTACCTCTTCACCTCCCCCTCTGGGAACCCAAGGAAACCTGCACTCTTCTGCTTTACTTAGAATAAAAGCCAAGGAATAATGTGTCCTTAAACTATAATTTGCTTGCATTCGGAGGCTTCCTACCCAACACCACAATAGTTCTCTATGTAAATCAGATTTATTTATTCATAGGCACTAGCATTCCATTACTTTCATCAGAAGCAGTCAAGCTGCATTCAGCGGTTTCTGCATTCTTATAAACTAACTGGAAAAGCAATTAACATTCGCCAGCACTTTAGACAGTGGGGAGAGGGTGAGGGACCCCAGCACACTCTCGATAGCACAGCCTCTGTAGGCGGATGGCAGTACAAAATGACTGTTCCTCTGTGTCGAGGGAGATAAGAGAAGTGACACAGATTAAAATAAATTGTTGATCCATACCAGGGAGAAGCTAGGGAAACAATAGAAGTAAAAGCATAAATGTCAATTTGGGATGATAAAGGATACAATCTAAATGTAATATGAGAGGCCCCCAGACAAAAGCAAGAAATAGAGATTGCACATTAGTGAAGTATCAAAGTACTGGAGCATTATAATACATACACAGTGCACACACGGAGTCATATGCTCCCAGCATATGAAAATACAAGCAACACATTGTTGATTGCTCAGCAAACCCAATTATGAATTAACTCGCTATTGCAGAAATTCTCCAAAATTATGCTCATTTCAAGCTGCTCGGAAGAACATTTTGTCCCCGTGGTAACTTTGCTTCCCATATTGGCTCCATTCTCCTGCTCCTTTTTCTTCTAAGTGCCTAAAGGCTACAAAAAAAAAAAAAAAAAAAAAAAGGAGGAAAAACCTAGCCCCAAAGGAAGTGCTCTGGTTGTCAGCTTAATGGGAGGTGCTGGCCAAATGCTTACTGGTCTCTCTAATAGAAAGATTAAGAGTGAGGTCAGCCTCCAAGGTCACCGTCTCAGCTTCCAAAACACTGCCACACGGCTCCTGTCTCCCTCCCTGGCAGTGTGCTTGATAAGTCAAGATCTGAGAATTCATTCCTAATTACTCCAGCGTCAATTCCAGTCCTGCCTTTATGGTGATAAAAATCAAACTGCGGGCTCAGCTGTGGCTCTGTCTAACATAATAGCTGCAGCTTGCTAATTCGGCAGGTAAGAACTTACAGGGGGATGTGCAGGTGGTAATGTGCCCCACCGTCCTCCCAGATGAGGCAAGCATCTCATTCCTGATGAGCTTCAAGTGTCAGGGTGGCTATTAATTCTCAGAATGGTCAGCCTGATGCAGTGGGCCCCAGGGAACCAGCCACATCCTGAAAATGTTCTGCGCTGGCTCAATACACGTCTCAGAGCTCCTTTTTAAGGACCTGTGGCAACTGTTTGTATTCACTCAACATAGCCGCTATGCTTTCATAAAAAGAGAAATATAAATAAACCCTTCATGATCTCACAGATGCAAGGCTAAAACTGCACATAGAAATCAATGCTTCGAAAGGCAGGCAGTATTTTTTTCTCACTATTGTTTAACGTTCATGGCGCACTAACTTTGTGCTAAGTACTGTACTAAATGTCATACGTCAGTAAGCAGTGCTTGTTGTTATTATTGACCTCTATAGACAAAAATAGTAACACCAATGATAGTAATAATAGAATAATACTGGGGTGGTGACACAAAGATTCTTTATTTTAATAATATTTGTCACAAGGTTCCCTTATGGACACTTTCCTCAACATGTTGGACTATTATCTTTTAAGATCACTCAATCTAGTCAATGCACTTTGAATCTCCATCAAATGCAAGACAACATACTAAGGAGATAGACAAGTGTGAGAACCTTACAGTGAAAGCTTCTTGATTCACTCCAACGCAACTATGAGCCTATGGGGCAAGAACTGTGTAAGTTACAGGGAGAAGAGCTTTACATGGATTTTTATCACCCATCTTCACCACAAAATCCCCATTTTCTGGGCAAGGACCTTAAGACTTAGACAGGTGAGGTGGGTTTTTCAAGGTCACAAGCAAGCAGGTGGCAGCCCTTTGCCCCTCCTCCAGGCTGTCATTACACACCCTTGCTCCTTCTCCCAAATAGGTGGAAATAAATTCCTTAAACTTGGTAACCATTATTTTTAAAAATCCCTGCCTAGGGAATCTATCCCCAGGATTCCCAATTTGCAGATGAAGCCAGTGCAGCACATCTACGGGGTTTGGAGCAATCAATCCCCACAACCCCGGAGACTACAGCACCTCATCCATGGATGAGGCATTTGAAGCTAATTGCTCCTTTCTTTTTGCTTGGCTTCTGAGGGAACTTTCTCTTGGGCTAGAACTGGGATCTGCAATTCACCCCGGAATCCACAGGCATCTTGTTTGGTGAGGTCTCTTATGGGACCTCAGTTTCCACATTGTAATCTAGGAGTAAGGGAAAGGCAGTGGGTAAAATGCAGGAAAGATAAGCTGCTGCAAGAATTCCTCCCTTCAAAAAATTGTCAGGTGCATCTGATGCCTGACAGTATCAAACAAAGGCCTTTCCCTGAAAAGTGCGGGTACAGGATCTCCCGTTCAGGGCAAGCTTTTCCTTCCTGCCTGCTCCTAGCCCTGGGTGATGGTTATATACCTCCGAATGCAGCTCTGAGTGAGAAACCCAAAGCAGCTCCCTGTGTAAGCAACAACACCAAAACCATGTGAGGGCAACAATGCTGAGATCAGCTCCGACTGCTGCTGTTCTGCGGAGGGCAGAGCTAGGGCTGGTGGTTTTGCTCACCCCAAAAAGGAACTGAGATGCCAAGGCAAGGGCAGTGGGCCACAGAGAATAAGTGAGGCCTCCCATGGATTTTCTTTTCTTTATTTTTTTTTTTGGTTCTGAGTCCCCCCTCCCTTCCTCTCAGGAAGATCCGAGCTCTGCTCACAGGCATCTCAGCCTTTCAAGGTGAACTCTACTCCTGGAGATGCGCTCCTCGGCAAAGGCTGGGGGAGAAAGGAGGGAGGGGGGCCAGATCAAAGCTGGCTTTGAAGTGAGTATAATTTTTGGAATGTTGCTAAGAGTGTAACACACAGTTCAGCGGGAAATTGGCTCTGGAAACAGCTTTGTAGTTGCTCCCCGGGACTGATGATTTCCCTGACCTGGTGGCAAAGGTGCAGCGCCGAACAGTGGGGGAGATGAAGATTGCTGCTTCTCACCGATCTGATTTAAATTTTTCACCAACCAAGTCCTTTGGCTCTGACTCGTTGAACAAAACTGTAGTACAATAATGTTCGAAGCGACCAACCCCCCAGATACACCGAGGGCCTTTCAATGGATTCAGAGCTGGTTCCAAGGCTGGACATGCAGGAGAGAGAGAATATTTTGCTTCCAGTGGCAGACTAGATAAAGCAAGCCATGTACTCACAAAAATAGTGATGGTTCATTGACTGCTGGTGAAGCCTCAGGTCCTGTGCTAATGGATATTACACTAAGTCATGCGATAATCATGAAAAGTGTTGAGCACGGTGCCCAGCACCTGGCATGTGTTCAAAATCTGTTATTAGCTTCTTTAATCCTCATCGCAAACCTCTAAATTAGGTCCTTTTAAAAATCCTCATTTTACAGATAAGGAAACTGAGGCCCAAGGAGACCAAATAGCTTCTCTAAGATCGGTCAAATAACAGTGTGGATAACAAACAACTGTTGCCTGCCTTTCTCACTCATATACCATGTCACTTGCATGGACAAGATTCCTTAATGGTAAGTCTTTTTTGGAACAATAAAGACCCCCCCAATCAAGGAAATAAAATATTTTCATGAAATAAAATCCTGAACATGTTTTTCTAGGGTAAAAGAAATAGAGAACAGATCATCTTTCTTCTTAATACACAGGTTTTCTCTCAGGGATGCTATGAAGGCTGAAGGTGTGCTGTTCTTTTGGTTTATGCCTTTAATTTTTGTTGCCGTTTTGCTGTAAGGGGAGGGATTGGAGAATGGGGAGTAGGTGGATAATTGGTGAATCGATACGTGGAAACAAAAGATTTTGCTGGGAAAGTGAGACCCAGCCCCATGTTTCAAGTATCGGCACAGGAACAGAGGCCAACGCCAGCTGAAGAGAGCTGGTGGTTGGTGGGGGTGTAGGGGAGAAAAGCAATTCAATATGGAGCAAATTTTAGCGAACAGGAGGGGAAAAGACACTTCCAAGAACGGATTCAGACACCTTACATGAAAGCTCAGTTGGGATGAGATCTGACCATATGTTGTAGGGATTTAATTTCTTTCTTTTTTCCTGTCTTTCCATCTCCCTTCCCTACTCCTGTGGACTACAACCCTTTCTGACAATACCGTGCCTAGCTATGCTGCGTGTGTCATTTCGGGGTCTACCTTTTTGGCAGTAAAGGACATTGAGCTGTTAGCACCTCAAGGTTGGGACAAACCATAAGTTTCTCTGTCTCTATCCACTCTACACTGTCATTTTCTCATCCCAATCGGGAGTGAAGGGTGGTGTAGCAGGTGGGATAATGGCCCCCTGAAGATGTCCACATCCTCATCCCCAGAACCTGTGACTATGTTAAGTCACATGTTATTATGAGTTAAATTGTGTCTCCCCACCAAAAAGATAGGACCACACAATGTGGCCTTATTTGTAAATAAGTTTACTGCAGATATAATTAGTTAAGATAAGATCACTCTGGAGCAAGTGGGCTCCTAATCCAAAATGACTGGTGTCCTTATGAGAAGACAGCCACGGGAAGATGGAGAGAGACACAGGGAGAGCACCATGTGACCACACAAGCAGAGAGAGAGTGGAGTGCTGCAGCCGCAGCCCAGGGAACACCAAAGATCCTTGGCAACACCAGAAGCTAGGAGAGACAAGGAAGGGTCTTCCCCGAGCGGCTCAGAGGGAGCACGGCTCAGAGGGAGCACGGCTCATAGGGAGCACCGCTCTGAGGGAGCACGGCTCAGAGGGAGCATGGCCCTGCTGACACCTTGACTTTGGACTTCCAGCCTCTGGAACTGTGAGACAATAAATGTCTGTTGTTTGAAGCCACCCATTCTGTGGTAATTTGTGACTGCAGACCTGGGAAATGAGGGGGAATGAAAGCTGCAGATGAGATTAAGTCTACTAATCAGCTGATGTTGAGATGGGAAGATTATCCTGGATTATCTGGGTGGACCTAATGTAAGCATAAGGGTTCTTATAAGGGAAAGAGGAAGGCAGAAGAGAGAACCAGAGAGACAGGGGCATGAGAAAGACTCAGTCTAATGATGTTGGCTTTGAAAATAGAGGAGAGGACATGGGCCAAGGAATGCAGGTGGCCTCTGGAAGCTGAAAAAGGCAAGGAAATGCAGTCCTGCTGACACCTTGATTTTAGCCCAAATCAAGCCATTTTGTACTTCTCATTTCCAAAACTCTCAGATAATAAACGTGTGTTTTTAAATTCTATGAATTTGCCATAGCAGCCATAGAAAACTATTACAGGGAAGTAATGCTGAACTTGTACAAGTAAACACAGAGAGGTAGAGGTTCCCCAGGCTCAGTCAATACAGGAAGGCATGGGAAGACTCCACTCTTCTCTCTTCCCACCTTTCTTACCCTTCCATTTAAGGCACACAGATGATGGTCTCTTCTATACAAATATAATAAAAATTTGAGTAGTAGCAATAACAATGGCTGCTTTCATTTATTGATTGCTCACCAGATGCAGGCACCATTCTTAGCTTAATATACATGGCCTCTTTTAATCCTTGCAACAGCCTTAAGTATTAAGCTCTGAGCTTATGTCCATTTTACTGATAAGAAGACAGAGGCAATAGAGATTAAAGAGATTAAATGATTTCACCTAAATTACGCAGTTGGTCAATTGTGCAGCCTTGACTGGAATCAACAGAAATGGCAGTTGGATGGGCATCACAGTAGTTTCTGGAGTAAATGGGCCTCCTGGGGATGGGACGGGGAGACAAGCTGGAGAATGAGATGTAACCCCTCTCTCCTTTCTGTCTGTAACCAAATAAGGAGAGGAAATGCACACTGCAAGTTGCTGTCTATCTTGGTTTAAGATTTCTATTGTTTCAATTTCTCCACCAGAAACTAGCAGTAGATCAATGCTGAAGATATTCAAAATCTTGAAGATAGTCTCAATTCAGAAGTTGGCAGTAAAGAGATTGAGAAATGGGAACATGTTGCTTTTTTCTCCCTGTTTCAAATGTGGTGCCAATATCCTGTCGAGAAAAGGATAAAAAGAGCGTCTGCATAAATAAATATGCTTTGTAACACCACTTCAGCTTATTCTTCTTGCCCGATATGAAAATATGATTGGTGACAGTATGTGAAACTTGCTTCTTCTACCGCTTTATCAAAGTTTATAAAACCCACTGATCTTTGGCGCAAAGTCAACTCACTGAAATCCCATGCAAAGAAGATGAAGTCAGCTCATTAGAACGTAGTCAGAGACTTGAGGTTGTACTGGGAGAAGAGGCAGGTAAATGCAGAGTTAAAATGGTCCCTTGACCAGCTGGCGAGGGAGCTCTGGTGAGCGCCCTCATGGTTCTCAACATGATGGCAATGCTGCTCTGTCTCGATAAGACTTCTGCATAGTCTTTTTTCTGGAACGCAGGGATGCTATGGAATGAATGCCCCTAGGTCTTTTAAGAGATAACCCTCTCATTCATCACTTCATGCCTGCCTGAACTTTTCTTGCTGCTTGGCTGGTGCTGTTCCATCTGGGAATACCTTCTCCTTTCCTTGCCTTTGCCCAGGGTGTACCAGTGGCTGGCACAAGGAATAATGATGGACAAAATGTGTACACTAAGTAAATTACCCCCACTGTCTAGTTTCTCTTGGGAGAAGGAAAGGTACTTTGAATTTCTGTATTCAAAATCAGTGTTCTAAAAGTTTCTTATGCTTTGACTATTCCCTTTGCTTCACACCCTAACGCCTAACTTACCTCTAACTGGTTCCTTGGTTACTTCCAAAGTCATTCCACAGACATTTTTAGCATGCCCATGAGATGCCAGGATCTCAGAGCACAGGATAACAGACTTGTGCCCTTCCCTTCAGGAGCTCATTGTCTGCAAAAGCAATGTGCAAAATCGCTTTTCACTCACCCACTGCTTCCTTTCACTCCCTTTGTATAATTGATTCAGTTAACATGAATCGATTGAGTGCCTACTGTGTGCTAGCTCTGAACTAGCTGCTGGAGACCAACAATGAACTAGAGAAGCCTGCTCTCTGCTCCCAAAGAACTCCATTCAAGAGAAAGCTAAGGGTCCGTCAATGGATGAACGGGTAAAGAAAATGTGGCATATATACGCAACGGAATACTACTTGTCCTTAAAAGAGAAAAAAATCCTGTCATAGTGACAATATGAATGAACCTGGAGGACATTAAGTGAAATAAGACAGGCACAGAAAGATAAATACCACCCCTCTCAGTTACATGTGGTATCTAAAAAAGTTGAACTCACAGAAACAGAGAGTAGAGTAGTGGTTACCAGGGGCTAGAAGGTGGAGATTGGGTATATGTTGGTCAAAGGATACAAAATTTCAATTGGAATGAGGAATAAGTTCAAGATATCTATCGTACAACATGGTGATTATAGTTAATAACAAGGTGTTACATACTTGAAAATTGCTATGAGTAGATTTTAAGTGTTCTGAACACAAAAAATGATGTGTGTAAGGTAAGAGATATGTTAATTGATTTGATTTAGCTATTCCGTAACATTATGGACATATCCACTATATATATATATATATATATATATATATATATATATATACATATATATATCAGAATATCATGTTGGATATCGTAAATATATATATTTTTGTTAAGTAAAAAAATGAAATAATGCCTTATATTAAAAAAGGAAAACTTAAAATGAATTATTCATGGTAGTAAGCTGACATTCCCAGTTGCACATATTTCTGTAGTCTGGTAGTGCCCCTACACTACCAGGATAAGGACACTGCCTGGCACATAGCAAACATCAATAAATGTTCACTGCATGATTGACTGTCGGAATTTACTTCTTTCTACACGCCATGGTGAGTACTCCTGCCCCAGTGCTCCCGGAACTAACCCAAACCACTGCAGGTGTAGTTCCAATGTGAAACCTCGGGTAGGTACCCAACAGATACTTGCCGATCTCATTTGAGTTTCTCACCTCACTACCCACTCTACAACATGCATTATCATTTTTTTGTGAAATAACTCCATTCTACAGTAACAATTAAAACCATAGGCAGTTACATTCATCTCAAGCAAAACAAGATATGATTGTACCTTACCACAAAAGGAAATATAAAATCACTCTTAATTCTAGAGATTGTTGCAGTTGAAAAAAAGATTCCAATCTTCTAATAAGAAGTTTATATTTTTTTGAGCTCTTAATAACAGGTTTTTGATGCATAAATATGCTTTTTCCTAGGGTTTGTTTAACCAAAAAATATGTATTCATAAATTGTATAGTCCTCAATTTAGCAGAGATCCAAAGAGAATCTGAGAGTAATGATAGGTTCTTGCTCTTATGAATTTAACTGTGCTGCCACGGGTTTACTTATTTTATGTAACTTAGGATACATTATTCCTCTATAAATATAACTCCTTCAAGATTAAGAATTTTTCATTCTGTGGAAGGACACTATTTAGTAACAGTATTCAAGACAAAGGATGCAAAAAAGCATTCAGAAACATCTGCTCCATGGAAGGGTGATTTAATAGTAAAACTGTACTACAAAGGTTTTATTTTTTTTGGAGGAAATAAATAGGAACTGAGCTATAAGTTAGTGGATTTCAGCGATGGTTCTTTTTTGTGCAAGAACAGTTTGGATCTTGGAGCCACAAAGAAATGCAGATGTTAGAAGCTTGTTCGTTTGTTTTTTCTCACACTGATCCTACTTTGCACAACTTTATTCTTTTTGCTTCTGATGGAGGGAAAGAGAATATTTAATACACATTTTGAAGAGGCAATTATATTAGGTTTTGGCATTTTTGGCTACCTCAGCGATGCACATCTGTGTGATTGCCATTTTCTGTGATTATTGCCCTGAATGGCAAGGGCATTTAATCTTGCATGCCAATTCTGATTGATTAGTAGTAGCTGCCTGGAGGACCGCTGAGAAATATTGACAGGCTCCATCTGTTACCAGGGAGAAAGGGGGCTGTGATCGATTAGTGATGTCTGCCCTGGGTGCAAGAATGAGAAGTGGTAGCACATGTGCTTGTAACTGCCAAAATGGAGACAATTCCAAAACTATGAGAGATCATTTTCATTGTGTTGCATTGCAGATAGCTAAGTTTCACATCCAAAAGCACCAATCAAAATCTCATTTTGTGGAGGTCCTAAGAGACAAGTCACAGGTCAGTATTATGTAATCATAAGCCCAATCTGCCCTTCAAAAAAATATTGACACAGAGTCCTACATTTTGTCTAAATGTTTTTGTGCTGGAGAAAAGCCTTGCTCACACTTTCAAAGCCAGGCATTAACTTCAGAAGGCAAAATTTTTCCCTAAGTCACATGACGTTAATAGTGTATCCTCTGTTCTATCCATGACATAAGTGTATTCTATACTGAAGTTTTTCTCTTCAAAATAAAACTACTTGTTAAAAATTTTATTTTTGGTTTGCACGGTAACATCTAGGCATTGGGGTGATAATACAATCCTCTAATCTTTGGGTTCAAATCCCAACTCTTTGTCTGTTCTTACTTAAAATTAGATTTCTACTGTTTCCAAATGCAGATTTGATGATTGATTATTAAATAAAGATTAGACCTCAAGGCTGTAAAAAACCTCTTAACCTAAAATGTACTGACAAGAATTAATGACCACACAATTATAAATGAAGGACAATATCTGAGTACTGACAAGGTAGATTTTGTTGAGTAATTTTACAGTGACAGTCCAACAGTACTTTTAATAAAATTATTATTATTTTAGATTTGGGGGTACATGTGCAGGTTGCAACAATACTTTTGATAATCCATCATTCCTCATAGAAGGGAGATTAATCGCAAGTGAATACATTATGCAACAGGACAAACGAAATGTAGTTAATACGTTGAAAGTAGCACAAGAATCACACACTTGGTCCACTTCCCTTGCAAAAGTCCAACCATAAACTCTGGCACAGAATAAAGTAACAAAGCAAACAAAACAAAACAAAACTTCTGTGTGTCACCAAAGATTTAAAATATACGCTATAAGTTTCTAGTTTGTTTCCTCTTCTTCCTTTAGAAAAGGGAATTCTCTTCCTTGAAAAAGAATAAAACTGGTTCAATTTTACTAAAAAAGAAAAGAAAACGAAAATATAAAACTCAGCAGAAATGTCACGCTGAGGAATCATAATAAGCATTAAATATTATTTAAGTCATGCATAACCACTAAAATATATGACCCCTTTCCATAAATTGAAAGGCACTGTATTCAGCAGATTATGGGCCTCAAATGCTGAACTAAGGAAAGCTTCTATGATGCCCATGGCGTGCAGACCTAAAGATTAACTCTGATCTGTGGTAGCTTCCTCGCCAAGCAAGCAATACACTCTGGCTGGAGAACTGCCAAGGTTGGACTTTCTTTTCTCTTTCCTCAGGATATATTTGTTGAGAACCCATATGCTGAGGACTGAGTTGGGGAGAGAAAGTGAGAGAAAGAGACAGAAAGGGAGGGAGAAAAAGAAATAGAAGAAAAGCAATGAAGGGAAGAGAGGAGGGAAAGGGAGGGGAGGGGAGGGCAGGGAAGGGGAGAGGTGGGGGGGGAGGGGAATGGAGGGGAGGGGAGGGGAAAGGAACCTTTTTCCTGAAAGGATTTACAGCCTACTGAGGTCCTGCCAATTGTCTCCAGACAACATTTTTGGGCTCATCTGTTACTAACAGAATGTGTGGTTCTAACAAGAGAAAGTCTAGGACAGAATGATTCTGAGAACTAATAATTGGCCACAAGTATTAAGCTTGCAATTAGAAGAAATGCTCTAGTCAAAACTCACATTGATTTACAGACAGACAGAGATAATCAAATTGAATGTCTTCATTTTACAAATGAGGAAACTGAGGCATATGGGCAAGTGACTGGCCCTCTTATAGTTATCCTTCTACAGACATGGTGTCTCAGTGAACCAGCGAAATTTCTCTCTCCTAAGAGGTTCAATGTCATCATCTCAATCAGATTTAATTAAGTTAGGGCATCATCATTGGTTGCATGGTTACTAATGCAAAGTTGGTGGAACTTTTATCTCTGTGGTGGGGCTGCAAGAGAGAAGATGGGATAACATATCTTCCTAGATTTTTTTAACATATATTTTATAATTCATTTATTGTAGAAACGGGGCCTCACTATGTTTCCCCGACTGGTCTTGAACTCCTAGCCTCAAGCTATCCTCCTCCCCCAGCCTCCCAAAGTGTTTCGACTACAGCCATGAGACACCACATCCAGCTGTAAATTCTAAGTTCTGTAAATATGCTCTAAGAATTTATAATAACATATATTTTTATTTTTAGGGTGATCTAAACAAAATTACTTAAGGCAGAAAGACCATCTTGATCAAGAAAGTTATTATTTCTTCCTGACTACTATTATTTGTACCTTTTATTCAGCTGGTGTTATTAGTGGCCACATTTAAGCTGACAATGTTCACCTTTCAATACAATGCTTTGCAAACAAGGGTCTGTGAGTTTTTCAAATTAACATGTAAATGTATGGAATATAGTATTTCAGACTTCTGCTCTCTTAAGTTGCTACGCTTCCTTTATTTTAGATTTCATCCGCTGTATCATCTAGGATGGAGGGTCTCTTTTAATTAGATTCTATGTCAGTTCTCAAAACTACCTGCTCCCCCCGCTCCTTTTTCTAGCTTTCCTGACTCTGTTTTTAAATCAAAGAAATGTAATGTAGCCAATCAGCAGAGAGCCTAAAAAAGAGAAATAAGAAGCAACGAGGGGCACCATTCACATTGAACACCCCCAGTGCACAACTTTACATGAAAAACAACATGAATGGCGCTCCCTGGAGTTGTGTACCTACCCAGAGTACACTCCTTGCCTGCATCAGATGGTTTATGTGGAGTCAAGATCCTGACTCTTAAGCCTCATTACAAACAGGCTGAGGCCAGAGTGGGTAGGAGGTGCAGATGATTGCTTCAAAACGCTGACCTTGAGTAGTTTTGTCAAAGAAGAAATTGAGGGGTTTGATGGTGGCCACTGAGTTCAGGGTTGGTGGGTAGCGGCGCCTTTCTCAGAAAATCAGGGGCTGTACTTGGGCAAACAGGTGCATGGGCTAATTGTCAGCTCCCTGGCGCGGCTCGCCAGTCACTGGAGAGCAGGCTTGCACCTTAGGAGTTCTTTGAAATGTTCACTGATTTGATTGTTTAGCACCACCCACAAGGGGTTCTTAATTGCATTCCTAGAGCATTGGCTTTCTATGAAAATTACTTAAAACACAGCTTAAGTGTTAAATCTGAACTGTGTAATGTGCAATTGAGGGTTTTTATTTTATTTATTTTTTTTAAAAATAACCTCACTCCTGGCTGCCTCCTTGTAGGAAGCTCTGACAGGTTCAGTGGGAAATCTTGGGGCTGGCGCACATTATAAGTTATCTCCTGCAGGGTTGGCAGGTGTGAGCTATGTCAAATAAATTTATTACAGTCTGTGCTAATAATGAAAATTGTAGAAAAGCTGGATGGAAGTGCTCTACAGCCAGCTAATTTGAAGCTACCTTACCAGACAATAACAAGCTCCTAACAGTTTTTCCTTTTTTTAAAAAACACTAATTATGCTTAATGTTCCCTGTCGCATTAGCTTTCATGGTAATTATATTTCAAAACTTTTGCAATTAGGGTGCAGTTAATATTGTGGAATATTGCAATTATTTTTCATTGTGACACCTCTATTGAAAGCTGGTGGCATAATGATCACATTGTTCAACTAAATCAGAACTGGAGAAATATGGCAAATGAACCAATTACACATTATTATTTCTAATTACAGATAATGTCATTTTCTCCACTTTTGTCCAAAAGAATTTCTCAAACACAGATATCCCAAATTCTCCTATTTGTAAAGACTGCCTCGTTTTCTCATCCACACGCTGGTATATTCTCATATTAGTGCCTTGGGTGCTAAATTTAAAAAGGTCTCATAGGGATTTCCTGAATTTTCTTCCTCTACCTCCAGCCCCTCCTGTGGAGTTTTTAAGCCAGATGCTCTCATTGAAAAATCTCAGCCTTAGCCCAGCTAACTGACAGCATACCACTGTTACGAGCTGGTATGAATTTAGCTTCTCATTATCATCTTTCATGATGGCTCATTTTTATTCATTCAACAGGTCTAACCTCCCATCCCAGTGAAGATTGATTCGCGGTAACTCCATGTATCCTAAATGCCTCCTAAATAGTGCCTATTTCTGCACTTTTCCAGCCACAAAATGATGAAGTTGAAAGTTGATTTTTTTTTTTTTTTGAGACTAAGTTTCATTCTTGTTGCCCAAGCTGGAGTATAATGGTACGATCTTGGCCCACCGCAACCTCCTCCTCCTGGGTTCAAGTGATTCTCCTGCCTCAGCCTCACAGACAGCTGGGATTATGGGCATGTACCACCTATGCCTGGCTAATTTTGTATTTTTAGTAGAGACGGGGTTTCTCCATGTTGGCCGGGCTGGTCTCGAACTCCCGACCTCAGGTGATCCTCAGCTCCCTTGGCCTCCCAAACTGCTGAGATTACAGGCATGAGCCACCGCGACCAGCCGAAAATTGATTTTTTAGATGACCTGTGTATTTCTAACTGTCTGAAAACAGAATAGGCACTGAGAGAGGGTTTCTAGGAAACAGTCACGTTTGCATTTGGGGGTTTCTTTCTTTTTACCTCTAATTTTTCTACCTACAGCCACCCTAGTAATAATTGCATGAGATCATTTATGGACTCAACATTTCTGATCAGGTGTTTTATGAAATGCTGTCTGACTTTATCCTACAACCACGTCCTGAAACATACATGTCAGTTTTACAGATAAAGAACCTGAAGCTTAGAGTTGTCCAAGATTATACCTAGTCTGTGGCTATTACACTGAGAGAAAGAAGCTCTTTTGATTCAACCACAAACCCTGAAGTTAAAGTGACCAATTGCCCCTCTTGCCCAAGCCGGAAGGGTTTCTGAGATGAGGCATTTTCAGTGCTAACACCCAGACAGTCCCCAGGGAACTGGCAGTGTTGGTCACCCTCCTTACAGGTTAAGTTAACTTGTCTGTGAACTGGGAATCATAAAAAATGTTTTATACATTGGGCTTTCCTTAAGTTCTGAGTTTTCTGAATACAAGACAGAGACACAGAGGGAAACAGAAAAAAATAAATAAAAAGCTGGCTTTAATCACTTTCTGATGCTGTTTTCTGATTAGCACATCTGTGGAGCAGGGCTGGGCAGTGTAACTCATACAAACAGGCAAGCTCGATCAGTATCCAGCGTGTGGTAGGGACTCTGTACTTATTATTATTGTGAAATAATATTACTAATATTAATAGTTTATTTTTTACAGAGCGCTTATTAAATTACTTTGCTAGTTAAGTGCATTTTCTCAATTAACACAGATATCAATGTACTGAGGAAAGCAGTGTTGTGCTATCTTTATACCTGCTATACTAATAAAGAAACCAAGACACAGAGTCTAGGTGATTGCTCACCATTGCCCAGGTAGGATGTGGGGTGGCAGATGGGGATGCAGCTCTCATGATACTATAACCCATGATCCTAAAGACGTGGTACACTTTGGTTAATCCAACCCCTTAGTGGTGTTGATGCTCCAAGAGTTCTAAGACAAAGTATCTAAATTAGGGGAAACAATTTTCTATTTTCCTGCCTGGGGGGCATAAATAGGCACATATTTTTCTGCTTGCCAATAATCACGAGACAGCAGACAAGCTTCCAGGCACATAGCAACGCTTGGAATTTCTCTGCCATCTGGTCCAGATTAAACTGACCGCTCAGATGAATTACTTTAATGGCCTCCTAACTAGTCCCCCATTTCAATTCTTGCCACCCTGCAATCCTCTTTTCAGCTAGAGTGATCTTTAAATATGTGTTTGAGCATGCCACACCCCGTTTAAAATCCACCAATAACTTCCACTGCAGTGAAAATCCAAACCCAAACCTCTGGGTATGGCTTGCCTCAGCACATAGTCAACACTGATGTGCTTTCCCAGGAACCACTTGATGATCAAAATTCAGAAGTTCTAAGGTTGTGATTCTCCATTTCTAAGAAACTCCTAGATGTTGCTGATGCTGCAGGTTTGACATCCACTTACTTTTCTGTCTCCCCTCAAACTTCTCTCATCTGCGTGGTTACATGGGAGCTGTACACATTTTCCTCTAGTTCCTCAACAAAACCAAGAGCTTTTCTGCTTCCTATCTTAGGTCCTTTTCCATGCTGTTTCCTTGACTTGAAAACAGCCCTCCCTTCCTCCACCCGGACCCCAGCCACCCAAACCTTGTCACATGGGTGACCGAAGTTTCACTTTTCAGTTTCAGTTAGAAAGTTACCTCAAAAGCCTTTCTTTTCTCCATTCTACCTGAGTAGGCGTCTTCATGTGATTCTCTGCCTCAGCACCCTGTATGTTTCTGACATAGCTCTCACATTGGTAATCATCATATTTTTATTAATCCAAAATTTTAAATTTCTCTTTGAATAGAAGCTTCATGAACTCAGAAGGCCACATCTTTCTTGGGTACTGTTGAGCCCATAATTCTTATAAGAGCGCTGGCTTGGGGTAGGTGTGCAATCATTATTAGGTGAATGGATGCACTATCCAGTCAAATATCAGATATACTCTTTTTTTGCATGAAAGCATCTTTTATATATATGTTTTCTAGTTTTTTTGAAATTTGATTGAATATTGACAAATTATAATTCTACATATTTATGGGGTATAAAGTGATGCTGTGATATATGTATACAATGGGACATGATTGCATTAAGCTAATTGACACATCCATCCCCTCAAATACTTATCATTTATGGTGGATTTACTTAAAGTGCAACAAAACGTTCATGGGAATAGCTACCATTTGAGCTGCATTTCCCTTAGGCTGTCAGAGCTGTTTTTCCCAGGAGCACAGAATAATATGTAAAAATGCCAGATTTGTTTTCCTGTTCAGAACAAATACAGCCAACCTAAATGCCCTGCTCCTTTTATATAAAGTGGGGGAGTACAAAAGCAAACTGTCACACACGATCACGTTCCAGGCAGAGTTGAAGTAGTGCAATATGAAAACAGGTTCCCCTTCATAAGATACAGAGAGTGCCAAAACATTTAAGTGACATCGAGTCTCATTCTCGATGAGTCGGCTGCCATAACACTTTATTTATACAACTCATTTCATTTCTCCCAGGAGTTCTACAACCATCTTATCTGTTTTCCTTTTGAGAAGGTAACTCCGTAGGAGGGATTAATCCTCTTATGCTGGGGCAGCCCCAGGAAGTGAAATGTTATCTCTGTCTCAGAGCAGAAGCTAGGGGCCAAGGAGGTTGGAATGGCCTTGAATCTGATATCTCTAGAAGAGTAAGGTAATTAAAATGACAAGGCAACCAAGTGCACCAATGACAGAGGCAGAGTTCTTTTCTCCAGGTACCCTTCCAGATTCCAACCCCAGTCCACACCTTGAGGAGACAGTTTTCAAATCCTTTGTAACAGTTGTAGAACACTTTTTACATTTTGCTTTGAGTGTTTAGATTTCCTGAGAGTGAGAGTCTGGTTTATCTTTCATACTCACTGAAGCTTCTTGGGACAGAGGGTACATGCCCGTGCACTCCACCCCACTCCCCATTCCACTCTCACGTGCAAAATACCAGAAGCTGCTCCTAAAAATCTGTTGCATGTTGGCAGAGTTCTCTTAGCCTAACCCAAAATGGCCTCAAGAAATGGAAGGAGATTTGCTCCTCAAAACGAACCTGCATGAAATGTGCAAAGGATAGCACCATTGCTTAGGTAATGGGAAAACAGACTCGCTCATACACTGTTGCTTTCTATGCTAATACCACATTTTGTTGGCAGCATATAAAGTTATAAAAAAAAGTAATTGCCCTTGATCTTATATTTCTACCTCTATAATTTTATTCTAAGGAAATAAGTATAGATATGCAAAGATATTTTTACATAAGGAGGATCTTTTTAGTATTTTAGATAACAAAAAATTGAAGCAACAAAAATGCCTGACAAAAAGAAGTAGATTGTTTTTTTTTCTGAGACGGAGTTTCACTCAGTCGCCCAGGCTGGAGTGCAATGTGTGATCTCAGCTCACTTCAACCTCTGCCTCCTGGATTCTCCTCTCAAACTATTCTCCTGCCTCAGCCTCTCGAGTAGCTGGGATTACAGGCACACGCCACCACACCTGGCTAATTTTTTGTATTTTTAGTAAAGATGGGGTTTCACCATGTTGGCCAGGTTGGTCTCGAACTCTGGACCTCAGAACTCTGGACCGCCTTGGCCTCCCAAAATACTGGGATTACATACAAGAGCCAATACACCCCGCCAAGTGAGTAGATTTTTAAAAATTGTGATATGCCAGCATGATGGAAGAACATTAATACGGTGCTCTAGCATAATATTTAATAACTTACTATTATATAACTATTATGCACCAAGCGATCATGACTGTACCAGGTGTGCCGCTAAGCCCATTCAACGCACCAATTTATTCCTTCTCACCATAATGTTATGAGATGGGCATGAGTATTGCTCCTGCTTTCCACATTAAGAACTGCTAGTTAAGTGTTGGAATCTGGTTTCAAATCTAGGCAGACTAACTTCAGAACCCACACTCTAGACACAGTGTCACTGCATGCTGGTTCATTGTGCTGTATGCTTCCATATGAAAGAAGTGTTCTTAGGTAATAGCTCAGCCTGGTATTTGAAAACTGTAAAATTATGTAATGATGCAGCATTATGTAATACCTATTACATCATTCTATTCCATAAATAATGAATATGTATCTTTTTCATCCTTACATCAGCAAACATTTATTGAGCATCTTCCATGTGCTAGGAACTGCTATAGGTGCTAATGATTCAGTTAGGAACTATTAAGATAAACTAAAAAATGTGTGAGAGAGAGAAAGAAAGAGAAAGAGAAAAGGAAGCTATCTATCAAAAGGGTAACAGTGATCATTTCTGGGTGTTCAATTTTGGGTGGTTTTCATGGTCTTCTTAAATTTTGTCTGCATATTCCAATTATCCTCTCATGTTCTTACAATGTAGGGAAAAATAGCTAGTTCATGTCATTAATGAAAAAAAATTCAAGGAATTAAAAGGCACACAGATTCCAAAAAAGACATCTCAGGCCTTTTTCACGTTTCAGTACTCCCCCCAGGAGTACATCCAGTGCTATCAATCTCCCACAGAAAAGTCCCCCAGGTGGTCCCTGCCGTCTTCTCTCCAGGCCTCAATCCCACCTCACCTGTTCCCCCATCACTCCAGTCTTCCTGCGTCCTGAGCCTTCTATCAAGACAGGACACGCCAGGCCGACTGAAGGCTTGACCTATTTCAGACCATCCTTCTCCGCCACGGTCATAGCTAGGTGGTTATTAACCAACCCAGTGATTAACAAGAAAATTAGCAGTTTGAAAACAAGGCCAATCCTCCACTCCTTCCACTTCAAAAACTGCGTCAGCCTCATCTATCCAGGCTCATTTTCGAGGCATTCTCACAGCCAATTTTCACTTCCAAACATGAGAAATGATGTTTTAAAAAACCTTGGGCTTATAAATCATTACCCCCACACCCAAGTTTTATTTGGATCATCAGAGCAGCCCTAATGAGAAAACATGTACAAATAGAGAAGTCCTCATGCCAAGTCTGGAAAAGTTTTTTCTCTTGACTGCTGGGAGTATCATTTAACCTCTCAGTACCACAATCTCCACCTTTATGATATACAGATAATAATTCCTCCCCCACATAAGTGACGGTGGTTTCATGTAGGAAAAGTGCTTTGATTTTTTTTCCTTCTTGTTAATTGCAGGGGAAGTCCCAGTGCTGTTTCATAGCTCACCAGCTTCTCACATCTAAGGGCTTTCTAATGCACCAAGGGAAAACATTTGCCTCGGTGCCATGTTTCCTGAGAAAGATATCATTCCTTGTTTCCCCCCTTCTTTTTTTTTCAGTTGATTGAGGGCACAGACAGAAAGATACTGTAAGAAACGGCATGAGGTCTAAGCATTTCAGGTGTGAAATGAATTTTTCCTGGCATCATCCGGAATTTGCTCCGAGCTGCCTCACTAACTAACTAAGCTTAGGGTAGAATAAAAGCCTTAATTGAGAACGCCTTTGCGTGAATGGATTTAAACAAGACCTTTCAAATTAATTTAACATACTTGCTTTTATTTAATTCTCTTTTTTCAAATGTCAACTTTTTGTAAGAATTGGGCGCCATTCTTTCGCTCCATCCTAATGCGCGCTTGCTCATGTGCCCAGCGACATTCACTCCAGAAAGGGAATCTGCTTCCTGTGCAATAGAACTCTATCTGGAACAACTGGGGAGATGTTTTTATCCACATGGACAGAGACTTCGGGCACCTGCTGGTTTTCCCACCCATACATTTCCCACCCATGTGTTGTCCTCTAAATGGGTCACTCTGGTTTCCACGGAGAGGTCAGGAGTCTCTCAGGACCTGGACTGCCTGAATTCACTCCACCAAGTTTTCTCTGTATAACCTTGTGCAAGGTACCTAACACTTCTGTTTCCTCATCTGGAAAATGGGGATACCTAATGCTTGGAAAATTGTTGTTGAATTCATGCAAAGCACGTGGCCAAGAGCCTGGCATGTAATAAATCCATTATGAATACCAATTATTATTATTATTATTTTGAGACAGAGTCTCGCTCTGTCACCAGGCTGGGGTGCAGTGGCATGATCTCGGCTCACTGCAACCTCTGCCTCCCAGGTTCAAGTGATTCTCCTCCCTCAGCCTCCTGAGTAGCTGGGACCACAGGTGCACGCCACCACCCTGGGTTAATTTTTGTATTTTTAGTAGAGACAGGGTTTAACCATGTTGGCCAGGATAGTTTTGATCTCTTGACCTCATGATCTGCCCACCTCAGCCTCCCAAAGTGCTTGGATTACAGGTATGAACCACTGCACCTGGTCCTAATTATTATTATTATTGTTATTATTATCGACAATTTTGCATGCTTTCTTGACTGAAATATCTCACGCTCCTTGCCTGTCTTCAGCGTTTGGTTCTGCTGGCAATTGACCCATCCCCCAACCCACCCTTTCTTTAGCTTTGTTAATGCGACATTTACGGGATTCTTCTCCTGACTCTTGCCCCATTTGCTTTCTTCTTTTCTTTCCATTTTTTTCCCCTGCATTAGGGGCATTATTGGAGGCTCAGTCCCCTTTTTCCTCTTTTCTCCTTCTAGCAAATGCTCTTCTTTCAGCAATGGCATTCTTGTCACAAGCTTTAAAAATGCAAAATCTCTCTCAGCATTTGTCATTGTCTCTTCTTCTCTCCTTCATTTCTCTCTCTTCTCTTCCCTTTCATTCTTTTCTTCCCTCTTGTCTCTCTTCCCTGAAATCCAGACCCAAACTTTCAGCTGCCTGCTGGATATGACCATCTAGCCAATCCACCCCTTTTCTTTTTTTTTTGTCTTAAAGAATTCACTTTTTTTTTTAAAATTGGAAGAGAATTACCTGTTTATAGAAAACTTTATGTAAATATAAAAATATAAATGAAATAAATTCTATAAGATAATTTAAATAATTTTGTTTTCCTCATCTCTCCTCCCCACCCCACCCCACCCACCCCACCCTAGGCTTTAGAAAAGAACTCAAGAACTTGGAAGCAGAGTATAAATCTCATGAGTTCCACCCAGAATCACATTTACAAATAAAAAGTCATTTGATAAGGTAACCATAATTTTTTTTCCCTAAGTACATGTATTATAGGCACATCGTTTATCAGAAGGGCATAAATATATATTATTACTTTGAAAGCAATGGGTCTACAATATTAGGATGCCTTTCTTATTAGGAATCATTAATAGAATGAATCCATGCCTTTTCAGATTCAAATTTATTTCCCATGCCCCACAAACAAAGATCTCCTTCCCTCCCAGTCCCCATTCTTGCCTTTCCTAAGAAGAGCCTCATCATTTTAGCCATGTTCAAGAACTCAAAGCTATCCCTGACTTCTCCTCCTCGTTTCCCTCCACATTCATCCAGTCTGTGGGCTGTCTACCTTCTTTCATGTCCAAGTTCCTGGGCAACTCCTATCCCCAGTGACTCAGTAGGCAAGGTTCTTCTTAATGCTGAGAGCCTGGTTTAGGTCTTGCAGTAATCATCTAAATGTCTGTACATCTCCAGTCTCTTTCCCGCAGCTCCTCTTCCACCTGCTTCTATATAAACTCTTTCTCAAGAGCATCTGGGCAGCTTTTAAACACTGTGGTGCCCAGGCTGCTGTCTGGCCCTATTACATCAGAGTTTCTGGGTGGGCACCCAGGCATTTGCCTCATTTCAAACTCCTGAGGTGATTCCAGTGACTGGCCAAGGATGTCAACTTAAGCTTTAAGGGATAGCTAAGCATATCCAAGCTACTAGATCAGTGCTTCTCAGACTTTAGCATATATTAGACTCCTTGGAAAGCTGGTTAAAGCTGTGGGCCCACCACTTGCTGGGCCCCACCCCTAGAGTTTCCAGTTCCCTAGGTCCAAGGAAGGGGGACGGTAGAGTGCTGAGGACTTGCATTTCTCACTAGTTTCCAGGAACCGGTGATGTTGTGGTTTGTGGGAACCAAACCTCAGAACCATGGCATGAAATTGTTCTTTTTATTGGAAACATTTGAAGGTGGTTCATTGAGAGGAAAGCCACATTCCATTAGGTTTGGGTAAAACTAAGGAGTCCTAAGTAATGCTATGGCAAAGAGCTCCTGAACGACAAACCAAGATCAGCAGCAGGTAGGAGGAAGTCATGTCTTCTGTGGGCAAATCCTTCGTCTCGCCAATCACCGTGCCCACTATGAAGGGGCCGGAGTTCACACTGCCACTCTGCTTCCAATGTTTAGGGTGGTACCAGGGGCCCAGGAGATGCCAAAAAGAAAATTACTGTGTATTACCCAACTCAAATTCCTAAAACATTTCCCAGGCTCGTAAATTTAGTTCCCTGTTTCTTTCTCTCCTTACCATCCTACCTATATTTACCTACTTAGCTCTCAGGATCTATATATCTATATATCTGTATATCTTTCTTTTAAAATAAGGACACTTGAACAAACCTGAGGCAGCCCTCACAAATGGGATAAAGACTACAGATGCCGATGAGACTATGGCTGGAATATCCCATTACTGGGAAACATGCGGTCTCTCTTTCATTTCATTTAGGTTTTAAAGGTACTTGTGACCTGGCAGGCAGATAAGTCTGTATTTAACATCTCCTGACAGGGATCATTGTAAATAGCATCCCTTATTCTCCACGGTTTATAGCAAGAAAGGAAGATGATGAATACAACCTGAAATGGGGTTTATAAATCTTTTTAAGACCTGATTTTTTTCCTACTTTTTCTAAGCATCTGTGTTACAACCAGTTCTTTAGCTAATATTGTTTTTGTGCCAAAAAGCAAAGTTTACCAGGGCTGTCTTGATTGTGAGGACTTTATAATTACGAGAAGGACAAGTATCTGAATTCTGAGCAGGAGGGGGAAAAAAAGGTACCAGTTCAGCCAATGGCATAAATGAGACTTAAGAACCAAATGAAAGAGTAGAAATAGTGCGGGTCCTCATTGCTTGCTAAATTGGAGGAAAAATCCTACAAAGCTAAACTAAACCAGCTCATCAGTCAGCTCTTACTCATATTCTAAAAGTGTGGATTAATCAGGAAGCGAGGGGAGAATGGAACAGGGCTTCTGCCTCCCATTCTTTGAAGCGTGATAGAATGATGAGCCTCACATTATAAGCCTTTCTGCCATCGCAGACCAACCGAGTTAAGCTCATTTCGGGTGGTTATAAAGATTCATGCAGCAATTATTTAGAGACTTGCACATGCACCCTTTAATCAGGCAGGGGAAACGCACATGCTAGCTATTTTCTGGATATTTTAGCAAGGAGGAAAAAGCAAGCATGATTCTAAAGGCAATTCCTCTCTAACAGCTTTCGGAGTTTCCACTTCCCCCAGCTTCCATCCCGGCACTCTTTGAGGTGACTAAGAGAACCGTCTGTAAAAATATCCATAAGGTATTGCGAGGTGGATAATGGCACCTGCTTTGCTTCCCATCTTTGACTCTCTTATCAGAGTTATCATAAATGGAGCAACCTTTCCCTCTTTGCCATTCCAAGACTTCTTTCTATGTCTCCGTGCTTTTTAATAAGGGCACATTTCCACCTTTATATTGGATTTTAGATTGTAAATGTTTTATTTTTCTTCCTAGATGACAGATTCAGTGTTTCAGTACTCTTTGTACTGCCTTCATCAGCCAGTATAATCGCAAAATTATTTACAAAAGGAATGCATGCCTGAAGAATAGTAGGTGTCATGTGTCCTGGTTGGAAGCCACCTGTCTTAACCATGAGCTCTCTTAAAAATTGCTCTGACTTATGTGCATAATCCTTGGAAGGCAGACGAGGGCCTTCACAGTCAGATTCCAGCCTCAATCCAATCATGCCCCTCTGGTAACCTAAATCTGGACACATCTGTGTGCTAGTCGTTCCTTTAGCTATTCAAGCTTTTCCCAAAGGCCCCATGTTTTTTCTTCTCTCCATGCCTTTGCACTTGCTGCTGGCATTTCCTGAAGTCCTCCCCACCAGCTGACTACTGATCATGATTTAGGATGCCAATCAGGTGCCATCTCTGTGGGAAGGCTTTCGCCAGTCCCAGCTCTAGCCCAGGTGAGGAGGGCCGCGATGTGCCATGCTGGCACTGGATCGACATCTA
Organism: Sapajus apella; assembly: GCF_009761245.1. Taxonomy (NCBI): domain Eukaryota; kingdom Metazoa; phylum Chordata; class Mammalia; order Primates; family Cebidae; genus Sapajus; species Sapajus apella. Next base: position 2,630,155 of record NW_022437019.1, read on the forward strand.
TCAGAGCGCCTGATGTGCTGAGTCACAACTATCTGTTTGCTTTTGTTCTTCCTAAAGCCTCATCCACTTCATGCTGCCACTAATTAGAGTAAAGTCCCCTTAAGGCCTAGTACTTGGTCTTGGTTATCTCAGATTTCCTGTATGTTGCATAACATCTATAACAGCAGATGCTCAATAAACATTTGTGGAATTAAACTATTTAGTTCTCTGTTATTTAGTTCTCTGCATTATTGAAGAAAGTATAAACTAATCAAAAATATCTTCAGGTTCTTCAGCTTCTAATAGCATTATTGCAAAGATCATTAAACAGGAATTGTAGGGCTTTAAGTCAATGGTTCCCAAAATGTGGGCCCAGGCCAGATTAGCAGGTATCACCCAGGAGCTGGCTAGATGTGCAAATTTTTGGATCCCAACCCAGACCTATTGAATAAAAAAATCTGGTATAGGGCCCAGAAATGTGTATTTTATAAGCTTTGTATGTGTTTGAGAGTGAGAACTTCTGCTTTAAGCAATTAGAATATTTTAAGAAGTAGTACATAGCAGTGAGAAGATCAAAGTCCCTGCAATCAAGTAGCATTAGTTCAAATCCTAGCTGCTGTGCTTGATTTGATGGCTACATGCATTTGGTCAAGTTAGCTAAACTCTGTGAGGCTCATTTCTTTCATTAATAAAAGGACCAGAACCAAAGCAAGTGATGAACTTAAAATGCCTAGTACAGTGCCTAGGGGACAGAAAATGCTCAGCAGGTGGTGGTTCCTATTATATTGGTTCCCAAAATGTATGCCATCAAAGATTAGTCTCAATAGTACTTAGAGAAAGAAGAAGGAGGGAGAGGAGGAAGGGGAGGGGAAGGGGGAACAGGGGAAGAAGAGGAGGGAGAGAGGAAGAGGAGGAGGAGGAAAAATGCTATTTGGTCAGCCTCTGGGACACATTTAAAGCAGTGTTGAGAGGAAAATTTATAGCAATAAATGCCCACATGAGAAGCAAGGAAAGATCTAAAATCGATACCCTATCATCAAAATTGAAAGAGCTAGAGGAGAGCAAGATCAAAAAAACTCAAAAGCTAGCAGAAGACAAGAAATAACTAAGATCAGAGCAGAACTGAAGGAGACAGAGACACAAAAAACCCTTCAAAAAATCAATAAACCCAGGAGCTGGTTTTTTGAAACGATCAACAAAATAAACTGGCTGCTAACCAGATTAATAGAAAAGAGAGAAGAATCAAATAGATGCAATAAAAAATGATAAAGGGGCTATCACCACCAATTCCACAGAAATACAAACTACCATCAGAGATTACTACAAACAACTTTATTCACATAAACCAGTAAACCTGGAAGAAATGGATAAATTCCTAGACACTTGCACCCTCCCAAGCCCAAACCAGGAAGAAGCTGAAACCCTGAATAGAGTAATAACAAGGGCTGAAGTTGAGGTAGCAATTAATAGCTTACCAACCAAAAAAAGCCCAGGTCCAGATGGGTTCACAGCTGAATTCTAAGAGACATACAAAGAAGAGCTGTTACCACTCCCCCAGAAACTATTCCAAAGAATCCAAAAAGAGGGAATCCTTCCCAAATCATGTTATGAGACCAACATCATCCTGACACCAAAACCTGGCAGAGACTCAACAAGAAAAGAAAACTTCAGGCCAATATCTAGGATGAACATAGATGCAAAAATCTTCAATAAAATACTGGCAAACCAATTGCAGCAGCACATCAGAAAGCTTATCCATCATGATCAAGTAGGCTTCATCCTGGGGATGCAAGGCTGGTTCAACATACGCAAGTCTATAAACATAATTCACCACATAAACAGAACCAAAGACAGAAACCACATGATTATCTCAATAGATGCAGAGAAGGCCTTTGACAAAAATTCAACAGCCCTTTATGCTAAAAACTCTCAATAAACTAGGTATGGATGGAACATATCTTAAAATAATAAAAGCTATTTATGACAAACCCACAGCCAATATCATACTGAATGGGCAAAAACTGGAAGCATTCCCTTTGAAATCTGGCACTAGACAAGGATGCCCTCTCTCACCACTCCTATTCAATATAGTATTGGAAGTTCTAGCCAGAGCAATCTGGCAAGAAAAATAAATAAAGGGTATTCAATTAGGAAACAAGGAAGTCAAATTGTCTCTATTTGCAGATGACATGATTATATATTTAGAAGACCCCATCCTCTCAGCCCAAAATCTCCTGAAACTGATAAGCAACTTCAGCAAAGTCTCAGGACACAAAATCAATGTGCAGAAATCACAAGCATTCCTATACACCAATAACAGACAAACAGACAGCCAGTTCATGAGTGAACTGCCATTCACAATTGCTACAAAGAGAATAAAATACCTAGGAATACAACTAACAAAGGATGTAAAGGACCTCTTCAAGGAGAACTATGAACCACTGCTCAAGGAAATAAGAGAGGACACAAACAGATGGAGAAACATTCCATGCTCATGCTTAGGAAGAATCAATATTGTGAAAATGGCCATACTGCCCAAAGTAATTTACATATTCAATGCTATCCCTGTCAAACTACCTATGACCCTTTTCACAGAACTGGAAAAAACCACCTTAAACTTCATATGGAGCCAAAAGAGAGCCTCCATAGCCAAGACAATCCTAAGCAAAAAGAACAAAGCTGGAGGCATTATACAACCTGACTTGTAATTATACTACAAGGCTACAGTAATCAAAACAGCATGGTACCGGTACCAAAACAGAGATATAGACCAATGGAACAGAACAGGGGCCTCAGAGGCAACACCACACATCTACAACCAGCTGATTTTTGACAAACCTGACAAAAACAAGCAATGGGGAAAGGACTCCCTGTTTAATAAATGGTGTTGGGATAACTGGCTAGACGTGCAGAAAGCAGAAACTGGATGCCTTCCTGACACCTTATACTAAAATTAACTCCAGATGGATTAAAGACTTAAACATAAGACCTAACACCATAAAAATCCTAGAAGAAAACCTAGGCAAAACCATTCAGGACATAGGCATAGGCAAGGACTTCATGACTAAAACACCAAAAGCATTGGCAACAAAAGCCAAAATAGACAAATGGGATCTAATTAAACTCCAGAGCTTCTGTACACCAAAAGAAACAATCATCAGATTGAACCAGCAACCAACAGAATGGGAAAAAAATTTTGCAATCTACCCATCTGACAAAGGGCTAATATCCAGAATCTACAAAGAACTAAAACAGATTCACAAGAAAAAAACAAAGAAACCCATTCAAAAGTGGTCGAAGGACATGAGCAGACACTTTTGAAAAGAAGACATATATGAGGCAAACAAATATATGAAAAAATGCTCATCACTGGTCATTAGAGAAATGCAAATCAAAACTACATTGAAATACCATCTCACACCAGTTAGAATGGCAATCATTAAAATATCTGGAGACAACAGATGCTGGAGAAGCTGTGAAGAAATAGGAACACTTTTACACTGTTGGTGGGAGTGTAAATTAGTTCAACCATTGGGGAAGACAGTGTGGTGATTCCTCAGTCTAGAAGTAGAAATTCCATTTGACCCAGCAATCCCGTTACTGGGTATATACCCAAAGGACTACAAATCATTCTATTATAAAGACACATGCACATGTATGTTCATGGCTGCACTGTTTACAATAGCAAAGACCTGGAACCAACCCAAATGCCCATCGACGATAGACTGGACAGGGAAATATACACCATGGAATACTATGCAGCCATAAAAAACAATGACTTCGTATACTTTGTAGGGACATGGATGAATTGGAAACCATCATTCTCAGCAAGCTGACACAAGAATAGAAAATCAAACACCATATGTTTTCATTCATAGGCGGGTGTTGAACAATGAGAACACATGGACACAGGGAGGGAAGTATCACACACTGAGGTCTGTTGAGGGGACTAGGGGAGGGACAGTGGGGGGTAGGGAGGTTGGGGAGGGATAACGTGGGGAGAAATGCCAGATATAGGTGACAGGGGTGTGGAGGCAGCAAACCACATTGCCATGTATATACCTATGCAACAATTCTGCATGATTTGCACATGTACCCCAGAATCTAAAGTACCATATATATATAATATATTATATATATATATATATATAATGCTGTCTCGTCAAATAACTGACAAATAAAACCTCTATTCTAGTAGAAAGTCTCAGTTCACATAAACATATTAAAGGCTCTGGTAAGTTTTACGACTTTGTTTTTCTTAAACTATGTTTAATTCAGTCTTTCCTAAGGTTTCTTCCCTCCCTCCCTTCCCTCCCTCCCTCCCTCCCTCCCTCCTTCTTCCTTTCTCCCTTTCCCCTTTTTCCTCTTTCCCCTTTCCTTCCTTCCCTCCCTCCCTCCCTCCCTCCCTCCCTCCCTCCCTCCCTCCTTCCTTCCTTCCTTCCTTCCTTCCTTCCTTCCTTCCCTCTTTTCAGGACAAGTAGAAGAGGTAACCCCTTAGCTTCTGGTAAGTTAGGAGAACAAACCAAAAGAAATATTTTCACCTTGGTTTTGAGTTTTTGATTGTTTACTTTTTAACTGGACTTTGGGAAGTAGAAAAATCTCAGTAATTTTTAAATTAAAGATTCAATAGTAACATATTGAATATTTGCAAAATATGGACAATAATTTGTCAATCACCCAACAGATATTTATTGAGTATATAGTAAGTGCAGGGCACTCTTGGATGCTGAGGATACTGAAAGGGAGAAGGGGAACAAATTTGGATGGGCAGGACTATCTAAGGGATGATACTTGAGCCTTGTGAATGACCAGATCAGCCATGGAAAGATAGGGGGAAAGATCCTGGGCAGATGGAAGAGGAAGTACAAAGCTGTCATAGGAAAGAGTTTGGGTGTTTCCAAAGAACGCAGAGAAGTATCACAGAGTTGGGAGAGAAAAGGAGAATAGAAAGAGCCTCTGGCCAAATCACACTAGCCACAATAAGCGATCTGGGTTTTGTTATAAGATCAATGAAAAAATATTTTATTAAACATGCTGGTTTGGCCTGATTATTAGGTATGAGAACCTTGCCCTATACTCTGTATCTTCATTGGTAATACCCAGAAACTTCAAAGACCAAAAGAGGCAAGTATTTTTTCTTCATTCATCATCCATCCATCCATTAATCATCTGTGTTTTTTGATGTGCCAGGCATGGTGCTTACTAGGTAACAAAGATACAAAGATCAATAAGAAAGTTTCTGCCCTCAAGGAATCATCTATTGAAGTTCTTGCAGTGTGAAAGAGGTTTGGTAGATGCATAAATGATTATGCTGTTGCATTGCATTACCTTGCTGTATTTCTCTAGGAGCTATTATTCATAATGGGACTGTGTCTTTGGATGGAAAAACCACTGCCGTACTTTGATTACTGACTACATAAAATGCATGATTTTACCACATTCAAAAGCATGTTAGGCATAATTGCTTGGATCTTAAATTTGTATGAAGTGCAACAACCAGGGTAATAAGAATTCAAGGCTGACACACCAAACTTAGTTCCTCTGTCACCCATAAGACCTAATCTTGCTTAAGGGTGCATCCCATACTTGAATGATTGTCCTACTATGTAGTTGTAAAAGCTTTGGAAATTATTTTCTTCTTTATTTCATTAAGCAATGTTCTTTCTCCCTCTAACCCTTTCTTGAAATGCCTCTTATAAAAAAAAAAACTTTTTGTTTATTTCCTGTGGCAATGGAAAAAAAGAAAATACTAGCAACGAAGCATATGCTAAGGTAATTTAAGAGTTGCGATAAGCCAAAATAAAAAGATAAACAGCCCCCAGAAACTCACAAAGTTAAAGAGGTTGTTCCTTTTTAAAGAAGTCTAATTGGACACGGCAGGGGTCTCAATCCATGCGCCTAGTTGTTTTATGAGAGGAATTTTCTGCTGCAGTGTAGGAAGTTAAAGTCTGCTCAACTTGTCTGAAGTTGATTTGCCCACATCTGTCATCCAACCTTGAACTCGTATGACCAATTTTGGAGGAAGTAAGACCATGGAAATATTCATATATAAACCCGAAACATGAAGGATGTGTATTATTTTTATGACCTACCAACTCTTTGGCCTGAATAGCTACAGAGGAGTTACCATCCCATCTGAAATTTCCCTTGTTTATCACAGACAGGGATTTCCGAGCAGCCCAAAACCAGTTACTTACAGGAGGTGCCGATGAAGAGTAAAAAGATCATAAGACAAGAAGAAACCCAGCCAACCACATCGCTGCCAGCAAAATCTCAGAGTTAATGTCAGTCCTAATGAGTTCCTCGGGACAAAGGTTCTGAGTTCTGTGGGGAAGAGTACTGATTCCACTGCTCATGTGGGATGTTACTACTATTAATAATAAACAATCATGGTAACTTGCATGTCCACTTCTCATTGTGCAATGGAGAGGCATTTTCTTTTCCACACGTTATCTTGAAGTATAATTATCTCTGTGTTATAAATGGTGAAACTAAAACACAGAGAAGTTAATTAAAGAACTTGCCCATGGTAACAACAGTCCAAATGGGGATGGGAATAAGACAGAGACTTCGGAGCTCTGAAGAGAGGGCTTTTGCAGAAGGGTAATAGAGGCAAAATGGGGGCATGGTCTTCCAACTTTTCCCCAAGCCTATGAAGAACATACTTCTCAAGCCACTTTGCTAAGCTTGACCTCTGAAACTTACATAGTTTTGAAAATGGAAACACTCCTGTCCCTAAGCAGCTGCACCATGGATTCTGGATAGCAGATATGATGCCGTTCTGTGTAAGCTCTCCCCTCATGATCTGTGCTTTGGTATACACGTTGACAATGAAGAGTGCTACATTTTTGGTTCTTCATCCAAGAAAGGAAAACTACTCCTCTGCCAAGAGGCCCTGTCAAAGTTTGGTTGCATTGTAACATGGGAATGTTTCTTAGAAGACTGACCTAATTTGATTCAGGTTGTGCAAAACATACTACTCTAGACCTGCATACGAATTGGGCACACATCTTCCATGTGTTTATAAAGAACTGTATTGAGACTTATAAGAACCTATGTGCTATAGATCATCTATTCTGGAAAATATTTTTTCATGTTTAATTTTCCTAGAATTAGAAGCTTTATGAATAATGTGTACATTTAATGTAGCATTTCTATTTTTTTCTCGTGGAATGTTGTAATTCAGTCCATAATGTGCTTAAAATGCCATATTACAATCAAGAATATGTTATATCACAAACTCCTTTCAAGAACTGGTGGCATCTGACAACAGAATACAATAAAATAGAAATAGAGTTTGCTTAGCATAGGAAATTTCACTTTGTAAAAGTTGGAATAATTTCCAAAGCAAGCTAGAACTCAATCAAGTCCAGGAAGTGTCTGGGTTATTCTGGAAAAAGGGATCTCATGCTGATCCTGTGCTGTGAGGAAGTGGGCAAGACAGGGCTAGCAGGGCCAGCGGTGTCTCAGAACTCATCAGTGTCAGACACAATGCCTGAAGGAAGCCAAGGACTTGGCTCAGATGTGATAATAGATCTTCAAACCCAGGCAATACCCAGCGCCTGTGACATGGTGAACACATGATCGTTGTTTAATCAAAATATGCTGACAGTCCACAGCTTCTGAGTACCAACCTCAGAACCAGCAGTGAGGTGATCTCCCATGCCAAACATAAAAACAGTAACAAAAACTTGAATTCTGCTTCTAACTCCCTTAGCACTAACGTTAGCGGGTCAGCATAAGCCCCAGCTATGTAATAAGGATATTTGGTCCAGGATCCCTAAAACTCACCTGACTTAAGCTTTCCTTCCTCCTAATTGTATGCGGTTGTCAAGAAGTTCAGCTAGGAAAGCACAGAAATGAAGGGTAATTATACTCGCTCGGGAGGCTGAGGCAGGAGAATCACTTGAACTGTGGAGGCGGAGGCTGCAGTGAGTGGAGATTTTGCCACTGCACTCCAGCCTGGGTGACAGAGCGAGATTCCATCTCAAACAAAAAAACAAAAACAAAAACAAAAAAGAGTAACTGTACAAAGGAACTAAAGAATTTGTCTATTAGCAGTTATAATTGGTAAATAAATTCATCATTGGGAATAGAGGTTAGAGGTACCTATCTATCTATATATCTTCATTTAACACAAAATAAGTAAACAATCCATTTTTTAATCCATGTGCCTAGCAGGCAAAGTCCTACAAAACATAGAGTACATTAAAAAAAAAATAAAAAGAGACCTTGATAGTGGAAAGTTTGAGATCATTAGACTAAATATGGCTCATTGAGAAGTTGCTTGAAATTTTATCCCACAAATGGATTATCTGTTAAATAAAGATAATAATACCCTCTAGATCTTCCTCACCAGTTGGTTGTGGTGGGAATTTAAATAGGTAATGCACATGATAGCGTTTTCTAAAAGTAAAGATGATATGCCAACATGGAGATGGAGATTACTGTTAATGACATTAGCAGTGGTAACATCATCATCATCATCATCGAGGTCAACAAGCTAGATAACTGGGATTGAAGGTTCAAATGCTACAAAGGCCATGCAAACCACATACATGAGTAAATTAAAAGATCATACCTGATCTAAAATGGGCAGTCTCTACTTGACTCCAGTGATTTGTGGCCATGATGTAATGCAGGTGGGTATTACTAGGTATGTTATTATTTCAGGAAGGATAGAATCATGAATGTTTATGCACATCTCTTGGTTTTTCAACATTGTCACCTAAATAAAGCATAAGTTTAAAAATAATGCCAAGCAGGACAAATCAAATTGGTTTGCAAGCTCCTTTCACCAAGGGTCAGATGTCTGCAACCTAAAATAAAGAACATCATCTTGCTCCTTGAAATAGAAAATGTTATACAAACATAAGTGATGATGATGATGATTTAATATCATTCTCATCACCAATCCAGAAAGGGGCAACAGCTTTCGTTTCCTCTCTTTGGGAGGAAAAAGTTGTTTCTGTGTGTTTTTAAAAAGAGGCGACAGACACCGCAACTCAGCACATCATTGGAAGTGGAATAATGTGTTGTGCCTAGTTCTTGTTTTTTTCCTAGAATCGTGATATTTGAAAGTTGGAAAAGAACTTTCAAAACATCTGACTCAAAGCCTCCCAAAACTGCAAAAGACAAAACAGAGGGTCCAAGAGGAGAAGGGACTGCCCAGGGGACACTGGGAGTTTTGGGTAGCATTAAGACTCAGATGGATTCTCCGGCTGCCACCATACCCAGGGCCATTTCTTTCTTCACCATGATTTCCTTTCTTTGTTTCACAGATTCTTTTTATCTTCTGAACCCTTTCAGCAATTTGAGATCAATAAAGAGCGGCAGAAAAGGCAAAGTCTGCCCAGTGTAATATGACTTTTTCCCCTCCCTGTAAATTATTTTCACAACAGATCCTCCGTCTCTTATATTCTAACCGGTTTTCAGTCTTCACGAGAAGGTGCATAGGTTAGCAAAAGAAATCAGAAACCCAGCATCCTAATGTCTTAAACAGGTGGTGTCCCAGCCTATCTCTTTTCATCTTTAAAAGCAAATTGCTTGAACTGAGCTGTAAGACCACAATAAGGACCCAGAGAGAAACAGGGAGAGTCACAAACTGGTAGAGATCACTGCTCCTTCAGGAACAAAATCACTGATAGGAATGTATCAAAGACAGTGGTTACTACAGAAAGAGAGACATGTAAAGCAATATTCTAAGCAGACGGAGTGAAAGGGGGGTGGGTAATGGTCAGGCTCTCCAGGGAGATGCAAAAGGTCGTTGAGATGAAAATAACCTTGGGAACTGGGAATGAGTGCTCCATTACCACAGACAGGAAGAAAACACAGTATTCGATCAGATGGAACAGATTGAAATGCAATCCTAGTCAAGTGTGAATGCCATGGATTGCATCGTGGAATTATTCGGGGAGCTGGCATGCAGGAAGATAGTCCTGTCCCATAGCCCTCAGTCTACAGTGGACATCAATGCAATTCAAAAGCAGACGTTTGCAAGGTTATAACTTATGCAAAAGCATCTTTGCAAATTCAAAGTGAAGGTGAGGGGTGGGGAGTCGTGATACAGATAAATCTGGGGATCTTTCTCTATAGGAAAACAGACTATTCTGCTGAGGTGTTAAAAAGGCTCTCTATCATCGTTTTGGTTTTTTAAAGCAAAGGGATGTAAAGTCTGCCTTTGGAGTGGAAGAGAGAAAAGAAGAACGATTGATCATTGCATTTTATTGTTAGCTTCCCATGCTTGAGTGTTCACTGATAGAATCGGTTCAACTCCAAGATGCTGTCTTAGAAACAATTATTGTTTTCCACTAAATATAACTCTAGCAGAAAACATTAATTTAAGTGATAACCACCTAAATGCTTCAGTATCAAGAATGCATGTGCCCTCTCATTGTTGGCTTTACAAGCACCAGAAAGGAATAAGGATAATAAGCAACAGAAATCATAAAACAAAAGATCTGATGGAAAGTGACAAAAGAGAGAGCTGGTATTGGCCCCGGGGAAATCAAAGGAAAGAACTGTGCCAGAATTTTAAAGCATCGCACAAAACAGTTTTTCTATGTTTAACTAGTTTATTCAGATTCTAGGGTTTAAATATTAACTACATTGGTTTGCTCTGTTTGCTTCTGGCTTTCTTTGCCATTCATGTTGCTCTATGCCATCATCCAGAAATGCCTTCTTCATTCTGTCTCTCCTACTGCAGACAGAGGGAGCCAGCCTGTGAGCCAGGGTCTGCCTCCACTATTTTCTTGGACCATTCTTTGGATAACGCAAATGCCCTCTGCATACCTTTCCCCCACCCTTTGACTGCATGCACTATTTGTTAGTTCACCTAACATTTATTGAGCATCTGCTATGTGCCAGACTCAGTGCTAGCTAAACTCATAGAATGAAATGAGACACAAGGGAAATAGGGTTCTTGCTTTCGACGAACTTAAATCTAATGGTGAATGCAGTCAAGGAGCATAGTGGATTCAATAACAGAGAAGACATGGGGAGCTATTTCTAGTAGCTCTATCCTGCCGAGTATTCAATTGGATTCTGTTGGGGGCTGAATTGTGTTTCCCCAAGAGATATGAAGTCCTAACTCCTGATAGCTGGGAATGTGACCTAATTTGGATTTTGTAAGGTTATTTGCAGACTTCATTCAAATAAATTTATCCTCAATTATCGCAAGCCCTAAATTCAGTGATTCGTATCCCTATAAAGAGAGAAAGTTGGACACCGACAGACACACACAGGAAGAAGGCCATTAGAAGGTGGAGGTAAGGATCGGAGTTATGCTACCACAACCAAAGAATGCCAGGGGCTGCTGGCAGCAACCACAAGCTAGCAGAGGCAAGGAAGGACTCTTCCCTAGGGCATTTGGAGGGAGCATGGTTTGGAACTCGTAGCTTCTAGAACTGTGACAGAATAATATTCAGTTGTTTTCAGCCACCTAGTTTGTGGTACTTTCTTATGGCAGCTCCAGCACACTAATCCATATGCTAAGCTCATGCCTGCCTCAGGCTCAGTTCCTAGATTGTAGCTGTGCCCCACAAAAACACTTATTAATGGAAGCAACTATTTCCAGGCAACATCAACTTGGGATAGCAGCTACTACACAAATGAAGAAAGAACTATTCTTTTGGAACCACATCTCTCTGTCCTTTCCAAGGAAAACAGCAGATTAGACAAACACAATTCTTTTCTCAACATTTCTGTTCTTTCTAAATGTGATCAAGCTCACACCCATAATCACAGATGGTCTCAGATCTAAAAACATTACAGTGACCTGCAGTCAACAGGCCCAAATCCAAAGGACTCAGTGGGGGCCCCTGCCATCTTTTTATTGTGCCAGTTTAACGTTGTCCTTCTAAAGCTAGATCAATAAGGATCTAGCTCGAGCTTATCTCTACTTGCACCATCTGCTAAAGGACACAAAAAGACCAAAGACCTTTGTCTTTAAGTGGTGACAATTTAATGTTGACACAAGTGACTTGTATGCATGAAACACCAAGAGAATACTACAAATCAGAATGCAATGAGGTGCTAAATTGAATAAGGCAGACTATAAGGCTGGTCTGTAATTCTGAAAAAGGAAAGCTCTAGTTGGGCTGAGTTGGTTGGGAAAGCTCTGGGGAAATGATGGTACCTGTGCTTAGATGGATACAGGGTCAGAAATGAGGAGGAACAGTAGTCATGGTATCTTCTCTGTTCTCATGCCATCCTGAGCTGTGTTGGGATAAAGAGCTAAAGCCCCAGCAACTCCACAGGGTTCCCAAATCAACAGAGGCAGATACAGACAAATCTGTGGGTTTGACACAAATACTCCAAATGTCTAACTATTCTGGTTCACAGCACCTGATGTCATTCCAAACACACCGGCCCTGATCAATACATATTTGTTGAGTAAAATATATTTGAGAAAATTAAACGGCTACCATTTTGGGGTTTTAACATTGTATTAAGTGTTTTGCATGCCCAATCTCCTGTAAATGTTTTCTTTTCATCAGAAGAAAAAAATGCACACACTTTAAAGAATTAAATTGTCCTACAACGATCGGTTCAAAAATAGCAAACTTCTTCTATCTCTGCCAATTTCTTCCTTCCCAACAGTAACCACATTTACCTTTTTTTAGCTGATTATTTTGGTATTTATCTCCAGTTCTATAAATAACATGCTTTGCTGCTATTTCTTGCATTTTCTATTTTATTTCGTTAGCTCTTGCATTATCTAGTAACTTCTTACTGCAAAAGATACAGGTCTTGGCTTTTCCCTCTACCTGCCCAGCCTTCGTATCTTCTCATTCTTCTGATTTAACAGCTAGGTCATTATTCAATGTGTGCATTAGTATGGCCATATAAATGCTCTTCAGAGCTGGGCCATGCGGTAAATGATGATTACATTTTATTTCTTGAATTTTTTTTTTCTAGAATTGTCTTTTTAAAATTCACTTAAATTTCTAAATACTTATCACTCTGGAGACTAATTTCTTTGGGTCAAGTTCTTGTACTGCTTAATAACTATGTATCCTACAGCAAGTTACTTAACATCACTGTCACAGTTTTCCCCCCTGTACAATAGGGATAATAATCCCAACTCACAGAATAATGGTGTCCATGTCCTCCAGCCAAAATGCCACCAGGCAGGAGCACACAGTGGCCAAACACAGTTAACTCATTGCAAGGAGGGAGAAGACACACAAGAGGAGCCAGAATGATGCCTCAGTAAGAGCGTTAGGAAGGGCTCGTGGGCTGGGTGAGGTGACTCACACCTGTAATCCCAGCCCTTGGGGAGGCCAAGGCAGGTGGATCACCTGAGGTCAGGAGTTTTCGACCAGCCTGTCCAATATGGTTAAACTCTGTCTCTACTAAGAAACACAAAAATTAGCTGGGTGTGGTAGTATACACCTGTAATCTCAGCTACTCGTGAGGCTAAGGCAGGAGAATTTGCTGGAGCCAGGGAGATGGAGGCTGCAGTGAGCCGAGATCACACCACTGCACTCCAGCCTGGTCAATAGTGAGAGACTCTGTCTCAAAAAAAGAAAAAAAACAAAACAGTAGTCATTCATTTTAGCCTAGAGAGGGGGATGTTTTGTATTTTTGTCATTTGGACAGTGACTTTGGTTTTGTCTGTATTGAGGCGAAATCATGGTGTGGTCTTCTTGTCACCTTATTTCATGTCACCCCTTGTGCTGGTGTTCTGTAAGATTGTTTGTGTTCAGTGGGAGAACACTACAACCGAGCTGTGAGAGATAAGCCAGCTCCTAATGCACCTAAGCCTAGATGTTAGTGTCAGGTCTGTTCCCAGAATCAAGAGCTGCTTTCCTCTTTCTCATTGGTGAGGATTCAATGAATCACCATTTGTAAAAATTTAGAATGATGGCTGCCACAGAATAAGCCTTTAAACAGCATTTGTTGCATGACACCAAAAGCATAGACAACAAAGGTAAAAATAGATATGTTGGACCACACCAAGATTAAAAACTTTTACACATCAAAGGACACCATCAAAGAATGAAAAGACAACCTATGGAATAGGATAAAATATTTGCAAATCACATATCTGATAAGCAATTGATATCCAGAATATATAAAGAACTCCTACAACTCAACAATATCAACAAAAAACAAATGATCTGATTAAAAATTACGGAAAAAGACTTGAATAGACATTTCTTCAAAGAAGGTATAATAACAGGCAACAAGCATATGAAAAGAACTGAGCATTAGAGAAATGCAAATAAAAACCATGAAGAAATACCACTTCACACCAATAGGATAGCTAGTATCAAAAACTCAGAAAGTAACAAGTGTTAGAGAGGATGTAGAGAGATTGGAGCCTTTGTGTACTGCTGCTGGTGGAATGTACAATGATGCAGACACTGTACAAAACAGCACAAATCTTTAAAATAGTTAAATCTTTAAAAAAATTTAAAAAATTAAGTATAGGGCTGGGTGCGACAGCTCACACCTGTAATCCCAGCACTTTGGGAAGCCGAGGTGGATGGATCATGAGGTCAGGAGTTCGAGATCAGTCTGACCAACACGGTGAAACACCATCTCTACTAAAAATACAAAAAGTAGCTGGGCTTTGTGATGCATGCCCGTAATCCCAGCTACTCAGGAGGCTGAGGCAGGAGAATAGCTTGAACCCGGAAGGCAGAGGCTGCAGTGAGCCAAGATCGCCCCACTGTGCTCCAGCCTGGGCGACGGAGCGAGACTCCACCTCAAAAAAAAAAGTAAATATAGAATTACTGTATGATTTTGTGATTCCACTTTTGGTTATACATCCAGAAGAGGTCAAAGCAGGTGCTCAAACAATTATTTGTACACCAATATTCATAGCAGCATTATTCACGATAGACAAGAGGTGGAAACCACCCAAGTGTCAATTGATGGAGGAGTGAATACACAAAATGTGGTATGTAGAGAAAATTAAATATTTTTGAGCTTTAAAAGGAAGAAAATTCTTGCTGCAGAATTACATGCTACAACATGGATGAAAATTGAAGACTTATGCTAAGTAAAATAAATCCATCACAAAAGGACCAATACTGTGTGATTCCATTAATATGAGATACCTAGACACAAATTCATAGAGACAGAAATAAAATAGTGGTTGCCAGGGGCGGAGAGAAAGTGAGTTAGTGTTTAATGGGTATAGAGCTTCTGTTGAGGAAGATGAAGATGTTTTGGAGATGGATGGTAGTGATGATTGCATAACAATGTGAACATACTTAATGCCATAGAACTATACACTTAAATATAGTATAAATTGTAAATTTCATGTTATATATATTTGCCCACAATAGAACATTGTTGGTTAAATTAGAAAGCAAGTACTCTCAAACCCAATCATTTCTTCGGTTGTCCAAGCCTCTTTTAAAGGTATTTAGATGCATCAGAACGTTATTTAAATATTTATAACAGCTTTAGGACTTGTAGACACTTATTACTGTTTTACAGATAAAAATACCGAGATATAGATTCAGTAAGTTGCTCAAGATTATAGCGTTAGAAAGTGGCTGAGCTATGATCTGAATCTATGTAGTATGGACGTAAAGTCCACACTCTTAAGAACACAGTCACTCTTCATTATTATTTTGCAGATAGGTCTAAGAGATGTACGCAGGGCTGGTGCTATAATTTCTGTTGAAACTGCCCACTGGTAAAATAATTAAGTCCTTTGATCCAACCCAAGAATCGAAACATCTCTAACATGGGACAGGGGACACTTTTAAAAATGACTATTGAATATTATACAGGAAGCTAGTTAGAATGAAATGTACTCTTTAAGGCAATTTGGGAGAAGCTGAAGTTCTGGGTAAAAATTGCTAGGGCAGGAAACTGTTAAGATATCACTTATAGTTCCCAATCTCTGGGCTTGCCTAGGACATCTTTTTGTATGTACCAAGAAGCCAGGGACAGAAATGGAGAGGTAGAATGTACACAATGCCTATCGACCCTGAGATTTTTGTCAATATCAAGATTATTTGCTGAGAAAGAGCAGTTCTCTGCCGTCTGTCACTTCCGTGCTGTGCATCTCTGAAGGAATTACCTGTCCATCTTGATTGTGTGCTCATTTGCACGATGGTGCAGAAGAGTAGTCTCACTCTAATTGGGCTGGAAATTGCTGGACCTACCAACTACACATGTACGTGTGTGTATGTGTGTGTGTGTGTGCACATGTGCAGTGTTTGTGTATTTCAAGAAGGCACAAAGGAAAAGAAGGAAAGGTCTGATCTCTATTTGCTACATTGCTAGGCAAGTTAACAATGTCGAGAGTCCTGAGGACTATTTGTTCTCAGGATTACTCATTATTGGGGTGGGAGACCTTGTTTAGGAAGGTGAGGGTCTTCGGGCACCCAGGTTTGTGTTGGTGGAGCTGTACTTTCTTTCCTTGATAAGACTGCCATCAACGTTTTCAGCCAAGTGTTACAGCATCCCAAATCCATTCTTCTCAACTTCTGCCTGTAAGCTATAAGGATCTGCTTTGCATGACTGTGTAGGCCTTAGTTTTGATAATGTCCCAGATAGTGGGGTGAAATCCACACTGTACAGAGAAGGAGTTGGGAGCCTCTAACATTGGGACAGCTTGGTCCAGCCAGATACAAGAAGCTTACAGACACAGAATACTGGAACAAGAAGGAAGCTTGGAGGCCTTTCAAGCCAATGCTCATTCTAGTCAGATAAGGAAACTTAGGTCCATGATGGTTTGGCTGTGTTCTTACTCAAAGTCTCATCTTGAATGGTAATCCCCATAATCCCCACATGTCAAGGGTGGTACCAGGTGGATGTAATTGAATCATGGGGGCAGTTTTTCCTGTGCTGTTCTCATGATAGTGAGTAAGTCTCACAAGATCTGATGGTTTTATAGGCATCTGCCATTACCCCTGTTTGCATTTCTTCCTGACACTTGTCGAAGAAGGTGCCTTTCTTCCCCTTTGTTTTCTGCCACGATTGTAAGTTTCCTCAGGGCTTCCCAGCCATGCAGAACTATGAGTCAATTAAACCTCTTTCCTTTATAAATTACCAGTGTGAGTGTTTCTTCATAGTGGTGTGAGAACAGACTAATACAATGATTGGATGAATTGACAAAAATCATGATGTGAATCACGAGCAGTGTGTAGAAAACCCAAGTTTTCCAATTTTCACTTTAGAACTTTCCCACTACATTAAAGCTTCCAAGACTTGCCAGAGCACAGGCTTCACCTGAAGGGAACGGTAAACACAGAGTTCCTTAGCCCCTCCTGAGCTTAGGGAATCACAATCTCCAGGAGAAGTGTCTGGGGCTATGTGTGCTTGCCAAACAGTGGGTGTAAAGGGTATTTAGTTTTAAGAAATCTTTAAAAAAATTGTAACCCATGCCCTTTAATACAATGCTTTCACTGTTGTCTGTCTCAATCAGCCATACAAATATTCTGAGGTTAACATTTAATAGACGAGTGAGGAGAAAAGTCTCTGCAACTGGGAAGGTTAAGGTGGAAGCTGGAATCCTTCACCTTCCAGATTTGTGACTTTGGTGCATTACTTAACCTCTTTGTGCCACAGTTTTGTCATTTATAAAATGGGTATGATGATAATTCTTAATGCATTGGGAGGTGGCGGGAACTAAATACAAGCACACGAAGAAAGTCATATAAAGTGCTTAGTATACTAATGAGTGCTAAGGGAGAAAAAGGGCCATGAGCTGAGCACCAAGTCCTGTGTGGCTCTGCATTCAGGCAAGAGGGATGGCTGTTTCTGTGACCTCCACAGAAAAGATAACATGCTGGACTTAGCCTGAGCTACTCAGTGGCCTGAGAACCTGTCCAGAGGAGAGGCAGCTGGAATCAAACCTGTGCCTGGACGCCAGAATGGAGCTGCAGGTAGCTCTGAATGCTTAAACCAGACATCCCAGGGACCTGGAGAAGAACCTGGAGTCCAAGTGGCTCATGCGCAGAACAAATCCATCTTGGGAAAGTGAATGATGTTTGCATTTGATATCCTGACCCCAGAATTAAGACTGAAAAACAAAGGTGATTACTACAGATATTCATTCATTCATTAACTTTATAAATACGTATTGAATGTCTACTATGAATTTGTCACCAGGGAAACTGTAGTGGAGACCCCTGAAGAGTGGAGTGAAGCTGGGAGGAGGAAGAAAAGCTGATAAAGAGCACAATAAGAAGTTAAAATGCAGAACACCAGGAGAAGTGGGATAAACAACCACAAGATGTACAATGACTTTTATAAAAAAAGAGCAAGATAGTATTAGAAGCACCATACAATCATCAGTGTGTGCATAACAACTGCTGAGAGGTATTCAGGGAATCCTAAATTAAATTAAATTACAATGGGCATAATCTGCTTAGGAAGGCAAGAAAATTTACAACATCTCAGTGAAAAATTTCTTTCTAAAACCTAAGATATATAAGCGGAAGAAGTTTCATTAGGTTAAAAATATCGACTTCTCCCTCATCCCAAATCTGACCCCATGGATGGATATTAGGGGCCAGATGAGTGAGGCCGCCTTGAAGTTTTCACAAGAGGATATTAATTCTAACCTTTATGTGGCTGTCAAGACAAATTTGTAACACAGAACATCTGCTTTTCAGGTTCTGGACAATAACTTTAACCTCAAAGTCTGCTAGTTCTCATAAAAATTCAGTTATGAGCAATGATATTTAAGGTCTGTTGCCTATAGGACATGCAATTTACATGGTCCTTTAGTAGAACTGAGGTTTGTCTATCGATCAAGTCAAGTTTTGCCCTTGGACTGTGCAAATATTGGATATTTGTAGAATTGTTGTTACACAGAAAGTGTGCTGTATGTCTTATTTAAAGGGAGGTTACAAGGAATTTTGACAGGAAATTAGCATATGTATTATATGATGTTACTGAGAATCCAGTCATCTGGATACACACATGTGCTCTTTTATGACAAAATTCTTTCTGGCCTCATTGTGAGGACTCACAGAATTTTCCTGAAATGACTGACTTGCTTTTATCTCATGAGGTGTTACGCATCTTGTTCTTTCTATGTTTCCCTTTTCGCTTTGGTTGCTAGGAAGCTTAAAATCAAGCTCTCTATTTTAAATAATGGAAGAGGACTTTATATATTTGAGCATATATATATGCTTGCCCTCCTAAATTTTTCCTTTACCTTTATTGTACTAACTATTTATAGCTAAAAAAAATTTTTTTTTAACAATTGTTGGCTGGGCGTGGTGGCTCACACCTATAATCCTAACACTTTGGGAGGCTGAGGCAAGTGGGTCATTTGAGGTCAGGAGTTCGAGACCAGCCTGGCCAACATGGTTTAAACCTGTCTCTACTAAAAACACAAAAATCAGCCAGGTGTGGTTGTGTGCACCTGTAATCCCAGCTACTAAGGAGGCTGAGGCATAAGAATCATCTGAACTTGGGAGGCGGAGGTTGCAGTGAGCCAAGATCATGCCACTATACTCCAGCCTGGACCAGTAAGACTCTGTCTCAAAAACAATAAAATAAAAAATTAACAATTGTTATAAGCTGTTACATATTGTGAGAAAGGTGCAAAAAAGAAATGCATGAATGAATGAATGAAGCTTGCATGGTTTATGATGCCAGATAAATAAAACAGCACTTCTTATTGAATTAACATTTAATTATTAAATTATCCAGGCAACTTATTGATCCTAGGCAACCTCAAAGCCTGCTGACTTTGATATACTATTTTCATTTAGAATTAACTAAGGCATTGCTCTTTTAAAAAGGGTAAGGGCACCCTCTATGTGCTCAGTTACAGAGACTCTCTGACTGGGACAGTTCTTTTGCCACATAAGATCTACTGAAAGGGTCCTGGCCAGGGCATCCTGGTTACTACATTTCTTATGTATAGTTTGAAGCTACTAATGAGTGTTTGAAGCCCCTTTATTTACATTTTAAAGAAAACTAGAATTCAATGTTTCACAGGTAGAGGAAAGCCAGGGCTTTTAGAAGATAATGTGGTTGCCTGTGTATTTTCTGCATCATATGCTGACAGCAAACTGCAAGCCCTATTCTGATTTAGAAGGTAGTCTCATTCTTCCATCTGCAGGAGCCTCCATTATGCTGCTGCTGGGATCTAGATATTTTTTTTCCAGATGAGTTATTTCATAGGATTTGAAATTATGCTTCTGTGTATACAAGAAACATCTCTGGAGTAAGCTGCTCTGGCAGAAGGTCAGAACACAGAATGAGCCACTCGCTGGAGCTCAGCTATCTGAAAGAAAATGCTGAAGGGGGAGAGAAACACCTCTCCTGTAAACATCTTGCTAGCTGTACCTGGGTATCTACTTGATTGGCATAGATTGAGGGTTAGAGCAATTTGGCTCCAAAGGTGGCAAGGTTTTAGTACTGTCCACTAAAGAATGCACTACTGTCATAGAAAATAATGACACTTAAGCCATAAAGGTGAAGCTTTGTTGTTGCTTTGAGGAGTTTTTCATGTTGGGGAAAAACATTTTAGTTCCTGTAGTTTATGTCCCGTTAGTTTCTGAAGAACAGGTGCTCCTTGGGCAGGAATTGTGTGCTGTGACCCTCCTAATGATGGGCTTCACCAACATCAAATAATAACAGCAACTATAAGAAGAGAGCAGGAAATAATGTTTTACTGTCGTGTATGGGCTGATGTGTTAGAAGGTGTTTTATTTCCAACAAGAAATAAAAGAAAGAGACAAAGACCAAAGTGGTACCAGATTCTCAGTACACAGGTTCATCGCCAAGAGACGAACTTAAAAAATCCTGTGTAATTAACCAACGAGACAGAACACACACAAACAAATGGCAGCTTTGTTTGTGCTGTGACACCTCCTGAAAAATCCAGCCCCTTTCATCAAACTCAATTCAAAACACTCAGACACAGCTCTGCACTTTGCATCTTCTGTGTCAAACTCTATTTTCAATCCTTTACGTCAAATTTAAATTCATGGCAACTGCATTCAGATCTTGATAGAATCCCCAATTTACCCTGGACCCTAAATCCATTCCACAAGAAACACACACACACACACACACACACACACACACACACACACACACACAGACGTGAGCACACACATACTCAAACTCGATTTGCTCTCATTTTAGCTAAGCCAGAGACCAGAATTTCGAATGACTGCCTGTTGCCCAAAGCTTTAACAAACTCTCGATGATAAGTACCTGCTGAAAACAAGTGTATTGCACAATTGGGTCTTCACCCCCTCAGTTGAAGAAATCGTATCAGCACAGCTCTTGTTTGGCATAAAAATGAACCCTTAAATTTTCTGTGGCATTTTCTCCTGTTACTGAAGCTTAAATCGCTGTCAGTCTTAAGAGAGCCGAACAAATTGGTGTGAGCGATGAGAAATGGCTAATTTCTACTCTGAACACACAGATCTGTTGTGTCCACCAACATGAGGACTTGATTAGGCATAAAGCTCACATAAATACCCTATCAACAAGTTTCAATCTGATACACCATCCAAAAGAAAGGAAATCACTCACTGCATTATTGCTGAGAAAACATTCCAGATGGCCTCAAGATATTAACTGACCTCTCGTATGGAAATCATTGTTGCCTGAGTATCCATATATGCATAAAAGGATATAGTTTTTAAAAGCTAATTTTATCTCTAATAATTGTCTGTTTTTAAAAAGCTATCAGCAGGTGCATCTCATTTCAAAAGCCTCTTGTCCTTCATAATACAATATTCATCACGATTACATAGTATGAAATAAAAAGCAGCAAAACATAAGGGAAGGTAGTTCAATTAAATGCAACATAATCTGCAGCAAAAAAGGGCTCTGTAGCTAAAATCAGGTTCTGATGAAAGTGAAAAGGGAATATATTTCCACATATTTTTAATTATATAGAATTTCCTCAAACATGATTTTTCATAATATATTCCATTAAGTTAACATCATATTTGAAGAAAGAGCATTTTCCGATTTCATTTTAAGCCTGATTTTGAGCAATTACAGTGTCATTGTTCCGCGGTAGAAAGGTTGAATTCATTTACTGTGTGGTTATGCTAGTTATGATTGATGTCTCTTCTCCAAATGATAAACCAATCACCCCAATGATGTAATGTCATTTTAAGAGTGCCATAATCACATTTCTCTCAGACTAGAAGCTCTGATGAGTTCTAATAAAGATTTATGGTAGATTAAAGGCCTTCATAATATCAACAATGGATTGCTCATTTGATGAGAGATTTGATTAGGTAATTTTTTTTGAAAAAGAATATGAGTTTACTAAATATATCAGGCCTGGCTATGAAGAAGGGCATGGGCCATCCTAAGTAGCAGTCCATCATTTCATTTCCAGAATGATTCATCTGAAATGTATTTGGGAGGTCCTCTCCAATAGTAGAGGTTGGGGCCAGTGGTGGGTGGCATACACTCCTGGATGTAACCTAAACACAATTTCATCAAGGCCCACTCCCGGCACGGAAAGTTTTATATTGCTTTGGATGGAATACGCTAATGAACCTCATGAGTGGCCAATTCAGAAGATGACTCCCAAGCCTTTAGGTCAGGAGCAATTAATTTTTGCAAATGTCTCTCCTTGGGCCATGGATACTTAAGCCCTAGAAATTGCCGATTCCTATGTTCAGATGTTCATGTAAAACATAACACCAACAAGAGAAATCAAAATAAGGCATGATTATTGCTGGGCCTAGGGCAATTCCACCCAAGATTCAGAGACTGGGAGCTGAGAAGTGGCCACCAAATCTTCAAAAGTGGGAGAGGACCTTAGGCTCAGTCTCTGTTCTGTGAATGTGAAAACAAAAACAAGAACTATGGATTTAGAGGCAGTATTTACCATTGTACCACAGCATCAGCTTGTTAAATTCAAGTGAGGTCACAAGTAGAGGGTTACAGGAGAGGTCACCCCCAAACACTTCATACTTGGCAAGACATTCAGTATTGATGTCACGGGAACACATTTTAATTTCAAAATCATCTAAACAAGCAAGGAATAAGAAGTTAAAAGCCAAATTAAAAAAACAACAACAGGGGATCTGAGCTACACATAAATTGGGCATGTGAAGGTGTCCGGGGTCACTCAGCTGTGACCAGGACCATAGTAATACACAATTCAATATTCTACGTCTCTCTGCACTTCCCCTTTGAGATCAGCATGCCCACACACACAGCAATGGGCAAATGCCTTCCACTGAAGGAGGCCTAAACCCTGTTAAGATAAGCAAAACCTCTTCAGTAACTTCTACCTTCTACAAATGTATCTTGAAAATGCCATGCCAGAAAAGGACAACTGCATTTCACCTTGATGCTCCCCACGCCACCTTCCCCCAGCCCTTGTTTCAGCGTTGTCATTTTGTTGGAGAATCAAGAATGTCACTCACGAAACACCACACATTCAGACACCACAGAGTTTCCTTACCACTGCTGGAGGCTTGCTGGGGCCCTGAGCATGCTCTGAGCAGGTATGAATTGGGGGAGAATTCCTCATCAGGGTTGGTGTCCATGATTTGATGGGAGGTGTTGCTGTCTAGCAATGGCATCTGGCAGCTAACTGGTGGAGGATTATGGGAGCTAGGCAGCTGAGCAGATGGAAGGAGACTAGGCGAGGATGTAGGTGGAATGGGACGACCTGAGAAAGAGGACAGAGGGGTCAAAGGTCAGCAATGTGTGTCATGAGAGCATCCCAAGAAAGTTACATTGAAACCAGCTTACAATATAAATCTTAAAAAAAAAAATGAAATGCTCCAGATGTGCTTTTTTTTTAAAGAGTGGTTTGATGTTTCTCCAAAAGTCCAAGTTCATATTTTAGGTAGTTGCATATTTCAGAAAAAGGACATGAGTAGAAATATACATGTACACAGCTGAAATGGAATCCATCTAGAAACCATCCAGTTTCTTTTATCCCCTCTGCTCCAGTCCTAGTCTAAGTGCTCATTATCTCCCCCTAAGCTACCTCTTTGCTAGTCTCACTGCTTCCACTCTTCTCACATAACCCATCCACTTCCCATTGTCCCAATCCTTTCTCCACAGCAGCCAGAATGAAATTGTAAGGTGAGGAATCAGATTGTATCCCTCACCCACTTAGCGCTCTCCAATAACTGCCCATTGCTTGTAGAAAGAAACCCAACTTATGAAGACCTACCCGTCTTGAGTACTCTGGCCCACAGCTGCCTCTCCCACCTCACTCTCATAGTGACCTTTACAACTCTCCATGTGGCCCCTTATTCTCTAGCCAATGTGGTCATCTTTGTTTCTGTTGCTTGAACACACCAAGCCATTTCAGCTTCAGAGTCTTCCCACTTCCTGTCCCCTCTACGCTGGACACCACCCCCAGCCCCACCCCCCACAACCTTGCCAACATTCACAATCTCACTTCTTCTCTTCAATCAATCCTTCCATGTTTGTCTTCTTGAAATTTGCCCATCTACCTGCTCTAGGCTACTACTCTGCTTACCTTTCTTCATAGCCCTTACTACTCTTTGAATGTGGCATCTTGTTTATTTTATTCACCCCTGCATCTCCAGTGTCTTCCTAAAGAATAGCATCTGCTGAATGACTGAACAAAAATAAGGGACTCTAAAACCAGATTAATTAGTTTGAGACAGAAGCGGAAGAGTGATAGAAAGGTGATGCACTGGCATCCAAAAGAGTTGGCCAATGTCCCTGCTCTCCCCATCATGTGGTTCTGGGACACCATGGGGGGAATACTGACAAAGAAAAGCACAGAATCTCCAGCCTTGAGGAGGAGCAGCCAGTCTGGCAGAAGGTGCTCAGTAACATGGAGCTGCCTTTGGGTCCAGAAGCTGTCCTCCCACACAGAGGCTGCTGTGCCCTCTCTTTCACGTGGCAGGGAGCTCCTGGCAGCCAAAGTGCTGGGCAAGGACAATCGCCACCTATACTTTGGCCTGCTTTATCCTTCCAGCTTGGGGTCTTTGCAGTTGCTTGCCTGCTGGTTTGCTCATTTAGGAAGTTCAGGAAAATGAGCCAAGAGAAGCAGCCCATGGACTATCTCCTAAACCTGGGGGTGTGGAAGGAAGGAACATTGAGAAAGCAAACTTGAAAACTGGGTGAGTGTTGCAACTCAGATATAAGTACCTGAGCCAGAATAAATGGGTGTTCCTGTTTTCACATGTACTCCTAATGTAGAGACATCACAGACGCCTCAAATGATTGTCAATTTTTAATTGTCACTTTTATAATTGTATTTTCTGATTCATTATTTGATGCATTTAATGCTATTTGTGGGTTCATCTGGTTCAATAAACTATATGTGCACCTTGACAGACATTGAGGATACAAAAATAAGTAAGATACCACTCCTGCCCTCAGAGGGCTCACAGTCTAGTGGGAGACAGACAGGTAAATATGTCACTTGATAAAGACCTCATGACATGGTGCTCTAGGGTCAGAGAAAAGGGGCGCTGTTTCAGCCTGGCCAGGTAAGAGTGGGGATGCAGAGTTAAATAAGGATTCCTGGGAAAGTTGATGCCTGAGCAATCTTCCAGGAAGAAAGTGACTTCTGGTGAGAGAAAACAGGATGAACAGCTACAGAGGCATCAAACCATTAGCCCATTACCCTTTTGAGGATGGGATGGCAGACAAAGGAGATAAGATACCCTTAAAGCTTAAATGTTAGGGGCTCCTGCACAGTAACAGAACAAAAATGGAGACAAATAATTCCTGAAATTGATCAGTGGATAAATGGAGTTTGACTTGAAAAACTCCATTCATTCATGGCTGTTTGGGATTCATCTAAGGCATGACTTTCTTGATGGATGCTCTGGAAAGGTAGAATGAACACATCGGAGTTTCATCAGAGTCAGTGTTAATGTTTAATCAATACCTCCCACCAGGTCCCCTTCTAACAATAATAACTATCATTATCATTAATAATTGAACTGCTGATGTTTCTTACATAATAACTATCTGCTACTCACTGTGCTTGTTCCTTTGTATGTATTATCTCATTTAATTCTCAAAACAATCCCTTGAGGCTAGAATTATTATATATTCCCATAAAATGAAATAACACATTCCCATTTTATACATGAGGAAACTGAGGCACAGAGAGGTTAAACTGCACAGCTAGTTAAGCAGCAGAGGCCAGGATTCAAACTTGTGTCTAACTCTTTCAAAGTTCACCATCTAACCGCTCTAATGGTGCTTGCCCAAACAGCATGGTTAGAAAAAAAGGATGAAGTGATGCAAAAGAAGGAGAGTGACTTATGGGAGGTCATGTTTCCAGGTTCCCATCTCCCAATCCCAAGGTACTCTTCGGATTGCAAATTAGAAACATTTCTTTGAATAACCATTTACAGCAACGATCAACCGATAGAGTTCAAAGTTTTTCTTGTAATTTTCTTATAAAGTTCAAAGTGGCTCCTTCGTAGCAATGTTACCCTCTGCCTTCTTCAAGGCTCCTGAACTCAGAGGAATCCTGACCAAGACACTGTGAAGTCAGTGTTGACGTCCACTTAGCAGCGAGGTTCTGGTAGGACCAGATTTTAACTCACAATCAATAGGCTTTAAAGTTTGTGTTATTGAGGCATATCTGAAACTGCATATTGAAGAACAAGGATGGCTGGAAGCCAATTTTTAAATTCCTTTGAGTGACTGAGGTGGAACTGAAGTTCAAGTGCAATTTTCCAGGACCCTGATATGATAGTTGCTGTGAAATCATTCTTTATATGAACTTTTTGAAATTTTGTTCAGCATGAATTCATTTCATATAGTCCAGACTGAACTGCTTTTTAATTTATACAAATACAGACAATGGAAGAATAGTCATAACACAATGAAAGCATTAGGGTTACTACAGTGTATTGAGAATACACATCACAGAATTGTCTGATTCCTGTTATTTCCCTGCCCATGTCAAGCCTATGTTTTGGGAGCTCTTTCAACTCTGCTTGCTAGTACCTACCATTACTTGGAAAATTTCTCAGTCCACAGATCAACTCCTATCAGATGATATGCTGTTCTCTCTCTCTCTCTCTCCCTCCCTCTCTCTCTCTCTCTCTCTTCATGGTCTTGCTTGTCACCCAGGCTGGAGTGCAGTGGCATGATCTGGCTCACTGCAGCTCCCACAGGTAGCTGGGATTACAGGTGCAAGCCACCATTCCTGGCTAGTTTTTGTATATATATATATGTATTTTTTTTGTATAGCAGAGTTTCACTGCGTTGCACAGGCTGGTCTCAAACTTCTGAGCTCAAGCATCCACTTGCCTCAGCCTCCCAAAGTGCCAGGATTACAGGCATGAACCTCCACGCTGGCCCTGGTATGCTGTTTTCTATTTGCTATTTTGTTCACTTATACTACATTCCCCCCCTCCCCTCCCACAATTCCAACTGACAGAGACCATCTGCACAGACAAACAGGTTCCAAAGTACAGGGGAGAAAACCGAAACTTCTACAGGCTTACTTTGTAGATTGTGATTTCTTACAGAAATGCTCAGTGTGGCATGGGCAGGTAACCAGGTGATAGGCATTCACTTGGCTCCCACTTTATGCACTACTGAAGCCCCTTCACTCTCCAAGTATGTTGACAGTTCCATTTTGAATGAGTATAGAGCCTCCAGCAAAAGCACAGAAAACCAGGTTCAACTGATCTGTTAAAAAGCAAAAGGAAACAGGCAAAAGCAGCAATATGTCTTTCATTAAACTCATATGGTCTTGTGTATGCGTGGGAGTGTATGTATGTGTTTTCCAAGATCCCCATGTAAATCAAAGTCAAACTAATTATCTGTGTGACTGGATTTCCCATGACCTTAAACATGGGGATGAATCCAACTTTTTCTAATTTATCTCTTTCCAAATGAGTAAGATTTAGTGGTAGTTTGAACCCATGATTTTTTTTTTTCTGATTAAAGGACCGATAACCAGTTTTGTGCTAACTCTGACAGATTGGTAGTGGCTATGTGGAATGCTGTGTTGAGAAGAACTGTGAGGAAGCCCTGGATTTGGTGGGAAATGGTGACATCATCAACTAGAAATTTCATGGAGATGGAGTAGGGAGAGGAAGCAGATCACAGTGCTTATTTGAAACCGTGCTCCAGGTCCTCACTTATCACCCATTTCAGCCATACCTGAAAACTGTATCCTATACAATCTGTGGTTGAAACCATAGTGCTTTCACTCCCATTGTCTCAATTACAGAACCCTTTTGCTCTTTAAGTTGATTTGGATCCTGACTTAGTTCCCCAAGACCAAAGGTCTACAATCTCCTTTCCATCCCCAAAGCAGTTACTATTATTAGTGAAATTGCTGCTCTGACCAACCCTTTTAAATATATTCACTAATTTATGACAGAGGGCATGTTGCAGATCAATTCCCAAAATTCACTTAAAACAACGAGTTCTTTTTTATTCAACAGACTAATGGCAAGCAGATATTAGAATGCTCTGTGTAGGCAATGCATAATTGATTTATGTAGCGATGAGATGTCAGGATATTTGATAAAACAAAGAGACATGCTCAGATAACAGTAACAAAAAAAGTCCTAGAAATAATTGTACCCAAAATAAGTTCAATGACCTCATTACCACTTATGTATATGATCTTGCTTTACTCTAAGAACTGAGCTAAGTACTAAATATCCTACACACACACACACATTTTTTTCTTTTAACACTCACTACTTTTCTCTGAATTTAGTAAGATTATCTTCCCCATTTACAGGTAAGAAAACTGAGACTTGGTTGAACTGACTTTCCCAGCACAGCTGGGATTTGAACCCAAGTCATCTGACTCCAAAGCCAAGCCTTGAAGAGTTCATTCTTCTATGTCTCACATTAGACAAAAGTGCTAACAAATGAATAAGATGTGAATCCCAAACTCATGAGTCCCTTTCTGGGATGCACAATAAAGTAATCCCAGAGGAGGTAACTAATCCTGGGCAGAGACAAGGTTCTTCCTGGAAATAACCATGCTGCCTCACTCACACAGAAAAAACAATTTGTAAGGAGAGAAAAAAGAACTTAAGTCAAAACTTGAAAATCCTCTGTGGCTTCATAAGTTCAAGAACTTAGTGAAAACATGGCTTTTGTGTTAAGTATTGCAAAAGGACTTACATTTAAACTAGAGGATTTAAACGGTTGTCCTAATGCTATTTCCGAATACCTGCTATTTATTCAGATGCTTGACTAAAGTATCTACTTTTCTCTAACTCTTTGGGGTTTGTGAAACCCCTATTTTTGAAGGAGGCAAAAGAGGAGAAAAATTTACATTATTTCTGTGCAAATAAAAATATTTTCAATATCTGAGATATTGCCTCCTTTTGTTTGCATTTAATGATTCTTTTTAACGTGGTTCTTTTTGCCATTAAGGCCCATAAGAATATTTTTCTGGAAAGTGCATTGGGTTTTTCAAGGTCTGCCTAGTTCTGCCTGTGCAACTTACAGAGGGCTGCGTGACAGGATATTCTTCACCGAACCTTCACGATGGGCTTTGAGGCAGCGTGGGGGCATGGCAGCCAGGCCTACTACTGCAGAAGGTGCAAGGCGCCCTGATAACAAGGCTGGCTAGACTCTCTGTCTCCAGCTCATCTCATTCACCGCCACTGGAAAAGTGGGTGAAGCCACGGCACATCTATCTGTACAGCCTATTTGATGTGCTGAACATCAATGATTCTGCTTATGCCCCTTCCACACTTATCACAACGCTCAGCTGTTCAACAAGTATAGAGACTCTGGGATGTGAATAACATACCCGAAGGTCAGAACTAAGATCTAGACTCAGGTTTGCATGTTGCCATAAACTACAGTGGGCTATTTCTTAACCAAGAGTTGCCTTACACTCAAATTCAGCTATGAGTTGTTTTCATCAAGCCAACCCAATCCATTCTCATTTTCTACTCTGCTCCAAACAGAGTAGGACCTTGGGCTCCAACAGACGTAATACCTAATTGTCTTTTACAAATGTCTATGTCTCCCTTCATACCTGCCTTATTTCTGTCTCTGTGCTGTGCAATTCATGTCTAATATTGTAGCCCATCCAGTTTTATCTTCCTTCAAAGCCCAAGTCAGGAATGGAGAGAGCACAGACCTCAGAGTCTGGCAGACTGCGTATTTCCACTTACTCTATTACTTGGGAATTTGAGCAACTCAGGTCACGTCTCACAGCCCCTCTGATGATACTAACACCTACTCTATATGTTGTTGTGAAGAGTGAAGATGTTATGTATAGAGCTCGTAGAACAGCGTTTGACCCTCAGTAGGCACAAAGGACCCAGATGGAGCTAATGAGACTTTTAGCTTACTGGTTTCAGCTGGTTCACAAGCATCTGTTGTGTGTACACGGCTGTGCCATAGATAGGGAGACTGTAGTATCAATCACAATTGCAGAATGCCAAATGACCCCTAACAAATATAGCATCTTAATTATTGTTTTTTTTGAGATAGAGTCTCACTCTCTGTCACTCAGGCTGGAGGGCAGTGGTGCAGTTTCGGCTACTGCAACCTCCGCTTCCTAGATTCATGTGATTCTCCAGCCTCAGCCTCCTGAGTAGCTGGGATTACAGGCATGTACCATCACGCCCAGCTAATTTTTGTATTTTTAGTAGAGACGGGGTTTCACCATGTTGGCCAGGCTGGTCTTGAACTCCTGACCTCAGGTGATCCACCTACTTTGGCCTGGGATTACAGGCGTGAGTCACCGTGCCCAATCAGCATCTTAAAATTTAAATACAGATATATATATACACGTATATATATACGTATATATATGTGTATATACATACGTATATATATATATGTATATACATATATCTGTATTTATATATATATATAAAATTTACTTATAGTTTACTTCTAATATTTATATTTTTTACTTATATTATGTATTTATATAAATCTATCTACCTACCTTCTATATTCCTGATAGCAGCCTGCTAATATTTAGTGCTAACGTTAGACTAGCTCAGTCATTCTCCACTGGGGCAATTTTGCTTCCCAGGGGACTTTTGGCAAAGTCTGGGAACTTTTTGGTTAGGATGCTACTGGCATCTAGTGTGTAGGGACGGGGTGCTGCTAAACATCCTATAATGCACAGGACAATTTCCCACTGCACAAAATTATCCAGCCCCAAATGTCAATAGGACTGAGACTGAGAAACCCCGGGTTCGCACACGTGATGGTTTTAGATAAGCACGCTTTGTGTTACATGATCAATTTTTAAGTTGCTCTTTTTTCCAGTTTACAAGCATTGGGCAGATATTAGAGGTAAAACGTTTGAATCAGTCAACGTTTTCCCTCCACCCAAGAAAACATCAGGAAAATAAACAAACTTCTATTGGAGAATTTAAGTCAAAAAGAGGCAAAATTTCCTTAAAGCGAGTCTAATTGTCACTGAGGGAAGTTACAGCCAGCTTTTCCCAGTGGTGAGAGAAATCTGACAAGAGAGGGTTGGGCAGCCTTTATGGAGGCAGGAGATTCAGAGGAGAATGTTCCACCTCAGTTTTAGGTTATTTAACCTCATCTGAGGAATTTTCATTATGTCTTATGTCTCTTATGTCTTCTCAATGAGGCAATATCAGCCTGACTGGGTTTGTTCTATTCCACATCACCTCGCTTCAAGTTTTTATTTTTACAGCAAAAGACCTAATTGCCCTCTTCACTCACACTTCAGTGAACCCACGAAAGCCCAGTTAAGCATTTTCTTGAAAACAAATCGTTTTCAGATGGCCCTGGCAAAACTATCCCAATTGTGAACAAGCTCTTATGCATAATTTATTGGAAGGGTGGCCTGCTGTGGGACCTGCCCCAGTTAAAGAGCCTCTTGCAGGAGGAGCTCAAGCATGAACTGTCTTCACAGTTTGAGACCCCATGCATTTGGGTGTCATTACTATAGCTCACCAGCAACATGCATGTTTATATATCACATCTTCCCGGCAGCGTTACACTTCGGAAGATGTCAAATATAGATGAGACTATAGATGGAGAGTAGAGTCTGTTTTTAAACTAATATAATTTCTGTAATTTTCTAATGCTAACCCCTTCATCTTCACGAGGTGAAATGCAATGCTTCTTTGCAGCTTCCTCTTGTGAAGACACAAATCCACCTTACCTGCAGTGACACAACTGTTTGCCACAAGGCAATGAATCCTCAAATACCTTCTGACCAGAGATTTCGAATTGCTTGGCACATGTAGCTTAATTACATCTCCCAGATCCTCTCAAAAGGAAAAGCATTATTATGTTGGTGATGTGTAGTTGTCCAGATTTATGCTGTCCAGCAGAGCTTGCTGTGTGTTCCATATCTCTAGTGTCTAATAAATGTGGCTATCAGACACTTGAAATGTGGCTGGTACAACTGAAAAACTGAATTTTAAATTGTATTGTTAGTTAAGTTTAGATAGCCACGTGCAGCTAGTGGCTACCATGTTGGACGGCATAGTCTAAACTGTGGTTCTACCTTTCCAGTTACTGGTATCCTTCACTGTGTTCCTTCCCTTCACACAAAAGCCAACATCTTTCTGAATTTACAGATTTGCTCAGGACATGTTTCTTCTTTCAACTTTCCCAAGACTCTCCGCTGCCTATAGCATAGTTCAAACTCTAAGTTATCTTATGATGTACCAGGTATTATTTCAAGACCCTTTACATATGCTATTGTATTTAATCTCACACAAACCCTTTAGGAGTAGGTTGTATAATCTTATTCCCATTTTAAAGATGAAGAAAGTGAACTGCAGAGGGGATAAGTTCATTGGGAAGAAGAGTTTGAACCTAGGTATTTTGCTTTTAAACCTCAAACCACACTGCACAGAGAATAAAGGTAGAATTCAATTAGATTTTGTAATAACAAAGCACCAACTGCTGATGTAACAATGTGATTGCCATTGAAACCAGATTGAAGGTCAACTCTTGATCCTGCCTCTGATTCTCTGAGTGACCTTGGGCGAGTCATCTAACTTTTCTGTGTTCAACTACTAGATAAACAAAATGTGCGGAAACATATTTCACTAGTTTTAAATAAATGAGACACTTCTATAAACTTTCTGAATTAGATGGTATGTGTTATTATCATGCACAAAAAAGGTAAGAGATAGGTGTTTTATTCTGCTTACAGGACTTTCTAAAGATGAAGTAATAACGTAGATGAAAGTGCATTGCAAATGGTGAAGTACTCTGCAAATGGTAATTGTTTTCATTCTCATTATTGGAAGCTTTCGTTTTCAAAGGCTTTGTCTGCAGATAGCAAACAGTTCTCAACTGTAAATCTGTGTTTTGCTATGTGCTTTAGGGACCACAAAGATAAAACATGCACTCTAGGCAGCAGATGCTCAAACTATTTCATCTCTATGCTGCCCACGCTCACAGTACCCCACCCGTTCCTCATTGAATGGTCCTTGATAAGATGCTAAAGATTAGATGCCTTGGGAGTCTACCCACCAGTAGCCAATATAAAGCCCGAAAAGCTCCCCCTCAAAGACATATAAATGCTATGAAATTAGAACTGAAAATGTAAATGAGAGTGGGACCAGGTCTAGGTTGTTAGTAAGATGTCAGGACATGGATAACATGCATTGATTTATATCCTCCCGGAACAATTGTTTGAACATCACTGCCTTGTATCTGAAAAATCCGCACTAGTGTACAATTAGAAAGAGTACTGGACTAGGAGTTAGGAGATCCGTGTTCTTCATTGTTGCTGCCTAGCTGCTAGCTAGTTGTGCCACAACAAACAGCTTACGTTCTGTAGGCCTCAATCGATGCATGCAATCTTATTGTACTGCGACATATCAGCACCAATGCTTTTAAGAAATGTGATGGCATTGTCTTAGTCACAAGAGGGCCCATACTGCCATGGAAGAGACTAATATTTACAAACATTTCTTGAGCACTCAAAATGTTTTAGGCAGTATGTTTAGCATGTCATGGTTTGTAATTTATGAAATCCTTCCAGCAATGCTATCTAGCAGTTACTATTATTATCCCTGTTTTACAGAGGAGCAAACTGAGTCTTGAAGAGATCACGGGACTTGACAAAAGTTACATGGTTAAGTAATGGGCAAAGCCGAGACACAAACTCAGAGCTCTCTAATTGGGGATTGTATGGCTACATGGAGTCATTGCAATGTTGGAGATGCAAAGAGAGAAGAGTAACTCTAACTAGAGTAAGGCAGGAAGCTGGACTGGAAAGCATAGCAGTGTCAAGATGACGAGACAATCTGTGGTGAGCTTTCTTCTTCAGCTTTAAATGTCTAAATATTATTCTATTCTCATGACAGGTATGGAGATCAATAATTGGGTCAAGATTCCATGTGAGGTTTTGTCCTAGCAGAAATTTACAATCTGAATTGTATCTTTCCCACCTTCTCCAAGCCTGGATTACTTTCTTCATCAAGGTCAGGATGAGCCTTCAAATGTCTCTCTTCAGGCCCTGCAGAGGCAGGTGCTTGCAAGGTACTGTTCTCTGAAGGCTCACTTAGAACACTCTCTGGGAAAACCATGCATCAGTGCAGACAGCTGAAGACATGAGAAAAATGGCCTTGGGGCACAAAGAAGCATGAAGGAAGAAAAGGAGGAGGAGGATTTCACTTTACACTGAGAGAGTGATAATCATGCTGCCTATATACGTGAGCCACATGGCTACTCAGCCTCAGGACTGGGTGCAAAGTGACTGATTTCTGTCTGAAATAGCACATTGCTTAGTTATGGCTAAAAAGGTGTGTGGATGGAGAGATGTTCTGGAGTTTCCATGATCCCTACAGAGCCTAGTGGTTCTGCTAGACAATGAAGATGTTTTAGTTCAGCTCACAAGAAGTTGTTGTTGTTGTTGTGTGTGTGTGTGTGTGTGACTGTGTATACACACATGTACATATGCAGGCACACACACTCTACATTGACTAGAGTCAGCAAAATTAATCCACATCCAAAGGGCACTGTGGGCAAAGTCTCTATTTTCACAAATAATGCCTTCCTCACCTTTTACAAGCCTATTTGAAGACCTGCAGTGCATCCTGGCTACAATTCAAAGCCCATCTAATGAAAATACCTCCACTGTCAGCAATGTTAATGTCACTTTAAAGAGTGTGAAATGTTGCTAAATGTGTCAGGAAACAATTAGATAACATAAGAGGCATGTTTTCTCAGTGCACAGAGAAATATATTATGCAGGCAGGAGATAAACACAAAGTTTTCTGAGCTCCAGCATATTCAGCACTCTCTCTCGCTCTCTCTTTTTAATCCAACAGAGAAATTGTTTGGCAAGAGTAAGCCCTGTTTCAAATACTTGGAGAAGGGAGAAAGGCCTGCTTTGCCTCTGACTGCTGTCGCTTGAGCCCTGTGCTATCAGGCTCAGTGAGATACAAATAGTCTTCCACTCAAATTAAATGTGTGCCCTCCTAATTAGCATTATAAATATAGGTTTCTCTGAGCCAGAGTTGATAAAATTACAGTGTAGAGCTGGAAAGGAACCGGCAGCTCTTCCATGCTGACACAATGGCCACAGTGTTTGCATGGTTAGAACAATGCCCCCAGAGCCTGCCCCATCTTCACAGGTCAGCCTGGGAAAGGAAGGTAAATGCCAAGCGGGCTGACATTAGGACGGGCACCCCGGCCCAGATGCAATCTGTTCTTTGTATGTGGCAATGTAAGGCTTGGCTCCTAGGCTCTGGGGAGAGCAGTTCTTACTGCAAAGCTTCTTTGTAGAGTTTTGTCATTTCCACCACCTGTGGGGTTCCAAATGGTGCCACAAAACCACAGGCAATGCTGACTGACAGATTTTTCCCTGGTCTCCACACCCAGCACCGCTCTCCAAGGTTCTGAAACATTACCATGTGCTAAGAAATGGTGGTTTCTTTCTCCTTCCACCCCCTACAACCCTGAGATGCCTCTGCTAATCTTCTTGAAGACATTTTGCATTAGATGAGAAAATCTATGGATAAGAGAGAGAAAGGGGGGAAGGAGTAAATAGAGATGTGGACAGAGACCCAGAAACAGACGTAGCCAGGCAAGTGATTGCCCAGAGTGAAAATGAGAAAGGATTTATTTTGACACTGTTTTCAAATCATCATAGTTGTGAAGTCACTACCAACCAAGGTAGAAATGCTGAAAGACTTAAAGTGAGTGAGGAGTTTGCATGCCAGGTGATACAATGATGTGACATTTCAGACATGAACAAACATATTCATATGGGCAACATGCATCATGATAGAAGCCATCATGATAGAAGTGATGTGATGCACGTGTCAACATTGGTTCACACATGCAAAGATACCCAGCTTCTTTCTTTTCTTATGGAGACTTGCCACATGATACAGATGCAGAAAAAAGACCTTTGTGGCTCTTAGCCCACATTTGCTTCCCAGTCTGCAGTTCTGCCATGCTAAATCAGCCTTAGAAGATGGGGCTCGGGTTGACCTCCTGTGTCCGCTTTTGCTATGCTTCTGTTTGGAATTGCCTTCTAGTTATTGCTAGGACTGTCCCTGAGATTAGCAAAAGTCATAGAATGATCTAGATGAAGTCAAAGAAAGCTATGAAGAAAGTCCATGGAATGTTAGCTTTAGAAGGAACCTTAGATAATATCCCTAATCAACCACTTCACTTTGCTGATGACAAAATTGTAATTCAGAAAGAGTGTGGCTTTTTCTGGACCACACAGTAAGTTAGTAACCTGAGTCTAAGGTTCTATTTATTAAATAACACTCATCTCCAGTACTTAAGTTTGGGGACAAGCAGAAAACCCAAAACCCAAATGAGGATGAGGAAAATCTGCCTTCACAGAAAATCATATAAATGGACCATAAATCTATAATTTTAAAGTATTATATATAAAATAATTACTCCCCTTCCCTCCCCCTAATAAAATCAATACACATATGACATTAGACTCTTATCTTCCAAACTAGATTCTTTGAAATATTGGGTTTCTCAAGATGAAACATGTCCCAGGAAAGAAGGGTTCCATGAACAAATAGTTTATGCAGTATGAGATCGTATAGGAGGCACGTCCAGATCACAGGAAAGAGAGACCTAATGTACTGTATGCCAGTATGAGAACATTTGACTTGGTCAGTCTATTCCATTCTAGGCTGACCTCTTAAGAGCCTAGTTGAGACACTGAGTTGCCTAGGGGAAGAAATTCAGTTTGATGTGTGTACTAGAAATAATTTAATAGATTTGAGGCCCTGCAGTTCTTAACCCTGGAAGAGAGGTAAAGGACGTTGTAGCAATCCTCAAAAAATTGAGCCATGTCCTATGAAGAACAGAATGGGCTTTTAAAGCTGGTTTGGATGTCAGTACTAAGGAGCCAAATTCAGCCTGATAAATCTTGCATATATCTATATCTCTCCTTTATGCATGTTCCACCTGGTATCATGGTTTCTTTGGCATGTGCTGTATCGTTCTTGCTAGAGTGTAATCTATACCTTTCATTCACTCAATCGACACATATGTGTTGAGTAACTACCACCTTTCAGGTTCTCTCTCAGGCCAGGGCATTGCTCTAGGTAGTTGTGAAATCTGCATTGTTTTTAATCTTTCCATCTCCCAAGACACTTAACAAAGTACTTGTGCACAGAAGGTGATTAATAAATATTTGTTGACAAAAATGGATAAACATGTAAAGAGCTTTCTAGCAACAGCTGTTGAACAACATCAGAATCAGCACCCTTGCAAAGTAACAAGCTCCTCATCCCAGAAATTATTTTAGCAGTCTTGAGCGGCTCTTGTCAGCAAGACTGTAGACAACATTTTGGCATTCAGTGGGAAGTAGGATTATAGACCCTTTAAATTCAGTTCCAGTCTTAAATCCCTATGATTTTGTGAACATTCTTGTCATAGCCCCACGCTGGGGGAGGAGGGGGTAAAGAAGACAGAGGATTATTTATGTCTCAAAAATAAGCAGTCAGCCCAGATATTCACCCTGCCTCACCAAAAGTCAGAGACACATTTGCTTTCCTGCATTCTGCATACCTGAAAAATTTCAGTTCCCAGCTGAAAATCAAGATCCATATAGATTCATGTATCCTTAGAGGACTTAACTTTATTTAAAGGAAACATGTCACTGTGTTGTAGCTTAAGCTCAAATTAATTATAACAAGTGTAATATTTGGCCAACCTTAGTTTCATGATTCAACATTCCCGCTTGGTCGGTTCCCAGAACTAAATGAGTCTATAACCATCCCCAACACGATAACCCTTTTGCTTTTACAGCTGCTTTCATCTGCGGATCTCAAAGTGTGCTGCAAACAATAATTAGTGTTTGCTGGGGAGGTAAGTAGGCATTTCCTTGGCTCATTTGGCAAAGTAGAATGGGAGGGGTGACTGGTCAATGTCCAGGCAGAAACTGGAATGGTGGCCTCCATGATCCCACTTATTTTCCTATGATCCCCCCAAACTGGTCACATTGTTTATTTAAGCAAAGAGTTGGTATATGTATACCCAAATTAAAATAGTTTGTAACCAGCCTAACTAAAGTTGAAATAAGTGATTGTGTGGAGGATAAAAGGACTAGTAGGGAATTTCCATCAGAGTTCCTAGGCCAGCCATGGAGAGATTCTTTAATAATATCCCCCTTTCTTCCCTCTCTCCCTGCCTCCCTCCTTCCCTCCCTCCTTCCCTCCTTCCTTCCTTTCTCCTTCCCTCCCTCATTCCCCCTTCCTCCTTTCCTCCCTCCCTCCTTCCCTCCCTCCCTCCTTCCCTCCCTCCCTCCTTCCCTCCCTTCCTCCTTTCTTCCTTCTTTCCTCCCTCCCTCCTTCCCTCCCTCCCTCCTTCCCTCCTTCCTCCCTTCCTTCCTCCCTTCCTCCTTCCATCCCTCCCTCCCTCCTTCCTTTTTTCCATCCTCCTTCCCTCCCTCCCTTTCTGCCTGCCTTCCTTCCTTCCTCCTTCCCTCTCTCTCCCTCCCTCCCTTCCTTCCTCCCTTCTTTCCTTCCTTCCTTCCTTCCTCTCTTTCTTTCTTCCTCCTTCCATCTTTTTGACACATATTCTTTGGATGTCTAGTACATATCAGGCTCTATTATATAAACTGGGGCTATGAAGTAAAAAGCAAAAAATCCTTGCCTTCTTGAGCTTATATTCTGGAGGGGAGAGAGGGAAATTAACACATAAATAATGGCAAATGGCAAAGCAACAGCACATTAAATATAAATATATATATATTTACAGACAGACACATGTATACAAACACACATATACGTATGCATATATGCATATGTAAACCCAACATGTGTGTGTGTGTGTGTGTGTGTGTGTGTGTGTGTGTGTGTTTTCAAGGAAAAAGTAGAGAAAGGTAAGGAGAGTAGAGAATGGCAGAGTAGAGGTCAAAAGGCGAGTGCCACTTAATATAAGGTCATCAGGGAAGAACTCCCAGATAAGATAACATTTGAACAGGGACCTGGTGGAAGTGAAAGAGGGAGCCTTGCTGATATCACAAGAAACGGCACCAAAACAGGCTCTGAGATGGCTGCACATTTGACATGTTCTAGGAACAGCAAGCAGGTGAGTGCGCCTGGATTGGAATGAGACATGGGGAAGAGGGAGGCCTCAGAAGCCACTGCAAAGTCTTTGGCTTTTACTCTGGGTGAGACGGGAAGCTGCTAGAAGGTTCTAAGGGAGGAGCGACAAGGTCTTATAGATGGTTTAGCAAGGCTGCTTTTGTTATTATGTTGAGAACAGACTCAAGGGGGGTAAAGTAGGGAGACCCATTAGAAGAGGGTTGCAACAATCCAGCTCACAGATGAGTGGGGCTGAGTCTCGGATGATGGTGATGGTGACAACACTGACAAAGATCAGAATCTGGATTCATTTTGAAGGTAATGTTTGACCGACGAGTTAACGTGGGTTTGAGAGAAAGGAGCCCACAATGGTTTATGAATATATGTATTTAAAGGGGCATCCTTCCCACTCTATTTACATATTTATGCAATGGGCTTGGTTTAACACATAGTATAAGCTATACGACACAACTGGATTGAAAACCATTCCAAATATTTGAAAATGATGCCAATTGTTGCTTAGAAAACCCTTCTCAGACAGATGGGCACATCATGGTTGTACTCACAATTTTACGTCCAGGAAGAAAGAGGTACAAAAAGGGCTTTTAGGTGTTTTGGAACAGAACTGACAAGGTAGGCAGCTTCTTTTATCTGGCTTAATGAAATTTAATAAAAATCTAAGCTGAGAGAATTGAACTTTCACCTTCATCCAGGAAAGAAGGCGCTGCACACATCTTAGAGTTAAAAGTGCTCAACATTTACAGGGATAGGGATGGCCCAAAAAACAAGCCCTCCTCCCACCCCCCCGCCACAAACTCATATTCACATGTGGTACAGAGTAGTAAATTAATTTTGGTCTTGTTCTCTGATTTCTCCTTTAGCTTGACCTGATTTTCTTGCAAGCCCCAGGCACAGTTAATTTGTAGGGAGGGGTGTGTGTATATATTAGAGAATATGTATTTGTGAGTGTGTGAGTAGATGGAGATCTTTGCTGAAATATTAATACAGCATCTTTTTATCATTATTTATAGGAGAACTGTATCTTCAGGGCTTTTAAAATAAAAAGAAATGGAAGATAGGTGATGTGAAATTATTTTTTAGTGTTCATGCCCTTTGGTTGATATATAAATAATACAAATGAAATGGTAAACAGCACTAGGGGTACAATTACTGAATAAGTAGAAATGTAGATTCACACCAGTACAATGTTCCCAGTTGTTTTCATGATAGGGAAACAGCTATTTATGTGAAGCTTAATAAGGCTTTTTTTTTTTTTTTTTTTGGTCTTATTTGAATTTTGCTGTTGTTGAGTTATTTTATCACAAGACTGGAAGAAGTATTTCCATCTACAAAGTGGAAAATCTAAAGCTTACATAGGAAATGTCCACAAATATGCAACTTCAGTCTGCACAGAGTAAGTGAAAAGCAAATTGCAATAGTCTATGGAATGAAATTGTTGCTTAATTGGTTCTGAGTGACCATTCCAGAAAGGCATGCCATATTAATGGTGGAGAAACTGCTTCAACCTTTCCAGGAAAATATGCCAGGTCTTATAAAGAAACATAAACATCTGCCTTAAGACAGCAACAAAGGAAACATCACGAGAAAATCACATTGCAGCTATCTACTTAAAAGTATAAGTGAAATTTTCTCTTCTCAAACTGAGCTTCGATTAAAATGGATGTCTCACCCCTGTAAGCTCCCATAGGATCATAGAACCTTATTTATTTAAATTGGTTGGTTGTCTCACGAGAGTTCTACCCATGGAGTGATCCAAAAACTCATTAGTGCCATGTTATTTTTAAATTCCACAGAACAGTCTCAAATACAGCCTGATTACTTTCTCAAGAGCCAAAAATTGTGTCCCACTGAAGAGCCTTGTTTGTGGTGGGATGCACACCAGTAAATCATAATACCCATCACTCAAGCAGGGGTTTCCATCTTCTGACTTTCCTCTATCACCATGTGGGTGACAAATCCAGCTCATAATGACACCCGCTATAAAATATAACTCACAATAGGATGGTTGCGTTCCTTATTGTCTAATTCTGCAATTTCTTAAATTCTATGCGGACACACAACTTCAAATCCCATGCTAAAGAGAAATATAAAAGAGTCGATCGTGCAGATTTGCTTTCTAGAAGACTCATACTCAGCTTACACAGTACATAGAGGCATGAAAGCAAAAATACACCAATTACCATTAAGCCAAGATCTAAAGAGATCAATG
The DNA here is from genome assembly GCF_009761245.1 of Sapajus apella. Classification (NCBI taxonomy): domain Eukaryota; kingdom Metazoa; phylum Chordata; class Mammalia; order Primates; family Cebidae; genus Sapajus; species Sapajus apella. Next base: position 2,671,762 of record NW_022437019.1, read on the forward strand.
CATGGGCTAACAATTGGGTGCTGTCAAATGTTAAAACCACTAAATTATTGTCTTGTTAAATCATCTGATGGCCGTTTCTTCTTTAGTTAAATCGGCATAAATAATAAAAAACAATCTACAACTAAAAGATGCTAGCGTTCTGCAGCTGCTGAATGTCTTTTGGGGAGATTAGATTCTATAATGAGGAGATATAACCATCATTTTATAAAAGCCGTTGCTGTCTTGGGAAAAACACCACTGAAAACGATTAGAAAAAGCCTTTCCTTCACGAACCTATTACAGTCATGCGCTGATTGCTTGGCATATGCTTAATGATATCTTCATAGCTGAAAAACAATAATTTGTTACTGTAAATCTTGACATAATATATTAAGTTCAATTGTGCTTTTATTAGTTCTACTTTTGACTTAAGTGGTTTAAGATTGCAAAACCTTACAAAGGCAGAAAAGTAAGTCAACTACCTACAATTTTAACAAATATATATATACATGTATTCCCCAATAGCTTAATTGGAAGTCTTTCTGAAGTAATTTAAAAACCATTTCAAGCATCCTCTGCTACTGGTTTTCCATTGAATTTATCAAAGATATGATAATGTGGGGGAGAATTGAGGAGTGTGACACATTCCATGTATAGTACAGGCATAGGCAACAAACAGCTGATATTATCTTTCTTCCTTTAAAAAAATCATGGGGTAAAGTAAGACAGTAGCAATTGATATAACTCTAACAGTCTGAGATATTCCTAAAAGAGACAATAACTCTTTGGCTACCTTATATATATACATATATATATATATACATATATGTATATATATATATATGAGAAATGAAGGAAAGAGGAAGAAACACGACATTCCAATTTCCTTTTCTTTCTCCCCGTCTCCCTCCCAAACAAGAGAGCTGCAGGAATCTCTGGCTGTTCTCAGCAGAGAAATCCAAGCCAGTCTTGGCTACAGGACTTCTTTTTGCTGTTGCTGTTTCCCACAAAGAGAGAAATGTCCTCAATCAAAGCTTAAGCCCTGGAACTTTTTCATTCTTTATAGTCGAAAGTCTACCCTCAGGCTCTGGTATTGTTACATTCAAGGCCCAAATCAGAGGCTTTCAGGGAAACTCTTTATACCTTAAAACAAGAAGATGAATAAAGTCTAGAAGGGAAATGGATAACAGGTCTTTCTCACCTTACCAAATATTTCAATAGTGCATGAAACCATAAAAATTATTGTTTAAAATCCTTGGTGATTATGATGTTTGGATGTATAAATATACACAAAATGTATTCCTTGTAGTCTGATTTTTTATCAAGTCAATGACTATGCACACAAGCATTAATCTAGCTTCTCTTCCAAGACAAAGAACTCCATTGCAGGACTCAGAATTCATGAGTCAGAGGACAAACTGAGATAAAATTGGCTTTCTCTCACAGTTTATCCCCTCCACCGTCACCCCCAGATGATAACACAGATCAACAACCCCCTGGTGAAGCTTCCACTTACTCCAATCAACATAATTTCCAAATTGGGAAGTAAAAATCTCCACGAAGGCTGGCACATTTCTTCATAAGTAGGTTTCAAGGCTTTGCTCTTTGCTGCTGGACTCCTTGGAGAAATTTATCTCCTGGGATTAGGGCAATAATTAGTGATTCCGGCACCCTAAGAGTGATAGTACTAGATGGGAAAGAGTACACCTTCGTGAATGAACATGAGAAAATTCAGAGTTGTAATTATTTAGCATTTTTAATGCCAAATCTCATCTACGTCACACAAATCCCTGAATCCAGCACTACAGAACTACTATTAACTCCTTGCAAGCTAACTGGGGGGTGGGGGGAATGAAGCCAGCCCTTGGATACTGGTTGAGGGTCCCAGTGTCTTTCCTTTTTGTCACAGCCTCCAGGTGCTTTGGAGGGGAGCTTCCCTTAAAATATCAAGTATTAGCTTTGCAGCCTGCATCCCCCAGAGTAACCCCCAGGAAGTTATTTACCAGCCTTTCCTGTTTCCTATTTATTGCTTTGCCCAATCTCAGAAGCTGGGGTACATCATCTCTGGGGTAAATGTGGGAGAAAGAAAGAAATTTTCTCATTTAAAAATTTCTCATTTTAAATTTTGAACTCAGGGGAGGATTTAAATTTTGAATGACATCTTCTCTCTCTGCCTTATATTCTAGTATAGCACCAAGTCTGTTCTAGTACACCCAAGTCCTAGTGGAATCCTCTTCCTTAATATGTTTCCTCACTCCACCCCTGCCCCAGCCTCACAGTGCCTGCTAGAATGAAGGTTACAGAGTGGAGAGCTTCCTCTCTCAACCTGGCCTTGGGGTAGCTCAGAATATATGTGGTGTGCACCATAATGGTCCCCAAATCATCCATGTTCTAATTCCTGGGCCCTGTGAACATGTTACTGTGATATTGTGAAATAATCCTGTTTCCTGGCATATAATTGCTAAAATCCTTGGACTCTCTGGAGAGATGAGTGTCTTGTGTCTTTTAATGAGATGACTAGTGGGTCCTCTTGATAGCTTTAGGATGGGGGCTGGTTACCAGAAGACCAAGGCATGATTAAAGGGTTGAGACTTTCAGCTCATCCTCCATCCTCCAATGAGGAGAGAGGAGTTGAAGATTGAGTTGATCACCATTGGTCAATCATGCAATCAATCCCACCTTTGCAATGAAGCCTCCATAAAAACAAAACAAAACAAAACAGGATTTGGGGAGCTTCTGGATAGCTCAACTTGTGGAAGTTCTTGGAGGGTGGCATACTTGGAGAGGCATGGAAGCTCCACACTCCTTCAATCTTGCCCTATACGTCTCTTCCATCTGACTGTTCATCTGTGTCCTTTGTAAAATTCATTATAGTAAATGGATAAATGTAGGCAAAGTATTTCCCTGAGTTCTGTGAATCCCTCTGGAAAATTAACAGAACCCAAGGCAGGGGCCATGGGTACTCTGATTTATACTAGGTCATTTAGAAGCACCCGTCACAACCTGAGACTTGTGATTGACATGTGAAGTGGGAGCAGTCTTGGGGGATTGAGCCCTTAACCTATGTGATCTGATGCTACCTCTAGGTAGATAGCATCCGAATTGAATTGAAGTAGTGGACCCCCAACTGGTGTCCACTGGAGAACTGATTAATTGCTGGTGGGGAGAAACCCTTGCACATTATGGTAACCAGAAGTGAAGTGTTCTGTATGCTGAGTGTGAGTAGAGGGAGAAAAAATAATTGGGTTTTATTTTTTTCATCAGAATAAGATGTCAGAAGAGTTCATTTTGTGAGAGGGGGAAAAGCAATTCTTTTTTTTCCTATCTCTGGTAGTTATTGCACACGGTAAAAGGGAATTTGTAGGTGTAATAAGTTAAAGATCTTGAGATAAGGAGATAAGATGGGGGCAGGAGGGTTAGCGGTCCAGGAGATGTGACGACAGAAGCAGTGGTTGGAGTGATGTGAGGAAGGGGCCATGAATCAAGGAATGCAGGCAGCTTACAAAAGCCAAAAAAGGCAAGGAAATAGATTCTCCCATAGTGTCTCCTGAAGAAATGCAGTCCTGTTGACACCTTCATTTTATTCCACAGAGACTGCTTTTATACTTCTCACTTACAGAACTGTAAGGTAGATAATCGGTTTTCATTGTCTTAAGCCATCAAGTTTGCGATAATCTGTTACACCAGCAATGGAAACTGACACAATATGACTTAAAAAAAAAAGCCTCCTTTAAGTGGTCTGTCTGTCTTATCTAGCGTCAGGATCACCTATAGCAGCTGGTTGGGAAAGGGGTAGCAGTGGGAAAGTTGTTTAGCCTCCCAAATTTGTCAGCCAGGAAAACAATCTCTCTGAGAGTTTTTAAATAAACCATAAATGGAAATAACATTGATACTGTCAGCTCTGGCAAAAAGTCAGCAGATAGTGAACCAATGTCCCAAAAACTACCTAAGGAGAAAAAGTGCTTAGAGCAGTAGCTTTTCAGCAGTTACTTCCCAAGAAATCATTAGGAGGACGGGATCTACATAGCCGAAGCATACAACTCTACCCCTTGGTTCTAATGCTGCTCTCTGGCAGCCCTATGGCAGCCCACTGGCCTCATCTGGCATACAGATATATATGTATGTGTGTACATAAAGATGTATATACAAAATATGTATATAAATAATGTTATATATATACATATATATAGCCAAAAAAGTTTTTTTCTTTTAATTGAATTTTAATGTCTTTGATTTACATATGCATTCTCCACTTTACTACAAGCCCCACCACGCCCTCTTACTTCATTTATTCATATTGCCTAGCTGATCATTACGGGCACTTGGGTTTTCAATCGAAGGGTAAGATGTATGGCAATGCTATTATGCATTTACTATTTAACACTTTGAAGAACTCTGATGACCCATGCAGTTCTTATGACCCATTTAGCTCTCATGACTTAGCCATTCATTGTAGCCCACTGAAGTCTATTTCTCTACATGTTCCTCATGATGTAACGGGGCTCTGTTACTGGGCATGCTCAGTATGTATGTTGAGAAACAAATAAGGATGGAAACAGTTATCTGTAGGGATCATAAAGCTAGAAGAATGAACATATATCCTGGAAAAGAATAAAGATCTAAATTTGTCCAAATCACCCAAACTGAAATCTAAAGGGTAAGTGTAAAGTGTTGCACTGTGTTAAAAGAAAAAAAAAACTATTAATACTAGATGGGAAAATGTGATTAAATAGAAGCACATATAAAAAAGGCTTTGGAGTCTTATATCAGTATAATCTCTGCATGAGACACAGATTGATATGTTTGGCCCAAATAAACCACTAATAGAAGTCAAAGTTCTAATAAAAAGAAGCTGTACTTCTTCAAGTTCTGCTCTAAGATTTGGTCAGAACATACTCATAGATACAGTAACATTTCAAAATGAACATCTGTATTTAAGGTGTTCAAAAGCAAATGGGCAAAATGGTGGAGATGTGCTAACTGTGAGTGAGGTGAAGGTCTGAAAAAATCTAGGATTCTCAGGAGAATTGGAGACTTGGACAGACAGTCTTGTGTATACAGGGGAAGGTTCATCCAGGCTATGCAGTCCAGTCCTGTGCAAGGAGATTGGCATTTGTTTTGTTTATTTGCAGAGGGTATAACAGAGACCAAGGAATATGAGTGATAGAAAAAATGAGCTTGGGTTAACAGAATGGTAGATTTTCTAGTGATTTGATCAGTACGCAAATGAAACGGGTGTTCTCGTGTGGAGGTGAGTTCACTGTGGTAGAGGCATCTAAACAGATATTAGATGGCCTTCAGAGAGGATGTTAGAAAAGATATTTATGTGGGATAAAGATAGAGTGAGGCTGGGCACAGTGGCTCATGCCTGTAATCACAGCACTTTGGGAGTCTGAGGCAAGAGGATCTCTTGAGTCCAGGACTGCAAGATCAGCAGGGGCAACATAGTGAGACTCTACTTCTATAAAACATTTTTAAAAAAATAGCCAGGCATGGTTGCATACCTGTAGCTGCTTGGGGGGACTGAGGTAAGAGGACAGCTTGAGCCCAGGAGGTTGAGGCTGCAGTGAGCCCTGATCATGCCACTCCACTCCAGCCTGGGTGACAGAGTGAGACTCCATTTCCAATAAATAAATAAGTAGAGTGAATGACGTCTGTGATCCAACCCAAAAGTTAGATCTCCTGATGCTCTGCCCTTCCTGTCCTCAAGATAACGCACAATTATCTTTGGAATATGATTCTGTGGTTTTAATTAATATAATCTTGTTTTACAGGAGGTAGACCAGGAGGAGCCAAGTTTATTTATGTGAACCAAAAGGTGTCACTTAAGCAGAATCCAATGAGGCTTTCTTATTCAATGAATTGGTCATTGGTGAACCTCAGCCTTGGGAATGTTTATATACATATTTGGGGGTATTAATTTGTTAATAAAAAATACCCAAAACATTCTAGCATTTAAGTTTTCAATGTTATTGAAACGTTGATTTTTCTCTGTGCTTCATCTCAACCTTTTATAAGATTCTTGGCACCACAGAAACAACACCTGAGCATTCTAAAAAAGACTCCCTAGCACTTCTAGGCTACCTGGGGATAAACATTGTCTAGCGACCCGTGTGCTGCTGATGGCCAGAGCTTCTCTTGCCTTCTCTTTTCTGATTCAGGATAATTCAGAAATGCAATGGCTTGCCATTCAGTCACCATGAATCCATGCAGATGGAGAAGAAGTTTAGCATGGAATGCTGGACTGAGCACTTTTCTAAGTCACGTTGTAGTGTGTGTATGCTAACACTTCAAATTCATTCAACCAGTATTCATTGGGGACTGACCATGCAGCAGCAGCAGTGCCAGACACAAGGAAAGTGACATGGAACCAGACACAGTCTGTGTCCTTGAAGAATTCACACTTCAGTGAGGGAGACAGACATATAAATAGGTGGCTGCACTGTCAACCTGGTAGCTACTATGAAAGGGACCTGCTTTCAGGGACATGGGAACCCAGAAGAGGATGCAGTGAACTATGCCTGGGGAAGCTGAGGTCAATGACAACTGGAGAGAGAAGGTGCTTTTAGAATTAGGCATTGCAAAGAAGATGGGGTGAAGGGATGAGGCTGGAAGCAGCTGTTGAGTGACATCGAGTGAGTGAGAGAGGGCTAAGTGGAAAGGTCGCTGTAGGAGCAGCCAGGGCCAGCTGGCCAGGCTTTTTTCCCTGCCTCCATCTAACAAGTTAAGTTGACTTTTTGGTGCTTCTGTTTTCATTGTGAAACAGAAAATGGAGCCTCATGCACCTACTATTTCCAGGACTATTTTGAAGACAAAATGAGATAATCGGCAGGGAATGTTTTTGAAAACAGGTTAAGAATGGTAAGTCTAGGCTAGGGATCACAAACCCTACAACTCTGAAGCTTGCAGAACACTCTATTTTGTCTGTCTGTAGCTGTGACACTGAATGCCTTCAGTGGGGTACACGTTTTTCCCACTATTCCCGTATATTATTCCATATGCCAGCTGTTTTAAGCGTCCATGTGACCTGCCCAACACTGGAACAAGTTAATGTTAAAGGGGTCTGTACAAAGTAATATGGAAATCGTGAATATTTTTGAGTCTGGATCCTCCTCTTAGACAGTGGGAAAGTGATGCATTGTTCTGAGCTGTGACATCAATGAAGGTGGTTAAAAACAGGTTTTGGAAGCTAAGATTTATTTTTCATAAGCCCATTTAAATGAAAATAAATACCATTTCTGCCCAAGCAAGAACGCACTAATGGTCTGAAAAATTCAGAGAGAGAGAGAGAGAGTAGGGCCACGTGGTGGGGGAGGCGGGGGGCCCTGGGTAGGAAGGGGAAATAAGGATGATGAGGGCTCCTACTTAAAAAACATTAAAACAAAAAAAGTCTGTGACAATGCTTTAATTTAAATTATACCCTAAATGAAAAAGTGCATTTTTACCTAAATTGGAAAAAATGACAAACAAGACTGAAAGTTGGCTTCTGGATGGGTCTCTGGCAGTCTGGTCCATAATACAGGTCATCTTACAGACAGAGATGTAAGGACATACCTGAATGATAACAGACAATCACTAATTCAACATGGTGAGAGACAGCGAGAAGGGGGAGGAAGGATATTAGAGAAGTGTGAGTAGAAAACTAAATGAGAAAGATAGAGATACTGAAGGGGTAAAGATAGAAAAGCCTATGAAGGATTTTTTTTTTTTTTTGGCCACTATCAGACTCCTAAAATAAAATTTACAGACCCGAAAACCTCCAAACTAAAACTTGCATCGAGATACAGCTGATTAGATCCAGCATGGCAGAAGAGAATCATGGCAGACGGGTGGAAGGAGAGCTCATGTAGTAAGTTTGTCTGAAATCTATTGTTAAACAGAAAATGTCCGCCAAGTAATTCGCTATATTTTAGTTGAAAATGCCAGCTTATAGCAGGTGTACCACTTCTCTTTTCCTCCCCTAATTCAAAAGCCATTTACAAATGCATCCTGGTGATTCAGACCAAAGAATCACCAAACCCAATAACAGAACAAGGCTGTGTAGGAATTTAAACTTTGTTTACACAATTAGGAAACACTCACGTGCACATTCCATAAATGACAAGGTTCCTGCAGCAAATTAACAAGAACAATTTTCCCATCTCAAGAGCTGTCAAGATGGGCCCTGTTGGCCAATTTATCTTACTCTAGCACATCTCTGGTGCTTGTCAATCAATATGTGAAACATTTGGTGCTGATTGCCATTTTTCTTTCCACTTCCTTTTGCCTCTTGTACCAGGCAATTTACTGCAAGTCAATCAAGGTCGAAGCCGACCTTGTTTAAATAAAACACTGTTGAGCTCTTTTCACATCAACAATTTCAAAGACAGAATGAGCTGTATCTTTTACATTTACATTTATACCATTTTTTTTCCCCACTGGTTCTCCTAAAATGCCATCCTTGAGTCATAAGTCATAACTAAAGCCACCTGGAGACTGAGAAAACTAAGTTGCATAAGCAATAAGGAAACATAGTCTCAATGTATAACTTCACTATAAAGATTAACTCAGCCAACAGAGATGCCTCACCAGTGAAAGCCTGCTCCTGACTGTTTTGCCTAGCATTATCCAACCTTAATTTGAAGCAGGACCACAGAGAAGTAACAATATGCCCCAAATCATCGGAGCTTATTAACACAAAGTAGTAATTTCAAGTGTTTTCTCTGAAGATCATGTCCTATAGTTGAAAGAGAGTTTGAGAATATTTTGGTGATAGTCCCTATTGTTATAATGAGTCCAGCATAAACCTTTACCATCATTATTATTATATTCGTGGAAAAGGAAAGTGGAGGAGAGGAAACAGCTGAGCCTATTGAAGTTCTCGAACACAATCCGCTCACAGGTTTTGTTTTCAAACCTTCTTTTTCCTGCAAACCATCTATAATCTCTATTTTCCTGAATAAATCAGGCTCTATTTGTTTAGCAAAATATTATTTTGTAGCCCCATCCCCACAAATATTAAGAATACACAGTGAAATGAGTTCTGGCTAAATGTGACTCTCAAATAAAGAAATACAGTTGGACAAGTATAAACTTTCTTGAAAATAGTAACAGACAGTTTAACTGCTAAGGTTGTGCTAAGCTCTCAAAATGATTAATTCGAAGTGGATGCCTTTCAAGCGTCTTCTATGTATAAATAAGACACAGTTTGGTGCTTTCCAAAGTGTGATTTCCCTCATTCAAATCTAAAACAAACACACAAGCAAACAAAACATCCTCAAATTCTCAGAGCAAGCATGATTCCTATCTTTTTATGCCAAATGTAATCTTATTGGGCTTAAATGTATTTCGCATTAGCCCATGGACTTATTGGGTTTCCTCATTTGTCAGAAGTTACGACCGATGCAGTCACTCTTCCATTAAACAACTATGTATTGAGTGTCTACTGTGCATTGGGCACTGAGGACACAATGGCAGGCAAAATTGCAGGAGTCTTTGTTTCGTGGACCCCAGAGTTGGGTCATGGTGCTAGGCAATAATACAATTATCTCAAAAATCCAAGTGTTGTTGGAAATTGAGGTAAGTGCTATGTAGTAGGCATTCCACGGTGGTCTAAAACAGGTTGGGGAATGAGAAATGCTCCATGGGGATGCAAGCCTTGAGTTGAATTCTAACTGATGGGAGTTAACTGTGCTAGCCTAGCACTGCTCAAAGTGTGTGACGGCAACCTTGAATGGGGAGGCACATAGGGTGTAAACTCTACCTGGGTTTGTGCACAAGGGCCATATGTAAATGGTCCTTGAAGAACCGGAGAATAAAGGGGTTCTTTTTTGAGATGGAGTCTGGCTGTTTCCCAGGCTGGAGTGCAGTGGCATAATCTTGGCTCACCGCATCCTCAGCCCCCTGGGCCCAAGCAATTCTGCAGCCTCAGTTTCCCAAGTAGCTGGGACCACAGGCATGTGCCACCACACCTGGCTAATTTTTGTATTTTTGGTAGAGACAGGGTTTCACCGTATTGGCCAGGCTGGTCTTGAACTCCTGACCTCAGATGATCCACTCGCCACAGCCTCCCAGAGTGCTGGGATTACAAGTGTGAGACAGTGCGCCTGGCCAAAAGGGTTTTGTTGTTGTTGTTGTTGTTTTTATCACGGGCAGCTTGCAAAGTTCTGCTCTAAGGAGACAAACAACATCATCCCACTATCTAGTGTCAATGAAGCCAGATACTTCATTTAAACTACTGCAGATGGCCATGATTCCAGCTTCTTGGTCTGAGATGGCAGCAAGATGTCTGGGCAGTGAGAGTCGTGAGCCTTAGGGCTATAGTCATGAGATATGCTAGGATCACAGGGTTGAATTTGGTAGAAAAGAATTCACGGTTCTTTTGGCTCTAAAATGTGTATAATACAAGTTAACTGCAAGCATGTATGTATGTATGTATATATATATATATACACACAAAAATATACATATGCATACATATACATGAATATACATATATACAAAACACATTAATAAAAAGTTTTAAAAATGTAACAACAAAATAAGACAAAGGCAAAAACAAAAGTGCAGGTGAAGGAACCGTTTCAGATTAAAGGGGACTAAGGCAAAAACATAACTAAATGCAACATGTGATCCTGAAATGAACCCTGAACTAGAAAAAACGGTCTACGAAGGCTGCTACTGGGGCATTGAGTATGTCCAAGAACTAGACGATATATGATATCAATGCTAAATTTCTTGGTTTTGGTAATTTTACTGGGTTATGTAAGAGAATGTCGTTGTTCTTAGGAAAGACACACTGAGTTATCTGGAGGTAAAGAGGCATGATGTGTAGGGGCGTCTCACTCTTAATTAGTTAAAAAATAATATACATGCTTGTGTGGGGGAGCCGGGAGACAATGACACTGCAAACGGCAAAGGGCCGCATACACACAAGTGGTAAATCTAAGTAAAAGGTATAAGGGTACTCTTTCCATCATTTCTGTAATTTTGAAATTATATCAAAATGTTAAAGCTACAAAAATGAGGATGATGGCTCGGCACGGTGGCTCATGCCTGTAATCCCAGCACTTTGGAAGGCTGAGGTTGAACCCAGGAGGCAGAGGTTGCAGTGAGCTGAGATCACGCCACTGCACTGGGTGACAGAGCGAGATTCTGTCTCAAAAAAAAAAAAAAATGAGGATGACAATTTTTACATTAAAATGATCTATTCTTCCAACGAATGGATAGCCTGCTTAGATGGCATGTGTTTGCTCCAATAAGCTGGGTGTGTTGTGCAAAGAAAAGTGATCTTGAAAGGTCTCTGACAGTAGCATTAGGAGTCACTGGCACAATTACCCCTCAAACGGAGGGCTGGGAGCGCTGCACAGTTCCCTAGGCAGCTGTGATTTTCAACCCAGTCTGACATACTCTATAGACCAAACATTGTTTTTTTGACATTAATTCATTTGTGATCTTTACTGCCACGCTGAGTATCTTATCTCGAGGTGGGCCTTCATGGTGCATGGTATATTTTATTGATGTTTCTTTTATTCTGGTGTTTTCCTTCCTCGTGGTTATGTCGGTTGTTGCTCTCTGTCTCCTTCAAAATACTATTCTCTTGTGAGACTAGGGACTGCTTGGAGGTTTAATGAGGCTTCTAGATGGTTTGTTGATTTATCAGGTTCTCAGTTAACATTGTGGGGGGCTGGGGGAGGAAGGAGGGGAGACATGGTTAGGTGCTCCAGGATGAACTTAGCTAATGCAGTTTGTAGAATTTGCCAAAGAATGACATTCAGCTACAACAGGATCTGTATGGGAGAAATACATGTGTTTCTTTAATTTCTCCCATCATTTCTCTCTCATAATATTTTTTACAAGTATCATTATTAGATCCATGTGTCACACTGTAGAGTTGCATTACAAAGCCATTCGCTTGCTTAGCATTAAAGTCAAGGACCAAGCTCTGTTTTTTCAGTTCTGAAGTCTCTGTCAAAGTTAAACTTTTCTCTCTCTGTAATCAGACCCTCAGATCGAATGCTTCCTTGCTGCTACTTTTAGCCCCTCCTTATGGGCAAAGCATTTGCTGGATTGGCCTTAAATAAGGAAAGTTTGGGTCAGGCATGGTGGCTCATGCTTGTAATCCCAGCACCTTGGGAGGTGAAGCGGGTGGATCATCTGAGGTCAGGAGTTCGAGACCAGCCTGGCCAACATAGTAAAACCCTGTCTCTACAAAAATACAAAAAAGTTAGCAGGGCACATGCCTGTAATCTCAGTTACTTGGAAGGCTGAAGCAGGAGAATCACTTGAACCTGGGAGGCGGAGGTTACAGCGAACTGAGATCATGCCATTGCAGTCCAGCTTGTACAAAAAGAGTGAAACTCAGTCTCAAAAATAAATAAATAAATAAAATAAGGAAAGTTTGTGAATTAGATAGGTAATTCAGTTTTTTTGCCTAACCTTGGAAAATTTTCTGTCATTAAAAAACAAAACAAGCAAAACCAGACATTCCTCCCTTAGAGAAACTGCAAACACTGCATGTGTTCATTGCTAAAAAGAGGCATATTTTCAATACCAATAGAAATTAAGTCATTATATTGAAAGACAGAGCATTACATTCACTTTACATTTTGGTCTTAATTCTTTAAACACACACACACACACACACACACACACACAGAGGCACACACAGATACAATTACCTCACACTCTTTCATTTCTGAAATGGAAGCCAGCTTAAAAAATCTATACATCAGGGTCTATCTAACCTCTTCATTTTTTCTTTCTAAAAGCTATGATGCCTTGGTTTTCAATGCTAACAAATGTTATATGACGGGTTCACCGATTTACTGTTCTGCACCCTTTTTAATTATGAATATATGAAGGAAAATTTCACTGAGGAAAACAATAAATCATCAGTGAAATTATTTGTTAGTTGAATGAGCTGAATAAACAGTTGGCTTCAGGGCAAAGATTTCATCTGGCATCTCTTAAGTCATCCCATATTTTTCCCTTTCTATTTTCACGAAAAGCAGGACTGAGCCAGTAGGAATCAACTGGGAATGTGGGTGTCACTGAGAAGTAGAGGAACCAGTGAACACCCGAATCACAGATTTCCTGAGTGTTAAAAGAAAGGATTTTCGTCAAGTTTTAATCACAACAATGACAATACTTATAAACACCTACTGAGTGTGCTTTGTGTACCTGTGTCATTTCATCTGATTATCGCAACAACCCCATTTCCCTATTCCCATTTCATTCAAAACACCACCCTAAGCTAGAAAGCAGCAAAGCCAGAATTGGAACCAATTTCTGACTCCATGCCCTGCGTTCTCAGCCATGAGGTGCCTATAAATTTCCCCAAAGAAAGCCACACTTTCTCAAAGACGTCCTCAGTATTTAAGCTTTAAAAAGAACAAACCCGAGTTCAGGGTTGAAACCCTCATCTACAATTTTGCTTTAAACTTACAGAATCCTCTTTCTTCCTGTTTAGTTGATGAATAAGCAGATTCTCCAGTGCCTCCTCTCAGAAAACCGAGCTTGATCAAAGTGTGCAAAGTAGCCAAAGAACCGGCTGAGATAGAAATCACAGAAAAATGTGCTATCATTGGAGTTTTAGGAGGAGGAGGTGAGGGAAATAAGAGTAATAAGATCATTAGTTTCAATTTGAAAGCATGGAATGTCTCTGCAATCATAACAAACTGTTGGTATTTTTTTTTTTCCTGAGACGGAGTTTTACTCTTGTCACCCAGGCTGGAGTGCAGTAGCGTGATCTCTGCTCACTGCTACCTCCGCCTCCCGGGTTCAAGCAATTCTCCTGCCTCAGCCTCCCGAGTAGCTGGGACTACAGGCATGCGCCACCACACCTGGCTAATTTTTGTATTTTTAGTAGAGACGGGGTTTTACCATGTTGACCAGGATGGTCTCGATCTCCGCTATTTTTATAACAAATGTTACCCTCTGAGTTCCAAGCAGACACTAAGCAATGGAAACTTCCATGTAGGAATTAGTTTAGGGTCCTAATTTCACATCCCTGTTGAACTAGTCCAAAAAGTTATGAAGAAACATGGCCACTTTGAATGCATTCTTACAAATAGTACTGACAGTTTTCAAGCTAGGACACATATCTCAGCTTTGGACCTCCTCCCACCGCAGCCAGTCAGCTGCCTGTAGAGAGCCCCATAAATATCTTGGCTGGAACATTTGTCTGAAGGTACTTAAATGGACCCTGGAGCTTCCAACATTGGACATAGGTTGAAGCCAGGTAATCAGATATTCACTGCTAACCATTTCTGGGGCTACTGTTGTATCACCAAGCTTCAGATTCCTCATCACTATATTGATTAGACACTGTTTTCTGTCGGAAGCTGCATACTTGTGTGGAGTGAATTGCTGTGATTTAGTATTTCACACTAGTGGTTCAAGTCTGTATGTCTTCTGGGCAGTTCCCATTTGCCTCAATATTAAACCAGGTGGGGATGCCCAAAGAGATTCACCTGGACTTTCTGAGGGGAACAAGAGGAGGGTGACGGGACCCTGAGAGGCAGAAGACAGACTTTGAGGCCCCTGGGACAGTTTTGTTTGTGGTTTCATATGCTGCACTGAGAGGTGAGCTATCCCTCCCACCTACTACAAATGTGTAAGAGCATGAAGGTGGCAGACAAGCCCTTCCTCGGGTAGCTTGAGAGCAACTTGTGTGGTTGGAGTCTGTTGTTCTTTGGCAGTGAACACCTACCTGATGGTTTTGAGGTAGAGAGATCTGAAGAGATTTTTAAAAACATAGAGAATTTAAAGTCTTGCCTGTGCAAATAAGAATTTTTTTTTTTTTTTGAGACGGAGTTTTGCCTTATTGCCCAGGCTGGAGTGTGATGGCGTGATCTCAGCTCACTGCAGCCTCCGCCTCCCAGGTTCAAGCAATTCTCCTGCTTTAGCCTCCCAAGTAGCTGGGATTACTGGCGTGCGCCACTACGCATGGCTAATTTTTGTATTTTGTAGTAGAGACAGAGTTTCACCGTGTTGGCCATGTTGGTCTTGAACTCCTGACATCAGGTAATCCGCCTGCCTCGGCCTCCCAAAATGCTGAGTTTACAGGCATGAACCACTGCGCATGGCCGAAAATGTGTATCTTAATAGAAAGTAAATGAGGTGGGGGTGAACATGCCATTCACAATGTACTCCTATGCTCTCCTTGATAAATAAAAACGTTTGTCAGCATCTTTTGGTCAACCTAACGTAACTTTTAGAAATGAATAAATGCTACATTTTAGACTTAGCAACAGAACCTACATTTTAATAAGTGTTAATATCTAATGCTGGGAAAAGTACGGGAAATCAGCCCTCTCATTTACTGATGGGAGAGTGTGTTTGGACCTACAACCTTTTTGGAGTGTGATTCAGCAGTGTGTTCATACTCCTGAATCACTCACCTTGTAGGATGTTTTCTTGAGGTAATTATCAGTGATGTACACAAAATATGCATGGTGGCTCACTCTTTCAGTTTTTTGTAATGGTAGAAACAGAAATTTAATATCCAACAGGAGTGGAATGCTTAAATAACCAATGGCAAATCCACATACCGAATCACAGATAAAATTTTAGAAGAACAGTAAATGAAGTGAGAAATATATCATAAAACACGATTAATCCACAAATATATATATATACACACATATATATACTTATGCATACATAGATAGTATTAATGGGATTATAGGAAATTTTCTTTGCATTTTTCTTTGTAGTTTTCTGAATCTACCCAACTCAGAAAAATGATAGTAGTTTATATAAACTACAAAAGCTCTTTATGATCATTTTTTTCTGAGTTGGGTATATATATACACGTATATAATACACACACACACACACACACACACATATATATATATATATATATACATATACACACACACATATATTAAGATACATATGTATCTTTACTGGAAATTCTACCTCCCTCTCTGATGTCACTGATTTAATTAACCCATGAATCCTATAGTAATTAAACACTTGGCACATGTCCTTCTCCCAGATGTTCACATTTATCACAATGAAACAGATAAGGCAATGTGATGAAAGTCCTGGTGAACATTGTTACAAGTGTGAAATTTTTCCTCTTTTTTTTTTTTTTTTTTTTGTGAGGTAGCTACAAAGCAAAAGTGAGCAAACTTGATACAGAAATCTAAAAATATATTATTCCATAGCTGGATGTGTCCTTAAAGAGATGTCATAATTTGTCACAGAGGCTGCCACCTCAATTGGACTGTCCACAAACTCCTAATAGCATTCTCAAGTGGTCTTAGATGTTTCCAGTGTGAGTTTCCTGGAGGTAGGGCCTGGTTGGAAACCCTTAGGTGAATGGGACTGTTTGTTAACTCCAATAGACAATTATGAAGGGCAATTAAAAATTTAAATTATGTTAATAGGCCAGAGAAAAATGACTGTTTGCAGAAATCAGTGGCAATTACCAGACATAATGGTTCTCAATTAGGCTGGAGGGGATTTTCAGTCATTCATAATTCACTATCTTAAATGTATCATAAAAAAGTAATTGTCACTTGTTAATAAAACTTACTTAAAAACAACGTTGCTATCTTGTGGAGAAAGTAACTCTTTCTTCCCTCTTCCCCACCAGTTTTAAAAAATGTATATTCTTAATTTTAAAATGTAGTGCAGGCTGGTTCAAAACAAAATCAAACAATGTGGATGCGTATTTAAAAAAATATAGCTCTTTCCAGGCCTCTACCTGGACTTCCCAAAGGTAACTGTTGTTTTATCAATTCAGTGAGTGTTCTTCCTCCCAACCACCTCCTAGCTTCCATTAAAAAAGGGAGGGGTGTCGGGGAGACTGTCCAAGGAATATGTTGTATTGATATTTTTAGTCGATTAAAAGTGAAAACATAAAAACATTATCTTGCTGCTTCTGCCATGTTTATTTGTCTTCCAAGATTTTTGATTTTTTTTTTCAGTTGTTATATTCATATCCAGCTTCCATTACCCCTAGGAATATAGTCAGCATTCATGCATGTCCTTACAATTCTATTCTCAGGCAATGCAGTTGCTGCATAAATTGCACTGCACATGTGATGTGATTCAAGGACTCTGTCCAGTGGGTTCTAAGCTTTATTTCTGGTTCTCCAGGAAGAACTAAAAAGGACTAAAAGAAGAGGGAAAAAAGACGCAGACAGAGGAGGGGCAGAGGGCAACTCTTAAATAAGTAAAGGATTAAAGGAATGGGCTGATCTCTGGCTGAGTACCCAAACTCTTTTGTCTTCTGTTACGGATCATACTAAAAGAACGACAGCTGCATTCTCAATTTTCTTGCCCAATCAGGAAACCTTTGCTGCAACGTCAAGTCGCAAATTGTAGCTCTGCATTCAACAGAAAGGCTGAAGCAAAGATAAATGAATTCTCCCTGTCCCCGTGGGATGATAGTTTCACTCTGGTAAATCACACAGTTCAGCAACATTTCTAGAACCTTCTCTAAGAAGATGCTTCAGGCTACTCAGAGCCAGGCACTTTATATAAACATGACCTTATTTCATTTTTACCATTACTCCAGGATGTGGGCATTTTTATAACCCCACATTGCAGTTGAGAGCACTGCATGCTCAGAGAGGGTTAATACCATGCTCAAGAGCAGTGCGAGGATTTGAACCCAGATATTTCTTCATCCAAAGTCTATAACATCTTTCTCTCCAATAATTTGTCCCTTGGTTGAAATTGCACAGACACAACTGTGAGATGGCCCAGTTTATGACAGCTGAACTTAAGACTGCCCTATCTTTCTTTCTTTCATGGAAGCGATGCCACTCACAGCACTAACCAGTAAAAAACCTTCGAGATAGTTAAACACATGAAATTAGCTTCAAATAAACAATGGGTCTCAATTTTGCACATTTTTCAGAAGTACTAGTAGCAGTGAAGACTGCCTAACTTGCTTTGAAAGTCACCAGGAAATAAAGGAGGCATCTACACTCAACCATTCATTGGACTTGTGTCTTAAAAGGCCTTAGTGAGTGCAGGCAAAAATCCCCATAAAAGGAGCTAGGACCTATTTTTTGCAGTAAGATCTACATATGGCTAGCTTCTTCCAGTCATTGACGTCTCAGTTCAAAATTTACCTCCTCAGAAATGTGATTCCTTCTAGCCTCTCTAAAGCAGAGGATGTAAAATACATGTTACTCTCTATCACATCCCCCTATTTCTTGTTTTTCAAATACTACTCATGCTCTGATATTTTTCATTGGTTTATCTGTTTCTTTGTCTCACCTTCTAGAATGTCAGTTCCATAAAAGCAAGGTCCTTGTCTGACGTGTTTGCCTCTGTATCCCCATATCTAAACCACAGCCTGGCATTTAGAACTATTCGTTGAATGAATGAATATGTGTTTGTAAAATCAAGGCATTTGTTTTTCTTAACAGTCCAGGTATGGGCTTCTAGTCAGGGACTTTCATTTACAAGAATCTGTAGGAAATGACAGCAAAGAGGTCATAAGTAGAATATCATCTGGAGTTGGCAAAGGTTTGGGAAGGAAGGGGAAACAGAGAACCTTCTTTACTTTGTTGTTTATTGGGGCTGATTAGAGATCTCACCATGCCAAAGTGGCAAAAAGGAAACATCAACATTTGTTCAGTTGGTGACAGAAGTCTGGCCTACAAAGAGGGTGCATTTCCAATGGGATTGCAGCTCTGTTGTCTGGAGTGGGGTGCTTTTTTCTTTGTTAGAAATGTTTCACATTGCTAAATCTAGGCCGCTGATTACACAAAGACCGTGATAAGGTTTGGGTCAACTAATGAGCATGAAGATAAGCTTTGGAGGCACCATGTGACTTTCTTCACTAGAATTTGTTATCAGATGGGATCTGACTTTGAACACTACTCTTCTGGACCAATCTGTGTTAACACTTTTTGAATGTTCCCTTTGCTCTGGAAGATTGAGGACATTTTCACCATCAAAGGACACACTTCTGGCTAAGTCTTAAGTCCTTTGGTCATTTGATACTACTGTTTTCTGAAATTTCTTTCCTTGTATGAAGGATTTGTACCTGACTCATCAAGTAAAGTGATTAATTCTATTATTACTAAATAAGTTTTTTTGTTTGTTTTGAGAGAGTCTTGCTCTGTTGCCCAGGCTGGAGTGCGATGGTACGATCTCAGCTCACTGCAACCTCCACCTCCTGGGTTCAAGCAATTCTCCTGCCTCAGCCTCCCGAGCAGCTGGGATTAAGGCATGTGCCACCACACCTGGCTAATTTTGTAGTTTTAGTAGAGACAAGGTTTATCCATGTTGGTCAGGCTGGTCTGGAACTCCTGACCTCAGGTGATCTGCTCACCTCAACCTCCCATAGTGCTAGAATTACAGGCATGAGCCACCACACTCAGCCTAAACAAGTTTTAATAACATCTGTAGATACATTTCAATATAATAACATATTCATTTTATTATAAAATTGATGGATGCTTAATAATAATGAATGCTTAATAAAAATTACAAGTAATAAATGTATAAAATGAAGAAGAAAAATATCTTATTTCCCATTCCCAACTCAATTGCTTCATCTACCTTTCTATTAGAAGGGTATCCTTGTAGTTCTAAAAAGGGTACCATCTACCCTTTTTAGTTCTGTATTAAACCCTCTTTCTAGATAGAACCACTCTGAATGATTTGGTGTGTGTCCGGTGATGTGCTGATAAAGGCTTAGCAATTGGCTCTACAGAAAAAAAAAAAAAAAAAAAAAAAAGCCCTGATTCGTAGCATTTGCTGATTTCTGTGGAGCAAACACTCTCACTATCCACAACTGTAAGTTAAGAATAAGACAGAATGGGCCAGGCACAGTGGCTCATGCCTGTAATCCCAGCACTTTGAGAGGCTGGGGCAGGAGGATCACCTGAGGTCAGGAGTTAGAGACCAGCCTGGCTAACATGGTGAAACTTCATCTCTTCTAAAAGTACAAAACATTAGCCAGGCATGGTGGCATGTGCCTGTAATCCCAGCTACTCAGGAGGCTGAAGCAGGAGAATCACTTGAACCCTGGAAGTGGAGGTTGTAGTGAGGCTAGATCATGCCATTGCACTCCAGCTTGAGCAACAAGAGCGAAACTCTGTCTCAAAAAAAAAAAAAAAAAAAAAAAGAATCTGAGAGAATTGAGAAGACATAATGATGCACAACGGGCCTTGACAAGCCAGTGCAGGCTGGTTCCAGCACACTCCTGCGTGCATCCTTCTAAATTTTCAACATTTCTCTCTACATATATTTATTTCTTCGTCTTTCTTCTTCCTTCCTCCATCCCCCTTTCCTTCTCTCTCCTTTTCTTTGTTTCCTCCTTTACTTCTCTTCTTCTTTATTGTTGTCCTGTCTGCATCCTTTACTGGCGTCCTTCCATCCCTCTGTCCCTCCATCCTTGACTCCGTGCATCCACCCATCCATCCACACTTGCACATATACACTAACATACACAGACATAATGAATTAACGTCTTACATAAACATTGTGCAGTTTCCTCTGCAACTTTCCTGTTTTTTACATAAAGTATTGCAGCTCTGTATTTTGAAACTTCCTTAACACTCCTTGTAACTGGGAACCCCTTGTGCTAGCTAAACAGCAAAGCTGCGGGTTTTTCACTTGGTCTTCCCAGACAAGCGTGGGGGCCTGTGAGCATGCTTGTGTGCACGCACACTTGCTGTAGACTATCTGTTGTAAAAGGGAATAATTCATCATTGGGCAGCAGGTTCTGCTCAGATGGTTTATTGTCCTGACCTCATTAAAAGCATGTAATCCACGCAGTGCCGTAAATCTATGCCTCTAAATACTTTCCTCTTTAATTTTTTAATACTGCACACATGAAGGGAAAGGTTAAAGCCAATTAAAAGAGATACAAATACCATTAATTACTGCCCTGACAAACAGTCAGTTATTGGATTTGGTTGTTTCTGTTTAGAAAGCCATTATTTTTGTTCCTGAATGAATTAGTAATCAAGCTGTTTATTGACTTGTCTCACCTCAGACATGCTAAATATTTTTTTGTCCATTCTCTCTCACAATTGGCACCATTCTTACACACATAAAATCACAGACAACTTAAGGTCTAAGTGCAAACAATAACCGCACGGCTGCATGTGGAAATCCACATATGGACAGGACCATCATTTTCACTGCAATCCAGGAAGAAGAGAACCACTCACTCATTTCATTCTTATTCAGCAAATAGTTGTTGTTGTTTTTGTTTTTCCCTCCCATTAAGGCTATTAGATGATACTGACAGATGCTTAAAAGCATTTAGAGCTGAAAGAACTGTTGGGAAAATTGCTGCAAAAGGATTGACAAATGATGATCGTTCCGTCCACAAGGTTCTTATTTCCTGCTCAAAATGGACCGAAAGAATAAAGGAAAGGAGAAAGATTCATTAATGTAGGAACTTGGTATTGTTTTCTGACATGAGTTTATACTTTCCATTGCATTTGGGTCACAACGTGACTCTGTTTATGAAAAGGCTGCAGTGTTGTTTAAAAAAACAATTGCTGAACTCTTGCAACTGACTTAGGCTTGCTTGGTTGCCGCCTTCTTTCCTGGCTTGCTCTGCACCCTCTAGGAATGAAATGTGGGCACTATAAGACCTGAGAGGACCAGAGGATATGCAGGAGTGGCTCTTCCATTTGGCTATTCTATTTAATTGTCTACCCATAGGTTCAGAATGTTTTGTGAGACATGATCAATTGTGAGGAATAATGCTGACCACAGTGCTGGTTTCAGAATAAACCCATACTCACAGACCTGCATCCACAAGAATGTATATAATTCACAATTTATATAAGTGGTATATCATTTTCCTTAGCCATTTCTACTCAGAGGTCATAGGAAGAAGAAAGAAGAAGAGGAGGAGGAAGAGGAGGAAGAAAAAGAATGGGAAGGGGAAGGCAGCCTGCAGAAAAATACAAAGCTGTACTTCCCATAGAGAGAACAGAAATACACATATTGACAAGGAAACTAACAACATACAGCAAGACAGACAAAGGTGAAATGAAATAAGGAGATAAAAACCTGGAAACAACACAAGCATTTTCTGTATTTTTTCTTCTGAGAAGCTAGAATAGTGGTTCTCAAAGTGTTTTCCTTGGACAAGCAGCAGCAGCATCCTCTGAAAGCTTGATAGAAAAGCAAATTTGGACACCCACTCTGGATACACTGAGCTTGGGGCCCATCAATCTGCATTTTAATAAGCCCTCTGAGGCACTCTGGTGTGCCATCAAGTTTGAGAACACCTGTTCTAGAGATTACAGTTTTCTTAAATGCTTCTCTAAGACTGTCTTTGCACCCAATCATAAACTTTTGAGCCTGAGCTGACCACTCTCTCTTTTTTGTTTGCTTCCTCTACCACACACCAGAGTACACTACATTGATTTCTTTCCATGTCCTGTTCTCCTACTAGACTGTAAACTTCTTGAGGCCAGGGGCTGTCTCTGACTCACTTCATTATTCATCATGCAAGAGGCCTACAACCAAGCAGATGCTTAGGATATTACTTACAAGATACTAAATAAAGCCCAATTAGTAGAAAAGAAACATCCAGAGAGGTATTTAACTCCATTAAAGTTATTAGTTCTAACTTGTTAGATTAGACCCGTTCCTAAGTAAAAATGAGCCTGCTCTCTTTAAAAAAGAAAAAAGAAAAACAATGATCAAAGAAACATTCTTAAGCAACTTCTAATGGGTTCTGTGCATTCTCTTAAGGAATGAAGGAAATAGTTGAACATATCTTACTCTGATAGCCTCTCATAAAATAGGCTGACAATCCAGTCAGTTCTAAATATTTCTGAGAGAGTTTCATGTTCAGATAGCACCCATCTGCCCATTTGATGATAGACATTCTTAAATTGAAAGTATTCTGGGCCAGGAGCAGTGGCTCACACCTATAATCCCAGCACTATGGAAGGCCCAGGCGAGAGCATCATCTGAGGTCAGGAGTTTGAGACCAGCCTGACCAACACAGTTAAATCCCGTCTCTACTAAAAACACAAAATTAGCTGGGCCTGGTGGCACATGCCTGTCATCCCAGCTACTTGGGAGGCTGAGGCAGGAGAATCACTTGAACCCAGAAGGCGGAGATGGCATTGACCTAGATCACACCATTGAACTCCAGCCTGGGCAACAAGAGCAAAACTCCAACTCAAAAAAAAAAAAAAAAAAAAAAAAAGAAAGTATTATGAATATGGGCTCAATAAAATGCCAAGAACTCTAAGCTCCAGCCCAGTGAATTAAGGATGTGAAGTCATTTGGAAATGCATTTTTCCAGTCCCCCAATACGTAGGAGGATAGAAGGCAATATTTGGCAAGAGGAGATATCCTGGGACTATCTTGATTGGCTTTCCATGAGGAGCTGAAAGACACAGAATGTGGATTCGCCAGCCCTTTGCGGCCTTCACTGATGCTCTGAAGGTGTTTTGCACAGCTTTGCCTTCCCACCCTGGGATTCCTCATGGCATCACACGCCAGCTGATGGAAGCATGCTTTAGGCAAATTTTCTGTGCCTGCCTTTGTGAGAGGTTCTAGTATCAGACCAACTGAATTCTAATCTGGGCTGCAATACTTTCTGGCTTATTTAGCTCTTTTGAGCCTCAGTTTCCTCATCTGCATAATAGAAACAATTGTTATATCTGAAAGCTAATGAAAAAATGTATAATTATTATATGTATGTCAGATATCTGACACATGATAATTCCTTAACAAATATTAGCTATTACAATTAACATTACTAGGTGCTCTATGCTACCAGGGCTTCTTAAACTGGAATTCATGGGCCTCTGGAGATCCATGAAATTAACAAAGGAATGCACATAAGTTCCCTGAAACAATGTGCAAATTGTTTCATGTGTGCACATATTCCTTTTCTCTGGGCATAGAACCCCCAACTTTAATCAGATGCTCAGTGTGGTTCATGTCTCCTATATTGTAAAGAATTGTGCTGTGGCTGGGTGCAGTGGCTCACGCCTGTAATCCCAGCACTTTGAGAGGCTGAGGTAGGTGGATCACTAGGTTAGGAGATCGAGACCATCCTGGCTAACATGGTGAACCCCGTCTCTACTGAAAATACAAAAATTAGCTGAGCATGGTGGCATGTGCCTCTAGTCCCAGCTACTCAGGAGGCTGAGGTGGTAAAATCACTTAAATCCGGGAAGTGGAGGTTGCAGTGGGCTAAGATCACGCCACTGCACGTGAGCCTGAGCGACAGAGAGAGACTCCATCTCAAAAAAAAAAAATAAAATAAAAGAATTGTGATGCTAGGGGTTTTAGTAGCCAGATTGTATCCTCAACAAGCTGGCAAACTAGGAACACGAGGCAGTTTCTTTAAGGCTGGTGTCTCACTGTAGGTGCGATATGCAGCTCTGGGACCTCCATTTTTAATTCCACGCGATGTGTGTTTGTTTACTTCTCTTCTTCTACTTCATAAGAGGAAATAGCATTTCAAATGCATTCCACCATGAGGATAGGCAGACAGTTAATTTTCACCTTGAACACCCCCAAGATTTAAGAAAATAAGAGAGCTTCAATCCACTGCTCCTGACCTGCCAAGCACAACATTCTCAGTAGCAGCAAGAGTTAGTCCGAAAAAAGGCTCCTCTGTTTCTGATGGGCTTCCCCAGATGCTATCAACATAGGCAACAAGAGGCAGGGCAGGTGGGCAGAAACGACGTGAGACCAAGAGCCAGAGAACCCTGTCCTCACCAGCTCCATACCTCGAGCCTGTGGCTTTTCCTCTCACGTTCTCCTATTTCTTATTTGTCAAATAGAAATTACCCTTAATCATCAGGTCCCAACCTTGTATGTAAAAGGGCCCAGATTTAATATAAAAATACTTATTTTAGACTGCCGTTTTTGTATCAATTGGCTAAGATAATTTTTAACTCCAAAAGAGGATTACCCTTCCTAATAAAATTAGATTTTAGTCATCAGATAATTTGAAAAATAAATATGTTTTTTTCATCTATCTGTCTATGTAAGTAAATAGATTAAGAATATCATTTATTATTGGCTATGGACAGCAAATGGTGAACATATGAGTTCAAGGACTCATTAAACAAATATTTATTCAGGATATATTAAGTGTCAGTTACTTCAACAGGGCTGTGGATACAGCATCAAACAAAAACAGTCGCTGTCTTCGCAGGCGTGATCCTAGCGCAAGAGAAGGAAAATTATCACTGAAAACACCTACAGACAATTGCCTCAAATGATGTGACAGCTGCTGCAGAGAATAAACTGGATCCTGAAACACAGAAACTGGGGATGGGGTCCGGGGAAAGGAGAGTTTAGGTAAGGGGGTCAAGGACAGTATCGGAGCTGAGATCTGAGGGATGAGAGTGGCCAGTCCCACAAAGATGCAGCAGAACTTTGTGGTGAAGAAAACTTCAAGTCAGCAGGACCTATGGCAAGCCGCTGAGTCCTTCTCTGACTCATTTGCCCCGTCTTTAAAATGGGGATGATAATGGGATCTAATCCATAAGGCACTCATGAGGATTAAACTAGATAGTATTTACTATTTGTCTAGGACAAAGCCTGGCCATGTGCTATTGAGGTGGTTGCAAAATAAATGTCATGTAGAGGGAAAAGTATGTGCTAGGACCCTGAGGGTGGATAAAGGATTGTTTGAGCAACTGCAAGGTGGGTGTGGCACTTGGGTGGAGCAGGTCCGGGAGGGCGGGGGGAAACTGAAATTGGAAAAGTGGTGAACATCACAGGAGTCCTCCAGGGCACAGCAGGGGAAGAGGAATCCCATGCTAAGTTCAAAGGGAAAAAGGTGGAGAGTTTTGCTATGACCCCAGTGGACCCCTGAAATTCACTGCCCAGAGGTTGGAAAATTATCCCTAATTTACATTTTGTATAGTTCTTTCATTCAGTGATTTCATGCAATAACTCAGCTCCTCAAAGGGAGCAGTTTCTTCAGGTAAGAAGTTTTAAATAAAGAACCTCTATTTCATTCATGCTCATTAAACTGTTTTTCCCCCCACCTAGATCCTTGTAATAATAAATATAATTATATCCATCTTTAATGACTTTGGTTCCTTGAGCTGCAGGTGCTGGCATACTGTATTTATTAACATATTTTAAGCCCTTTAAAAAGACTGCATTAATTCCTATGATAATTTAGTACCCATAATACATTCTCTGTTCTGAATAGATGTTAATCACCATAGAATGACTGATTTGCCTGTGTACAAGTTAAGCCATGCTCTAACTAGTAGCTAGTTCCTTTTTAATTCAATATTGTTACTGAAACTGTTGATTAAAATTTAGTTGCAATAATTGTTCCTTGCCCCCTACCAGCCCCACTCTGAGGACGCAAACCAAGAGCAAACAATTGGATTCTGTTCCACTGAAGATGTGAGCGTTAATTCTGAGCGATTGTGTTTCTAGTAACATTGGTTGAAAAAAGTTTAGCTAATGTCTGTTATTTCGAACCACCTCGGGCTTGTTAGTTGTCTGGTTAAAACAGTAGCAGTGGGAAGGTCACTACAGAGAAATATATATTAAATTGAAGGCTACTTAGGGGAAGGCAGCAGGCCATCCGGCTTCTGTCTTGAGGATGGAGGATGGACAGAGTCAGTTTCTACACGGTGGGGCAAGATGCAATCTGGCTTATGTCAGAATCCCAGCACACTACGCATTTAAACTGAAATTATTTTTGAAATAGAGAAAACATCCTATTATAAAATTTGGATGAAAACGAAATGCTGCCATTGACTATAGACAAAGTAAATAACCATTGCATGTGCCAGGTTCTGAAATCAGCCCCTCATTGTGCATGGTGTCATTTAACTACATAGCTGGGGTATCAGGGAGGTACCTTGACTATCTGCCTTTACCCGAAGCTCAGAGAACTTAAGTAACTTGCTCAGAGTCATACTGCTGAGTCAGCAGCAGAGCTCCCAAGTCCGTGCTCTTAACCTTTGGCCACACTGCCTTTTTAATTGATCCCTTAATCAATCAATCAATCAATCAATCATCCATGTGGGAAAGAGATTAAAAATGTCAGGAAATACATAGTAAAGTATTATAAGTCAGAAAAAGTGCTTTTGAAAACAAAAATGTAACAACCTTTCCCTTCTTGGCTTCAAGGTTAGTGATGGGAAATGGTGCTATTGATACCCTTGGGGAAATAAATCTCTATACTATGGTCTTCCTTTTGCGGAGTCTGTCAAGGGGTCTGCGAGGAAAGAAGAAAGTGCTGGATTTGAGGGTGGAGATGGAGAGTACTGAGCTGCTCTGCAAAAATAGAATGAAATCCATTTGAATTTCTGGCCAATCAGGAGAGACAGAAATGCAACAGTGTACTTGGCAGGGAGCTGGAGCCCCAGTTAGATAGAACTGACCCAGGGACTCTTGAAGAAGAGAGGTGCTGAATATTCTATTTAAGCTTCTTTTTATCGCCAGCATATAAAACTCTAAGCTCGTCTTTTCTCCAAACTTTCAGTAAAGTCTGTTCCACACAAGGTTTTGGGTGGATGATTTTGTCTGCCTGAGGTTTTGTTTGCTAATTTGTTTGTGTTTTGCACATGCTGGGGGTGAGGGGCCAAGTTCCACAATTGGAGCAGCTTGGGGTGGAGAGAAAGGGACAGGCACATGACGTGATGGCCTGCGAGAAGGAGCAAGTGCTGAAAAACGAGCAAACACGAGCTTGAGCACGGGAGCTCAAGGAATGCCCAGAAAGGGGGAATGGTCTGTGGAATTGGGTGTGAGCTGATACCTGGGTCACAGATTTTTGTTTTTTGGTTTTTTTTTTTATAATTATCTTTACTATTATCTCTATGGAGCTGAGAAGTATTGCTATCCACTATTCGGATGGATACATTAAGGCACTGAGAGCTCAGTCACTTCAACAAATGCCAAATGCCCAGCACTCTTACTCAAAGTCACTAAGGCAGCCAGGGCTCAAATCCAGATTTCCCATAGTCAGCCTGACACTTAACTCAAAAGAGAACCCTAGCAGTTTGGGACTGCAGAGCCCATGGGATGGCGGGTCTCTCCTGGGAGGTGCTGCTGTCAGACTGTCCTGCCCCGAGCTAGATGACAGGCATATGGTCTAGATGAGTTAAGGTCTAGGAGATCAAGATGAAAAGGTGATGGCTCTTGCATCCTCCCTAGCCTCCTTTCTGCTATTCTAAGCACTCAGCAGGTCTGCTTTCTCAAAAGATGCTTGTGGAATCACTAGGGTCTTCTCACAGAAGTGGGGGCAGCTCTGCCATCACCATATGGCATAAAGTTAAATGGCTGGTGAGGAAATTAAAACATTAAAAAAAAAACCCACAAGAACCCCACCCCCTGCAAAAACCCATGTAGTACATGCACTGTGTAAAGGGGTTCAGTAAGGCTGGCACCCAAGGCATGAGGAAGGCAAGAGATTGTACTAGAAAGATAAGCAGAGCCCCGTGGTGAATGACTATATACTAAATGCACTTTTAAGCTGTGGTCTGCCGGAATATGTGTCTTTGTCTACAGAGTCAGAATTTTGACCTGCATTTTGGATTCCACTTCCAGAAGCTTTGACTAATGGTGGGTATGACCAGAACACACCCACCATTACACAAATATATATAAATATAAATCCAGATAGGAACATGAACATATATATTTGCCTCCCAACCATATTTCTAAGTAGGGACACTAGAATATTTGTCTCCAAACATATTCTTTCTGTATTTGTAAAAGCTCTTCTCCAAAATCTTTTCAGGCCAGAAGCAAGTTAGTGGTAGGATGAGATCCCTTTGCAGGCGCCTATTGGCTGTTGCAGAGGTTCCGGACTGGTAGCCCCCAGGCTCCATCTGAAACACGCACATGGGATGAATTTGGCTCACACAGTGGTAGCCAGTCCTTTTTTTAAATGTTGAATTAGTTGTGAACACTTAGGCGTGTTCACATAAACCATACTGTTGTTTTTGATATGCTCGACCCTCACTTTGCTTACGGCTATGAGCTGACTGGCTCTTTCAGATTTATAAGGATGTGGCAGATTAGAGAGGATTTAGACTTGATGATGCAGAAAGTCATTCACCACAAGGCTCTGCTTATCTTTTTAGTATAATCTCTTGCCTTCCTCATGCCTTGGGTGCCAGCCTTACCGAACTCAGTACTTGAAGTTACCTGATTTGCTAAACATCTGCCATGTTCTGGGTGTGGAGAGCCCCGCCTCTTGTCTTCCGGGGCAATCTGCCAGGCCAGCTCTCCTAACAAAACTGCTTCTATGAAGCTTGTTCTGACCTCTCTGAGGGTTGCTGGCTCTCTCCTCTGCACCCACATAATACCTGTGGCCATACAAGGCTTTCTTCTCTTGGCCCTCATGGCACTGAAGACAATGCTTTGTTGCATTTTTGTTCATAGATCTTCCACATGACACTAGGAGGTCCTTGGTGGTGGTGGCAGGGGGAGGCATGCCACCTTTGCTTTCCTTTCTAGGGTGTGTTAGAGTGTCAGACATGTAGGCAGGGATTAAAGAGGCCTTAGGAAGTGAAGAGACCTCCTTAGCAACTTCCGCTACCTCTGTGCTGTCTTCAGGTTAGGATGGTGGTCATGAAGGATGATAAAGGCAGCAGGCAATGCCTCTGGCCTCCAGGACAGCACACAGGGCTAAGCTTTGCTAGGTCTTCTCCAGCTCCCTGGGGAGAAGGCAGGGGAGCCACCACAAGCCTGAACTAGGTAAGCTGGGTTGCACCAAGCTGAATCTCAGCCTTTGGACCCAGAGGCTGAGAGGAGGAATCTGGCTGTAGCCCCAAGAGTAGGGTGTGAGCAGGAGAGGCCATCCATCCTGTGATGGCCAGGGCAGCTTCTCCACTTCCCCAGCCCCTTTTGCAACCTTTTTCCAGACTGCAAAATACAGGAGAATTAGGAAATTCTTCAACTAAACCATGTATCTGTGGCTCTTTAGGATAGGGTTAAAATGATTTTTTCAGGGTTAAAAAAGAGACTTGCTCCACAGGTCAGCAACTGTCACAACGATTTTTCTCTCACCATATGCTCCTCTGAATTGTATGAATATGACATCTCTCTCTGAAGCATCTGGTCTCAGCCACTTCAAGGTACACAGGCTGAGTATATAATAACAGGAGAGGCACTCGCACTCCTGTCATCACAAAACAAAACACTGCCCTTGCATAAATCTCTGTTGTGTTTTATACAGCATTCCAGAAATGGTGCAGGAGGTAGTTCAAATGAATAGAAGCAGAATTTGGTGGTGGGGGATGAGGGGAAGGGTTTGTAGTCTTGTACATTGTGTGTGTGTGTATGGGTGGGTGGGTGTACATGCATAATTACATATATGCATACACACTTGCACGCTTTATGGATTGGTATTTGCCTTCGCTGCCCAAACATCAATTCTTGTTTTTCATGGAAAAGAGCTAACCATTCTAAGCATCTGATGAAAATAGAGCTCCACCAACCTGCAAAATATGGACAGAGAGGTAGGGCGTATTTCTATTTCAGCACTTTGAAATATGAAAAAGGGAAATTTCCCATCACAAGCCAACGGCAAACCAGCACTATCAACCTCCAACCACATTTTCCAGACTAAGAAAAAATGTGGTACACGCTGCAGTACAGAGGGCTGCCTCTCTCACGCTGGTAATAATCTTTATCAAACGGATACATTTACTTAATTTTTTCCAAAGATTTCACCCCACTTTCTTCAATAGTTCATTAAAAACATCCAAATGGGTTTAATAAAAAGTTTATCACCTAACGAATGTTTCTAACGTCCATTCTTTTCTTGTCCTGAAGATCCGTGTGCTTATTTTGTCAGAAGTACAAAAAGTAGAAATGCAATTGCATTTGTGCTGATGCTAAATGTTAATAGATTTGCCTAAATGCCTGCTAATAGCCCCCCTAAAATTAGCTAGACTAGTAGTGCATGCCTAATGTGTTGTTTTTGTTGTTATACTTGCTTTTTTGCTTCTCCTTCTTTTATCAGAGAGAGAGAAAAAAAAGACCCCTGGAAGAAAATATAGGCCTTTGGATGTGAAACAACTCCAGTGTGATATGTGAATTCTGTCGAAAGAACATATATTTCGAAACTATCCCACAGTTCTGACATTCTGTCATGAAGGTGACAAATCCTAGTGCTCTAATGTTTCATTAAATTAAACATGAAATGTTTAATGTTTTGTTAAATTAAACATGAAGCTGTGACTCTGCGCCCAAGAACCGCGGCCTTCTAACAATTCTTCACATTCCTTCAGGTCACTTCTTTAGGTTATAAAAACTAAGTTTTGTTTATTAGAAGTATTGGATTTACCTGCAGTTAAGATCTACTTTCTTCTAATGTAATTATAAATAGAAACCAACAAGCAACCCAGTTTTTGCATGCTGAAAACATTTTTAAACTCAGTCCTACAGAGACCAGCTTATTGACAACCCTCAGCTAACTCTCCATAATCATTTTTTTCAAACGTTCACAGTGTGACTGAGAGGCTTCCAAAGGGTTGAGGTGTTACATTTTTAATCAAATACCAAGCCCATTTCACAGATGGGCATTTCCCAAAGAGTGGAAGGCTTGCTGGAAAACTGTCCAAATGGATTCCTCAGAGTAAAGACCAAATCTTAACCTGCCCCAATCAAAAAAAAAAAAAAAAAAAAAACCAAAAAAACCAAACCAAAAAACCCTCTTTTGTCCTTATCCATGAAGATACAACTTCTCCTTCAAAAAATAAAACCACAATGCTAATTTGAGAAGGCATTTGTCCAGGCAGAGAGAAATGTGGGTTTTTGGGCTACTGAATGAAAGTTTTGGTGAAACCACCTGAAGTAGCAGGTAAACAAAGCACAGAGCCTAATGGGAGAGGATGGAAGGAAACTCAGAGAAAAACGTGCTCCTTTCCTTACCAGTTCAATGAAATCATTGAAAGGGACTTGCAGAGTTCTTAGTAAGAATACATTCCTAGCAATACATCACATAACAAACGAAATTTCCAAATACTGTTTTATAAAACACTCCATTCTTAAATGGAGAAAGAAGAAAACAACAAAGCTGTAGCAAAATAAGAGGAAAATATATACTCCTTTCCCTTGATGGAAATATCGGATCGTGCTTACATTCGTCAAGTGAATTTAAGTGTGCTATAGATGGTTTCCCAAGGACACCCTATAATTGTCAAACCAACAACAACAGAGAACCATCCCCCAAAAGGACAAGTCACACAAAGCCTTCCTTCCCAATCAAACTTGTCGTCTATGTTTTTTCTGTGTTTACACAGCAGCTCCTGTCATTGGCCGAAAAGTGTAAGACAGCCCGGATTTGGTAACAGATCCTTGCTCTGTGAGAACCCTCTCCCAGCTAGTTTACCCAAATCGGTAGGAATATAATTGACACTTACCATTCTGAAGCTTCATGTCTGTGAGGCAAACTAAATAAATTAAACGGATCCTGCTTTAATCTTCTTTTCTAGACCCCAAATGCCTTAATCAAAAGGAAAACAAAACAAAACAAAACAAATATTCCCTGAGGTTCTTTTCTAAACCACCAGAGTACAGGCAAAGGAATCGCTGTCTCTTTCGCTAAATGCCCAGAGCCTGTCCCTGAAGATCCTCAACAACAGAGAATAATTTCTAGCATCCCTCTATTCCTTTCCCCCACTCCCCACCTTTTCCTTCCCTTCTATCATTTGTGGCCAAGACTATAGGCTTAAGTTACACTGTAAATCAAAATCTGGAAGATGTTTCGATTGGATATTTGGCTTCGCAGACCTCCTGTGAAAATCCCACGTGAAGGCACATTTGTTTCCTTCCTGCAAATGAACTGTGGCGCTTGTGGTCCCTCTTCCTCTCCCCAGTGCACACTTTGCCTTTAAATGAGCTTAAGCTGCAGGACTTCATTTGGGGTTAGTTGTCCCGCAAAGCTCATTTGGCTCTTCCCATTAAGGCAAGAGGCTCTAAAAGGCTAGCAAGATGCTTTTAACTATGTTTGAGGGGCCAGTCATATCTTGTTAGCAACAGCTGCACACTTACCCGGCTCTCAGGGCCTTGACGGAGATGTCCTATTCCTTGTGGGATTAGGAACGCAAAATGAAATTAACCAATCATTAGCTGGAGCCATCCAGGCCGCACCAGTTTCTCATTCTCCAAAAACCAAGCAAGGCAGCCTCCGCCGGAGCTCCTCCTCTGACTTCTCCCTGGCACATCCAGCCCGCCAAGGTCCTGGCTGCAGTTTCAAAAGTACCACTCAATAAAAGGATTTTAAAGGCTGTGCCGGGAGCCGGGAGCTTCAGATCCCAGTTTGGCTTTTTCTCCATCAGCATTCCACAGCAAGCCTGCACAAAGCGAGGTACGCTACATTATTTATGTCAGCTCTAGGCTCTGGAAAACACACACTGGCATCCTGATTACTAAGAATCCTCTCGGATACAATTACACTGTTCCCACATATATTTCTCCCCATCTCTTCCCTGATTCAACCTCTTTCAGAGGGAATGAAAACACTTTGAGGCGTGTCCTAACTCATCTATTAGAAGCCAAGAGAGCACTAAAATATGGCCACCACGGCAAATAAGCCCAGGGAAAAGGGCTCTTTCCCTGGAGTAAGCAGAAGACACTCCAGGGAGGAAGGTTCAGATAACATTTTGGGAAATGCCCTTCAAGTGGCCTCTCTGGGTTGAGGAAATTGACATGGAAGCAGCAAAGTTGAGGCACTACAAAAAACATTTTGATGAATTCATGGAAGATTGATTTAGAATGGGCTCTTAAGGGAAGTAGGAAATATTTGGCGACATGACTAACCTTCCTAGCTAGATGGAGAGCAATCACGCTCACTCCACAAATGCTCCTTGGTGCCCCATTGAAGCCACAGCACTAGACAGGAAGACCACAGATTTAGCCAAGTAGAGCAATGATTCTGTCCTCAAGTCTCCTCTTCAACAAAATGAACAATTCCTCCAAGTTGCAGTCCACCATTTCCCTTCTCTATAGCTCAATGGCACATTATGAGCTGGGCGTATTAGCCACAGGCGGAACGAACTGCACCCTGGCAGGTAAAGATAAGACGATGTCAGGAACTTCCTCTTTTGGAGGAGTGGTGAGAAGGCTATGAAATTCCCCCACTGTCTAGCTGGAGAGTCCCTGCTTGGCAGGCAGAGGTACTTCACTTTGTGAAAGCCCCAGGCACCACTTAGTGAAACAACCTTTGGCAGGACCTCACAGTTAAGTCAGTTCATCTAAGCAAGAAGAAGTCGGCTTGGGGAGAGTCCATTGTCTCATCCAAGAATCCGAGGAGGCAAGAGCCACCTGGCTCTCTCAAAGGCTTCCCCTGAACATGCATTCCTGTGTTTTGCCAGTTTTCTTTCTTTTATTTTTTTAAGTGACTGTCACTTCCAATGACTTAGTCCGACCGAACTCATGTATCTTGGGAGGAAAAGCGCTGTCTGAGATGGAAGCAATGGATAGAGAACATAGTGCAGGTCAGTAGAGCGGGGCCCAGAGCGGGAAGTCCCATTCTCTAGTGCACACATTAGAAAAGCAATGGGAATTGGGCTCCAGTGCAGGAAGAAGCAGGACTTCCCTCAGCAATAAATGAATGAAGGCTAGCATTAGAGAACACACACACACAGACACACACACACACACACACATACACACACACAGTCACACACCACACAATGATACAACCCAGCTACCTGAATAGCAAAAAGTAAAGGACACAGATTGCCCTGTGGGATGATGTTAGGTGGGTGTGTTGATTCCCTAGGCCCAGAATGCTGGGTTATCCAGCTCAGTAACCTTTAAGGAGGCCCTGGCCACATCTGGAAACAACTGTGTCCTCAGCTTGAAGTGGTTCTTCTCATCCTCCCCACTAAGGAATCCAACCCACATTGTAATTTTTTTTGAATAAGGTTTAAAAGCAACTAACTGTAATGACAGGAAGAGAGACTATTCCTTGAGATGAAGATTAGTCAAGAAAATTATTTATTCTTCCAATAACTAAGTCATAATTAACTTAGAAGCTGACCTCAGGCTAAAAGTCTCAGCAAAGATGCCTTGGGACCCCCTCACTGCCCTGAGTGCTGTGATGTGGGAAGGTCTAAGGGTCTGTCAGGCATATGCTGACCCCATGGCCTTGGTCAAGTTGTTCATCCTCCTTGAGACTCAGTTTCCTCATCTTGAAACTATGGGTAATAAGACCTTATTATTTTCGAGGATTCAGTAAGAAATGTAAAGTGCTTTGCTCTGTGCCTAGCATCTTACGAGCTTATAATAACCCTCAGCTGTTATAAATTTTCAAAATGTTATCAGTTAAATGGCACAAAACTTACACTGCCGAGGTTCACACATGCTCGAACCACATCTCTAAGTGCTCCCCAAACAGTCAGATTGTTATTGACAATCTGTGTGCAAAGCACCATAGTCATCACTATCATTTGCCTTCAATAAACTTGTCTAGATGAGCTGCCCCATGACAGAGATGTCAATAAAAACTAAACAGAGTATAAAAACTGAGAGCATTAAGAGGAGGATCACGAAAGTTATCTTTTTAAAAAGGAGATTCCATAGTTTTCAACATCAACTGAACATCTTTCTGTTGATTTAACTGTAAAGTAACATTATTTCAGCTTTTTGATACCCAAACAGGGCTGCTGTATAGGAGATGGGGGGAAGAAACTGACCACGAGCCACACCCTCTAGAATCTTTCTCCTTCCTATCTATACATCCTGTCTCCCAAACTGCAGGGAATAGAGGCTGAGAACTTCCAATCTGATGCAAAACTGGCATTTCCTGAAGGAGGACAAAGGTGACAGGGCAAATGAAGGGACTTGCTCAAATTCGTGCCCCCAGCACAGCTGGGCTGGAACCCACAGGACTGACCTCACATCGAATGTCCCTGCCATTCCCCCACAAGGCTGAAGACAAGACCAGTGGAACTCGTCACCAGCCTTCATCTCACTGTGAGACAAATTGGTTTCGATACAAGCCTGCCTCTCTGCATTAATACTGAGCTTACATGACCGGTATTTAATTTTTTACTGAACACATCTTTTTTTTTTTTCAGATAGTGATTGCTTTAAATTTTGATTTTAAGGTTATATTTTACGGAGAAAAGGTTCTACTTTCCACAATTTGTTAAGCCATCTAACTAATGGTTTTGATGGGTACTTCTATATCTTTTGAGTAAGAAAGGCAACACTTCAAACTCTCCATATTTTATAAAGGCTACCTTTTAATAAGATGGCATCGCACATATAAGTTATTCATATCTTTGACAAATACAGAAGTTTTTTCCATATATTTTTTCTCTAATGATATAAATAGATAATTGCACCCTTTTATGCACAAACAAATACAAGAAATCTTGAACGTGCAGTTATTTGAATTACTAATCACACTTGTTGCTTACATAAACAAAGGCCATCAAAATTATAAGTCTTCAGAAGAAGCAGATTCTACATTTTCTTTGCTAGGAAATATCGGCACACTATATCCCAACACTGGACTGCGTGAACATCATTAGGGCTCTTTTCTCAATTAGAATTCCAAACAACTCTATCTTTTGCTTCCTGTCAAAACACCTGAACAAAAATATGATATGTTGCATCATTCGCTGAAGCTATTTCTCCAGTTGGAACATGAATTATGAGTCCTTCTGAAACACATCAACCAAATCAAGTTGTAACATGGCCCTGTTTTATTCACTGCGAGATCTCAGCTAATCACTTTCTAATATGAGTCATGATTTTGTTTCATTAAGTTAGCATTTCTCAAAAATTTCCCTTATTTAGTATGGACTTCCATGGTACATACTAATGGTATAGTCAGCATTCAGTTGAACGTTTTCTGTCTTACAAGGTATACTTCACATGGGTCATTCTGACTTTGCTGGGCTATTTGTACTTTTGCAATGTGTGGGGTTAAGAATGCTTGTTGTAAAACAGAGGTCTTTCTTTGTCTCTATAAATATTACATAGGCACTCTTGATGGTCTTTAAATTCTAGGGTGGTTTTTTTTTTTTTTTCCATATAGAAGCTCCCACTCAATTTCTAATGATGAGTGTCTCTAACTGTGCACTGCTGAGGCGAAGTTGTGTCTCACTGGCAGCAGAATTGAGAAGCTATCATTGCTTCCAACACAGCAACCCAAGGAACTGCCTGAGGCATCTACTTCCTGTTTCCACAGGGGCAGAACAGTTGTTTAAGGCTATCTTTAAACTGGTGGGTTAGAAAATTAAAGTGGCAGAGAAGATTCAGAAACCGTATAATCCTCATCTGAATAACTTTTTTAAATGAAGGAGAAAAGCAGCCATCTTGTTCCCTGAAGTTAAAGGTAAGCTCTTTAGAAGGAGGGTTCATAGCATGTTTCTTGTCTATACAAGCTGATTTGAAAACTCAGTTGATTCTAAGTTGCGGTTAGCCAAGAAAGAAGCAGATAGAGAGCTCAAAGGGAATCCAGGAAGTGAATAGAGTGTGGCTCCATGTTCCCCACACCTTCCCCTCCCTTCTGCTCCAGAAAGAGGTGTCTTCTGTACACTTCTTGGAATCCTTTATGATAATGTGGCTCTACTGTTCTTTCTTAGACTGAGTGAAAAGTGAAGGTAGGGTTTCTTTATTGTTTCCTATTGTTTTAGCAACCACTCTCCAGGGCAACTCTCTTTCTGAGCTATTCTACATCAGAGGAGAAAAAGAACACACAAAAGGTCAGATGGGACTTACGTGATCCTTTAGGCCAAACCCCTCATACTACAGAGGGAGAAAAGAAGATCGAGGAAAGGGGAGATCTTCTCAGTGTCATGTAGGGACTTCCTACGGATCTGAGAAGAGAATCCTGGTGTATACATGGGATTCCCACTGTATCCATGAGTATCCCTCTCATCTGTATGGATTCATTATTTTATTTTCCCTCTTATTCTTCCACATGAACCATCCCCTAGACTCTCCCACCCCCTTCCAAGAAGAAAGATCATAGTCAATGTTTCTTGTTCTGCGATATCCTATTACTAGGGAGGACAGTTATGTGTGGGTATTATTCTAAGGAAGGCTTTGTAGGATTTACATAGGCCTGTTGTGGACAGAACCAAAGCTATAGGAGAGGCCATTCCCCAAAAGTGTTCATAGCCAAAGCATGGCCTCTTACTGTAACTTATCCAACCTCTTGTTTAGACAAAATTGGATTTGAATCTCTTCCTAGCTGTGTAAGTCTCCCACTTTAGCCTCCCCATAAATACAAGGAGAATAAATGGTGCTTGGTTCACTTAGCCCACCTGACGGTTAGATTTAATATGTCATTCCCAGAAGATGCTGAAGACTTGGTAGCTAGGAGCTGCTATCATCTTTCTATCATGGGCTCAGATAGATTATGGGATAGTTATAAATTCTCTCCTTTCACTTGAGTCCAGATCAGAGTCCACTCTTTTGAGAGGAAGCCTTCTCCGTAAGGCACGTCTCCTGCGTGACCTGCAGCATCCTGCCTTATGCAGATCACACGAAAAGGGTTAATATGACATGTCAGATCAAGGCATCATGAACATGTGTGATTTTCTGCTTAAAACCACAAAGACAACACAACTTCAGACAACAGAGAACTGTGTACAGAAGCCACGGGGACTCTGTTGTGGTTGACATATCTGTAGGCAGACAGATATTCCAGGGGAGGTAGACTCACAGTCATCCCCACTGACCGTGGCAGAGATGGCTCCGCCTCCTCTATTAACATGTGGGAATTTCTCTCCATCAGCATTTCCCACGTTAGCCATTCCCTCACACCTTCTGGGTATTTGTTCTATCCAATCCTTCCTGACAGCTGCTGGAGCTGCAGTTCCATCTAGTTTTCAATTCTTAATATTTTTCTGCAAATTGACTTATTGTTTCTGACTTTACTTTCATCTTAGTTAATAATATCCAAAAAATCACAGCTTGGATGCGCTAGCTAAACATGGCTACATTTATATGGATATCTCTCTGTATATGTATGTAATATATATCTCTTAAAATATATTACAAGAAATAAATATTAAAACTTTTCTAAAAATAAAAAATTCAACCATGTGCCTCTTAAGGATATCTCGCATAGTTGCACCACACAAATTGGTACACGGCACCCATATGTGCATTTGGAAATACTGTCCTAGATAAAATTTTATTCCTTTTTGCTTTTCATTTTTTTTTTTTTTGGGAATCAGAGTGTCTACTTTGTGCCTTTTCCCCTTCAGAATGCAGTGCCTCAAGTGAAATGTCACCAGAAAAAGAAATGTTCTAAAAATGAAGTTTTCATTATGTCCTATAGCCCAGCTAGACAACTCAGAGAAGAGCCTATGTGCTACTTTTCATCCTGGGGACTGATGCTTGAATGTGTTAAAATGCTATTTATTTTCCGACAGGCTACTTGGGCTTGGCATCATGTAAACCCAAAGTGTTTGTAGAGATTCCCTTGAGGACAAAGGAAAAATCATCTGTATAGATCAAACGTGTATTAGCTGCATTAGCAATTGGCCCTTGGAGACTGATAAAGACCTTTTTAGACAGATTCCATTGCACAGCTTTTTAAGAGCTTTCATTGAACTAGCCTTGGGTATCACGGGCTTGGGCCTTTCTTCATGTCTTACGTGTCAGAAAAGAAAGGTGGACAACGAGAAGCTGGGATGAAAACCACCACCTTCACTGTAGACGAACCTCAACACCAAGTCCACACTCCCATCCCTATCAATATTCCATGTTGCCAGAGCCATACGGAAACACATCTGTTGCCTTCCTGCATTGTAATATGTGGGATGCTGGAAAGATGATTACAGCACAGGTTCAAGGATTTAAAAATTCATCACCTCCTCAATTTAGAAGGCTGATCTGTGGTTAGGACTTATGAAACCTCCACAGACCTGAAATGATCAACTAGGGGCAGAGCCTGTTCCCGATCTGGAGAGGAAGGGATGCAGTGAGAGGAGGGGGGAGGTTGGAACTGTGTTTGCTCAGGCTGCTGAGTGGACCAGTGGTTGAAGCCTTCAGTTCGTCAATGTATTGTCAAAGGAATGTTTGCTTTGGATCATGGCACGGTATGGGGAATAGAGAGAGGAAAAAAAATGCTGTTACAGTTGCAAGGCCAGAAGCAAAACCCAAGTTTTCAACAGACATGCATCTCCCTGCTCCTCCAACATCGCAACTCTCTTTCTGCCATAGCACAGTGGTTTCCAGTGCTGACCTTAGTTCCACTGTGCGTGTGTGCGTATGTGTGTGTGTGTATGTGTGTGCAGAACTTGTAAGCTCTTCAGCAAAGGGACCTTTTTTCAGAACCCTGGGTGGACATGTAATATTTCCCCTTCCTCTGAAAGCCTTCCAAATCATTCATCTGGATTGGTTTGACTTCTTTTTTTCACTGCTAGAAATAGTTCGGACACTCATACAATCTTACAACCTCACCCCATCTCTACTAACTGGGATGCATACATCTTCAGAATGCAAAGGCCCAGCCACTGCTCATGAAGAAATGGAGCTTCCACCCCTAGCAAAGGTGGCCGGGAAAGTCTGGCACTTTCCAATACTGGATGCAAGCCTTTGTATTTCCAGCAGCTGCCCTACAGAAGCACGAAGGACAGTTTAACCTGCAGCAAAATGGTTAAAAAGGAAATGAGTCTAACTTTCTGGCCTGATAAATTATTTCATATTTCTTATGCCCTGTAGCCTGCCTTTTTTTTTTTGCAGTGCTAAGTCTCAGTGGAACGAATCTCAGGGATGCAATCACCAGTCCGTGTGGCATCAGGTCCCTCACTGTGGTTCACAGCATATTATTGCTTCTCTTCTGTCCCTCTCCCCACTCACTGCCTTTCTCATTTGCCTTGTCCTTTGATCATATCACCTGGCCATCAAAGACAGGCATTGCTCAGAAAGATGGTTCTCCTTGGCCTGTGAGTATAAGACACAGGTATCCTCACGTGCAAGCCTGGCAAAGAAGGAGTTACTATCTGCTGCAGCCAACTGTCCAGGGAGGGTCTTTTCCATAGACATAAAAGGATATCAGCAGGGTACACACTCCAGGCTGGCGCTTAAAGGATGCAACTCTTTCTAAGAAATCCTGGAGCATTTGGTTTGATACAGAAGCATTAAATTTCCATGAGCGGCATTCACCAATAAATTAAAGAAACAAAAAATCTTCATTCCTCTCATTTAAGTCAACAAATAGAATGTTGTGATGCCTGATTCTGAGGGTTCCACACAGATTCCCCTCCAGGGGCAGTGGCCACCCTCGGAGGGTGGATTGTCTTCAAGCCAGGTCGATGAGGCAAACTTGAACAGTTATTACTTCAGCAGGGACAGAAGCAGTGCCCTAGTCTTTCCAAATGGAAATCTAAACATCAGCCCTACTTAAAAATTCTCCCTCAGCTCCCTCACCGACAGGACAAAGCCTTCATTACATTCCATCATCTTCAGCCCCTTCCCTACCACCTGCCTTTTGCTTTGTGCTGCAGGAATACCACATTTCTTGGATGATCTCATCTTATGTGCACTTTAAGTCTTTATTTATGAAGTTTACTAAATTTAGAGAGGTTTTATCTTCCACTCCTCCACTTTTTAAACATAGGGTATAATTCTTATCCATCCTTCAAGACACATTTAAATCCCTTTTTGCAGGGAACGTTCCATGCCCTCTACCTTCCACGGCTGAGCTGACGTCCTTGCCTATGTGCTCCAGGCATAATAGTCTAACATTTATATTAAATAAGTTGTTCTCTGCAAGGCACTTAAACCAGTGACCTGCACATAGTAGCTGCTCAATAATTTTTACAGTTATGATTATCCCACCTTATATATGTAGTATTTGCTCATCTCTCTTAAACCCCTATTAACCCCTTTATGCCTAGTGTTCCATTATTGGAATGCTAAGCTTGTGGGAGTTATTTATAACCTACTGCTCAAGGTCATCACCAAGGTCTGATTTTTCACACACAGAAACTGCAACCTCCAGCATAAATGGGTTAAACACAGAACTCTATCTATGACTTCTTTGAGCCATTAATGTCTTGCCAAATATTTAGCACACAGTAGGTGTATTAGGTCGTTCTTGTATTTCCATAAAGAAATGCCTGTGACTGGGTAATATACAAAGAAAAGAGGTTTAAGTGGCTGATGGTTCTGCAGGCTGTACAAGAAGCATGGCACCTGCCTCTGCTTGGCTTCTGGGGAGGCCTCAGGGAGCTTTTACTCATGACAGAAGGTGAAGTGGAAGCTTGCACATCACATGGTAGGGTCAGGAGCAAGAGAGAGTGAGGGGAGTGTGCATGCTACACACTTAGCCAGACCTCACAAGAATTCACTATTGCAAGAACAGCACCAAGCCATGAGAGGTCCATCCCCGTGACCCAAACACCTCCCATCAGACCCTACCTCCAACACTGAAGATTACAATTTAACATGAGATTTAGAGGGGACACATATCCAAACTGTATCAGTAGGTCTCAGGTAGGATTTGCTGAACTGAAATGTACAGTTTGTGCAAATCCTACCTGAGAATTCTACACTCTCAGAATTCTACACAGTGTCTGGTTCCTCCTTGCAGGGACACATCATGCAAACATTTGGAGTAAGGCTCTTCTCAATTCTGTTCTCAGTAGCGTAAGCCTCAGACGTGTCTTTCATTCCATGTGGCCGCTATTGTCTGTTGCATTACATACCAGCCTGGTATCCAGAAGCCACAAATCTCAGGAACCAAAGGAGCAGGTGTAAGAAAAGAGCTTGCTCTCCTCTTTCCATTACTCTAATGAAACTATGTGTTACAGCGCCTTTCCTTAATCTGATTTGAGAAGGGCCTTAATGGCCGGGTAAAAGCAAAGAATGAAGCCAGTTCTTCAAGAAGCCGCTTGCTTTAGTGGCAATTTCTTTGTTGTTCATTGTGACAAGTGCGGCCCCTAACTGGGGCCAATTGTTGCACTTGGATACAAGCATTGCTCTCCCTGAAGTTGCACGCATTTCTTAGGGCACAAGTCAGCCCTTTCTGATCTAATTAGAGTTTTTTTTTTTCTCTCTCTCCACCTCGCTTGACCTTCCGCTTGATTATGTAGTAAAGTATTCCTGGAGAGCAATAACCCTGTAAGCTTGACATCAACCTTCACGGCTATGAAAATGACAAAGCTGTCAAAATTTCAGCCTTACAGCTTCCAGATGGGGTCAGTACGGGGATGTAATGGTGGAGAAACGGGAAGATCAGGATCCGTTAAAGGGAAAAAAATGAAGATTTAAAGAAATAAAAGGACCCAAACAGTGACAATTGGAAGCTTCACATTTCGAGTTACACTGGAAACTTTTGCCTTTCTGTATGTGCCACTAACACAGTGATTTAGTAATTTCCATGGGAGCTGCCATCGCCTGGGAATCCTATTAGTGTCAGAGTCTGGGATAAAGAGGAAGTCTTTTTTTCTCCCAGAGTATGCAAACAGAAGCTTAGAAACATGTTTGCATTTGGATTGGATGATCTAAACCAACAAAGTTCAACCTTTTCACTAGGAGCTGTGAGCTGTTTGACAAGACCTACTTTTTATCAGGCAGGTTCAAAGTCTACTCACTGCAGAGGCTTCCTTAATAAGAGGGACTAATAAGATTATTTCCTTAAAGATCTAACCTTGGCACCCATCCTCCAACCAGACGGCAGAGCAGATTCATTCTCTAAATTGCTTACCTTCAAAAGAAAATCTCTATTGACTGCAGTATGGGCCTGGCATGGCGCACCAAGACGCTATTAGTAGAATTCTCATTTGGATTTGAAGAGACTATTATTTTTAGTCTCTCTTTCTCTTTTTGGATTTTTTTTTTCTATCACCAAAATTTAATTCCCCAAACTACATACAAACATCACATTTCAATGGGGTGAGTCAGAATCACTGATGGTACACCTGTCCCCAACATCTTCCCCTAAAACTTTGCCTCCACTTGGGGTCATATTTTGCCAACTACTTAAAAAATTAGCCAACCTAGGCACATTTCTGGCCAAGCAGGCTTCAATGTAAGGAAAGAGAAATGGGGCATAACTGTATTAAGTATATTTAGAATAGAGAAAGACTATTCAGAAAACTTTTCCAAGCTGTATTTTGACCCATTTGGGATCACGACACAAAATCTTCAGTTGAATGGGGAGGTTCAGGGGAAGAAAGATCATGTGATCATCAAATTGAATTTCCTCTACCTTCTCACCTCCTGCTCTCCTGCAGCATGGCTTATGTGATCTGCTGAAATAATGAGAGCCATTTTCACTCTCATCCATGGGTGGGATGACATACAGCCATTTAAAACTGGCCCTATTTGAAGAAAAGTGATTTAAAAATGGGACCATTTAAACAGGTCACTGTATTTCTCAAAGGTGAAACAGTGATCAGCATATGACATTTAATGATCTAAAAGGGACATGAAAAAGAATTTTCTCTGGATGAAACTGGAGTTGACTCTCTTCTTGGGAGTGAGGGGGTTGATGCCAACTCTGGATCTTGGTTCTTTTCTGTCCCGCATGACTGAAACAGTGTCTTGTATAACTTTGTGTCCTATGCCTAGCATCCTGGAGGATTAAT
This sequence comes from Sapajus apella, assembly GCF_009761245.1. Classification (NCBI taxonomy): domain Eukaryota; kingdom Metazoa; phylum Chordata; class Mammalia; order Primates; family Cebidae; genus Sapajus; species Sapajus apella. Next base: position 2,716,200 of record NW_022437019.1, read on the forward strand.
TCCACACTGCTTCTCACTGATGTTATCCTGTACATTTCTTTGCTCAAACTTAAGACTTCTGAAATAGGAATCCCTCTTGTAACTGAGGATGTGGCATAGTTTAATTGCCTGAGTTTTTCCGTCTCTTATTCATCTATAAAATAATGATATGTCTTGCAAATGAGTGCATTTTAGTATTAATGAAATATTGTCATAGATACTTTACAAATATTGTGTGGATAAATGACTGAATGAATAGGACAACTCCTCCTGGGGTTCCCAATATTTAAGAGAACAAATGTATTTATTGACAAAGACAACTTTTAAGTTTTGCATTATTGACGAAGATACACTTTTAAAAAATTCTACATAGACATGTCAAAAACAAAACAAAACAACCCAAAATAACAAAGGCTGAAAGGCAGGAGAAAAAGACAAGGGGTTTCTATCTCTCTTACAATAAAGGTAGTAGTATAAGGAAGGAAGTTGACATTTGCTATGCCAGGTACTTCCTATGTACTTTCAGAAGTTCCATGTCAGGCTGGGCATGGTGGCTCATGCCTGTAATGCTAGCATCTTGGGAGACTGAGGGGAGTGGATCACCTGAGGTCAGGAATTTGAGACCAGCCTGACCAACATGGCAAAATCCTGTCTCTACTAAAAATATAAAAATTAGCTGGGTGTGGTGGTGCATGCCTGTAATTCCAGCTACTTGGGAGGCTGAGGCAGGAGAATTGCTTGAACCCAGGAGGCAGAGATTGCAGTAAGCTGAGATTGTGCCGCTGCACTCCAGCCTGGGCAACAGAGTGAGACTCTTTCTCAAAAAAAAAAAAAAAAAAAGAAGAAGAAGAAGAAAAAGAAGAAGAAGTTCCATGTTATATAAATTATCGGTTGTTTCACAGATAAGGAAACTGATTAAGTTGCTTCCTCAATGCCCAACTAGTAAGTGTCATGAAAAAGTAAATTGTAAAAGCCATGGTTTGAACACATATTTCTCCAACTCAGGTTCTACACTACACCTTGTTGAGACTCAAGAGCAGTTCTTCTGCCAGTGATTGAATGGTGTCCATTTAATTAGGTAAGCTTGGTCATATTGGAAACCAGCATTCAGATTACTAGTGTTTGCTGTCATTTCAGTGTCTACTACAGTAGTTTCCACATCTCCTGGGGATGTTTTAAAAACACAGTTGCATGGATCCCATTCCTACACATTCTAATTTCACTGGTATGGGTGTGACCTGGGCATCAGGATTTTAAAAGCTCCCCAGGTATTTCTAATGCACTTCAAGTTTAGAATCCACTGCTCTAGGGAGTTTTCATGTTGCCGTAGGGAAACGAGACAAATTCATTCTTGGAGAGAAATTTGCATAAGTGATCACGTATAGAGCCTCTTCATCAACTTGCTATTATTCTCCCTTTCCGCTAAGTCACATATGTTATATTTTAAGAGGTTCTGTCTCTCTTTTTAAAATGCATTTATTAAGTCACTTTTAGTTCATTTTCCTGTGGACTTGCTAATGATAGCACACCAAATCAAAATAAGGGGAATTTCGTATTTTATTTTTGCTACGTAGCCTTTCCATGAGTTAACAGACTACTGTCTTCTTCTTTTATTTACTGCTAAAATATCTTGATGAATGTCCAGTTTTCTTGGAGAACCACCACTCCTTGCTCTTGTGCTATGTGGTGGGTAAGATGAATGGCCCCATCCTGAGGCCTAGCCCATTAGCATGCTCATCTCCATGTCAGAGCAATTGTATCAGGGATGGGTCCATGAACACAATGGAGGCTGGGCTTTTATTATAACATTGGGGAAGCGTGTAGTAAAGAATTAACCTTACCCAAAAAGATGTCTTTTGCCCTCAGCTTCTGGGAGGTGACTGCAAAGCGCTTGGAATACCCTGACTGATACAAATGTCTTTTCTTTTTTTAAATCTAGGGGCTTTGGGCCAAACTGTACAGTCTAATAACGTGATTTATGATGGGGGTTTTGGACCATGTAGTATTAGCTTGACCTCTGGAGGGACTAGAGACTAATGGTCAGCCACAAGGATGGTCAATTATGTCTTTCTGACTGAGTCCCAAATTAAAATTCTGGACATCAAGGCTCAGGAAAGATACCCGGGTTGGCAGCGTCCATATGTACTGTCACACACAGTTCCTCGGAAAGTTAGCCCTGCCCATGACTACACTAGGAGAGGACAACTGGGAATTTTGTTTTGGGAACTTTCCTAAACCTGTTCCATGAGTATCTTCTGTTGACTCATTTTAATATGCATTCTTTCACCATAAGAAACCATAACTATGCGTATAACAGCTTTCAGTGAGTGCTGTGAGCCATTTTCTTGAATTATGGAAAATGAAAGTGATCTTAGGGACCCCAAAACTTTGCAGTTGTTGTCAGAAGTAAGCATGATATTGTGGATTTCCCTGACTCTGTAGGAAAAGAACCTTCTTTTCCATTGGATTTGATCTTCAAAGAACATTAAGTTGGAGTTGCTGGGGGCCATCTTCATCACCACATAGAGAAAGGCAATCGGGAAGAGAAGGTAACAGGTGAGAGAAGGGAACTGTGATATTATTTGAGCCTCTGAAATCTAACATGTCTGAAGTTACTCTGGACTTCTTTTCTGTTTCATGAGCAAAAATCTTTTTTTCTCAAACCTGATCTTAATTGAGATGTTCTCACCTGTAATACACCATACTACCTCATTGGGCTCTCTAAAAATCAGTTATACAACATGATATATTAAAGAGCTTAGTGCATAGTGAGGAGCTTGAAAAATGCTAGCCATTAATTATTATTATCATTTTAATTTTTAATACTTTCCTATTACAAATTTCTTTTCAAGTTCAAGCCTAAAATTTGACAATGCTGCGCAAGGTGTGGAGACTCCAGGTGAGCCCATCTACCTCTACCTTCGGTCCTCTCACAGCCTACCCTGGCATTCCCTGGCTTACCTAAATGCCTGCACATGCTCCCCTTAATTCCTGAGCTTCATATACATTTGGACTGGCTGTGATAAAATATGCATATTTCCTGAAACCCAAAGTATTCTCACTGAATGTAATAAGTGGGAAATTATTTTACAGGAAATGAAAATCTAAGATTAATATTCTCCTATGCCATCTAGTCCCCCCAGGATAATTATTCACTGTACTAGAGCAAAATAAACTTGCAAAATATGGGAATTGGTTTTCTTCTCAGATTTTGGATAAATAAACTCCTGAAACTACTCGACATCAGTTCCTGGATGCTACACCCACCACCTCACCTCACTAAATAGGCATCAGGTCTCTTAGAGCACAAAACTTCAAGCAAATTCATAGCCATTTGCTCAGAGCTAAACAAAAAGAAAAAATAAAACATAGGCTTAAAACTAATAAATCAGTAAACAGTATTGATCACTAGTTACGGCCACTGTGGGAGGCAAGTTTCATGATTGTTGACCTCAAGGAAGCTATAATATCCATTTATTTCCTCCTTCAGTCAACAAGTATCTACTGAATTTCACTCCCTGTGAAGCACTCTGTGAGCTGCTAGAAACAAAGTGCCCTCATGGACTTACTGTTTTAAAGAGCAACAAATCCCACATTTGGTTCATTCTAAGAATCACAGGAAAGCTTTATAAAAATACAGGTGTCTGAACCTTTTCTCAGGACTATTGAATAAAAAGTTTCTCAGGAGAGCAGAAACCTATTCTTTTAATAAGTGTCTCCCACGATTGCTGTACTTCACCAACTTTGAGAGCCGTGGGGACAGATAATAAAACAGATACATGGAAACGGTCGAATGCAAGGCTGTGTTTATGTGTTCAGTGACACGAGTGCTATGCCGAGGAGTTAGCTGAGGGAGAGACCACTTCAGACAATGCCCCTCTTACACCCTCCCGATTGCTATATAGTCATGATATATTCCAAGTTTATTCAAGCAGCCAAGTCAGGATGTCTCCCTAGCCACTACCACAGATCCCTGGTGAACTTCACACCCAGGTGCAGAGTCACCAAAGGTGAATCAAGCTGTAGCATGTCCATGTGCTGTCCTGCCCTCTCGTTTAGCCTCAAACACTGGCGTGACCACTGTGGCACTCATATACCTATGTAACAAACCTGCACGTTCTGCACATGTACCCCAGAACTTAAAGTATCTTAAAAAAGTCTCAAAACTTTCAAAACCATAAGCATTCTCGCCTTAAGTTGCTTTTTATTCCTGCCATTTTGGGGTAACTGTTAAAAATAGTGTTGGCTTATTTTTTTCCTCTAGGGCCACACATTTGCAATTTTTCTACCTAGTAATAGGGGCAGACCACTGACAATTAAGATGCCCCTTGATCGCCATACCTTGATTCATTTGTATAGAGATGTGATAAAGTATGTTCTTTAAAGTATAGGCTGAGCTGTGAGACAGGTCTTGGTTTGATCCCTGGCCTTGACATCTACTGTGGGGTGACTTTGAAACATTTATTTGATCTATCTGCGCCTCAGTTTTCTAATCTATATAAAGGGAGACAGCCCATGGTGAGGCTTAAATGAGATAATGCACCTAAAGGGAATAAAGTAGAATGCATAGTCAACATATAGCAGAGATTATTACTGTTATTGTTCCAATGTACTGGCAACTAGGTTAATAACTACAGTTTAGGGCATATGTAACCCAAGAAGCAAATTCTTCCTTCTCTACCACCCACAACATGCTCTTCGTCCTCAGATCTCAGCATAGAATGTCAAAGTATGGGAAAGAGGATCAGCTCTTGCAAATAGGGCGTGAAGCTAGAAAGTGTTACCTCTTTTTTCCATTTCTCTATTTCTTCTCATGCCATAGCAATTTTATTATCATAGAAACTAGAAAAAAAAATTACATGCATTTTTAGAATAAGAGATTGTAAAACATGCTTTCTTGGTGTTCAAATAGAAGAATGTTCCCTATCTCTCATTCAAAATGCTTGGGACCAGAAGTACTTCAAATTTCAGATTTTTAAAATTTTGAGTATTTGCATCATACCCATTAAGCATCCCAAATTCTAAAATACAAACTACAAAATGCTTCAATGAGCATTTTCTTTGAGCGTCACGCTGGCGCTCAAAAAGTTTAGGCTTTCGAAGTATTTTAAAATTGAAAATTTCAGATTCAGGATGCTCAACCAGGACTAGCCAGTTTTAAAGGGGGTTTTGTATGCTAACTGGAAATAAATTGGGCAGGAATGAGGGGAAGCACTTTGAAACGGGATTTGGGGGATTACTGCACAACTATGTACATGCACTAAAAATCACTAAACTGTATCTCACAGTGGGTGAAATTTTGATATGGAAATAGGCCACCATAAAGAGATCTGGCAACTATAAATTAAAAAAGTTAATAAGCAAAGAAAGAGAGGAAGGAAGGAGGAAAGAAAGGAGAAAAGGGAGTATGAGGTCTCTCCAATGAATTACAAGTATTTACGCCTCTGTTCTGAATAGTAATATTACTCCCATGAACCTTGAAGTATGAGATCTGTGTCCTGGTAATGGCAAATATGGAGCTTCACAGGAGCCCTACAGGTTTGGTGCTTTCTGACTCCTGGTCCAACATAACACAGAAAGCAGAGCCCCTCCCAGAAATAAAGAAAAGTGGAGAATAGGAAAGCTGTCACTAGTTCATTTCTGTCTCCATTGAAGACCTCTCTTCTCCCTCGCTCACTTCTTCAGACTACTCTAACCCTCTGTGAAATCTCCCACTTACCAAAACTTACCCTCAAATTTCTATCTTTTCAAAAGAGCAGAGATAGGCAGAGCTAAAATGCTTAGAATGTCATTATTCCTTGGAGGAACCTTGACTGGTGGAATTTTAAGAATTCAATGGGGCATTCTTTAGCCCTCTGTATGCTCCCATGTAGATGCCATATAAGAGAAATCAGATTTGCTGTTCACTGTGTAAGAGGTGAAGAATTTGATAAACTCAGAGAAGTGATTGGCCAATTATTGATTTGCTACATTTTCTCTGTGTGCCTGAGGCTCTTCCTAATGCCTCAGGTTTAGGTTTTTTTGCACTCAAGTCTCTGCTGGTACGGCTAGTGCTCGACTTAGGACCACGGTTGGGACTGCGGACTGGTCGTAACACGATTTGGTCGTAAGTTGAGTAGGCTATATGTACAGTTGAAATGGTGCGCGCAGAGATGGTAGTGCTGCCGGAAGCTGGTCCGCACTGTCGTACGCCCAGCTGGGCAACGTTTGTGCTGCCAGACGGAGCAGTCGTGGCTAGCAATTGTGGTCGTAAAGTCGAATGGTCGTAAGTTGCATAGGTGGTAAGTCGATCAATACCTGTATCTACCTGCAGTCAGCAACTGTCTGTGCAAACACTCTTTGAATATACAGGGTCAACATACCATCATTTGTAGGACTCACGCAAGTTAATGTTTGGCATCCTAGGAAATACCTGCTAGTCTCATAGTGAAAGAATGAAGGTTGACAGGTGTGAACCTTGTTCAGACATCATTAGTTGCACTACAATGCACCTATACTTACTCAAGCCAACACAAGTGCTTTATTACTATGACGGGAATCAGGAAGAATCCACTTAAATCATCAGAAGATGGAATAAGGAAGCCTACTAGTAGAAGCTTCAAAGAAATATGTACACTACCCAGTGTGTAACTGGTTTAATTACCTCAAGCTGTGAGGAACACCTTGGGTACCTCTCAACAAAATACTCTGACATGCCTAAAGGAGGAAGGTGTTCCTTTCAGGTTTAAAGCTCAGTTTATTCCCATTTAAGAGGATCACACCTTTTAAGGAACTAGAATGGTTCCACATTATTTAGAAATGTGACCAAAATCAATTCTTTCACATTCTAGGCTCTTAACAGGGTTATTCCACACCATCATCTCATTTAACACTCCTAGTAACTGGTAGGGAAATGTACTATTATGGCTGAGTCACAGAAGGGGAAAGGAAGGTATTAGAAGAAATGTGTTAAGTGGGAAAAACGATTAGCTTTTATCCACACTTCACATTGAGGGTTCAAGGGGTTTAAACAAGGAAGAGAGTCTCACACTTACTGCTATTTTTTGAATGTTTGTGTCTCCTCCCAAATTCATGTTGAAACTTATTTCCCAAAGCAACAGTATTCAGAGGTGGGGCCTTTAAGAGGTAATTAGGTCATGAAGGCTCTGCCCTCATGATGGATTAACGACTTCATAAAAGAGGTATAAGAGAGCTGTTTGTTCCTTTTGCACTTCAGCTCTTCCAGCACGTGAAGACACCTGATGCAGTGCCATCTACAGAGAATGAGCTTTCATAAGGTACTAAACCCACCAGCACCTTGATTTTGGACTTTCCAGCCTCCAGGATTCTCAGAAAATAAATTTCTCTTTTCATAAATTACCCAGTAAATTTCTGTTCTTATAAATTACCCTGTGTGTGTGTGTGTGTGTGTGTGTGTGTGTGTGTGTGTGTGTGTGTATGTGGTGTGTGTGTGTGTGGTGTGTGTGTGTGTGGTGTGTGTGGTGTGTATGTGGTGTGTGTGTGTATGTGGTGTGTTGTGTGTGTGTGTGTGTGTGTGTGTGTGAGTATGCGTGTTTTGTTACAGCAGCACACATAGGCTAAGACACTTCCTGTGATCTGGTCTTACAACTGAATTACTCTCACCCATTCTTTGCCTATTAGCCCCACCCTGCTCTCTAAGTCAGGCTGATGTACCCAAGTGTCACGTCTCTATCAGTCCATACATACAAATCAAGTATGAGCCTGCATTCCAGGCCATTGCTCAGGAGGCATAGCCTCTGTCCCTGCCAATATTTGGTTCTAACTTGCCTTCCTTCACTCTTGCTCCCTTGGATCTCTGGTTCCCCGTCCCAGATTGAATTCAATCCATTCCAACTCTTTTTGAGTCTCCTCCAACATGGACCCTTGTTCATCTGTGAGGTCTCTGTGCTAGCTCCCCTCTTTCCATCCTGTAGCCTTCTGTTCAGAGCTCCAAATAATACCACTCGTCTTGTCCATTGTGTTTGTCTGTTTAGAGGGTTTACCTGTCTAGAGGCTCTCTACTGACATTTGGTTCCATCAGGATATGAAACAGGTATGATATGTCTCCGTACTTCCAGGCCTAACACTCTGCCAGGCACATGCTGGGCACCGACTTACTGACCAAGGAATAAATAAGTGCTGCCCCTCATAACCAGTCACCAATAAATTTTTTAAAAATGATAAAAATAAATTATGCCTTCAGCAGCCACAAACATTTATTTATTAAATATGAAATTGCCAAAATATTCTCAGCTCCCACAGAATTGGAACACTTTGACCCTAGGGATAAAGCATGTATATTTTTTTCAAATACAGTACATTCAAAGTATAGGGAAAAAAAGTACTGTACTTCTTTGGTTAAAGGCCTTTATTCGAAAACTGATAATTTGGAATGAGAGAATTTTTTTTTTAAGACAGTGGCTTTGAAACATAGAAGTGAAGTCTAGAACAAAGGAAGATCTAATAAACTCCAGAAATCAGCCTGTTCATCTACTGGGACTACTGGGTATATCTTTTGCATTGTCTTCTAAAATTAGTTTGGTTCCTGAAGGAGTTTCTCCGCTGGGGGATCAAGAAAGGTTCTGGGATAATTGAAGGGACCCCTAGACAAAGAGAGACTGGAGATACAAATAGGGTAGGTGTGTTATTTTACAGTCAGCACGGCCTTGTGGAAAACACACATAAAGACAGCAGCCCTTGGCAAAGCCCACGGGGCTGCCAGCACTCCTCTGCCGATGCCCAACAGAACTGAAATTCACTGGAAATCAAGTAGCAGATTATGCGTGCTGCAAGACTTGAAAACTAACAGGCGGCCTAATGAGCATATTATAACTGCAGGCTCTGCTTGTTAAGTGCTGAAAACATTTTCACAAGGCTTTGGGTATGGCAGGGTAATGCTAGTTAGGAAACATCTATGCTGAAAGGGAACTCTGTGTAAGCTAGGCTTGAGCAAGTCACCTGGATAATGCCAGTTATTAGAAATGAATCATATCACATCTGGACTTGGGTGTTCCATGACAGACTCCGTTGGTTTTCTCAGAGATCCGAGGTGAATGACATCATGAAGCTTGGCAAAGAGAAGGGCTATGGAGCTATGACTAGAGCGGCTCGGGATGTTCCTCTGATCTGTTAAATAAAACCCAACTCAAGACTTGCCTTTAACAGGAACCAGGGAAATTCCTAGATGACATCTGTGGCATTCTGTAAGAGCCAGTTTTTCAGGGATTACTTTGTGCATAGAAACAAACGCATCCACATTGTGCAGATAGAAAAGACCTCCAATGCACTGTCCAGCCAGATCTGTTATCCTCACCTTTTGAAGGTGCAATCACGTACCTTTCCTCATCTGAATCTGCATACAACATGGGGCGGTAACACCGAACAAAGCCCATGAGTGATTCTCAGTTAGGGGTGCTTATCTATGATATGGGATAGTTAGCAAAACACACATGCCTAGGTCCTACCCCAGACTTACTGAAACAGAATTTCTGGGGATGGGGCCCAGCTATCTGAATTGTGGTACAAAACCAACATTTCCCATGAGTCTGATAATCATCAAACCATGATCCTCATAGATGATGTATTTAGCCTGGAGATAGACATGTCCAACACAAAGTATCCTTCTTTTGATCTTGCTTTTAGGGACCTGAAATGGTTGTTAGACCTAACTCATCACTATGTTAAGAATCTGCCAGCTTTCAAGACCCTCTAAACACATGCATGTCTGGGAGGGGAGCTGCATGAACATCTGTTAGTTCACAGGAATAGTCAGAGTGGACCCTCATGCAAGGCATCTTAATTAGAACTTTTTATAAAAGTTAGTCCTTGTATTTCTCACAGTTTTCATTTGATCATGTACCTTTATAATTTAGGTAATATTTTTTTCTTTAAGCAAATGTGATTGTCCCCCAAGGAGATACAATTATTTTAAAAGACATTTATGTCACCACCTGAAAAGTAAAAGTGGCCAGGCGCGGTGGCTCAAGCCTGTAATCCCAGCACTTTGGGAGGCCGAGGTGGGTAGATCACGAAGTCAAGAGATCGAGACCATCCTGGTCAACACGGTGAAACCCCTTCTCTACTAAAAAAATACAAAAAATTAGCTGGGCATGGTGGCGTGTGCCTATAATCCCAGCTACTCAGGAGGCTGAGGCAGGAGAATTGCCTGAACCCAGGAGGCGGAGGTTGTGGTGAGCCGAGATCGTGCCATCGCACCCCACCCTGGGAAAAAAAAAAAAACCCACCCCCCCCCCCAACAAAAAAAAAAAAAAAAAAAGAAAAGTAAAAGTATCTGTCATAAATAGAAAGCAAAGGACAAATTAAATACAGTGAAAAGAAAACAGGATGACAAAAACACTCAATCAGAGATGTTCTTCCTGATTTCGTCTGAAGGATTAAAGCGAGCTGGAAAGGGAATAACTTCTTCACCATGTGATTTGAAGTTGTTTAATGCACATTATTGTGCATTTAAAATCTCAAGTACACCCCCCTCCCTGCATTTACACACCCAGGGGAAGGCTCTCCCACTTACCCTGCTGGGAGATACAGCTGAGTGCCTCTGCAGACTGTCTGGGTCATGCGCCCTGCAGAGGGAGGCTTGGAGGGCAGATGCATGGGTCCTGGGGTAGGAGGGTCACCATAGGGGCTTGAACCCAGGAAACCCATGCAGTCCCTTTGGACGTCACAGTTTTGTCACAGGCCACCTGGGTGCTGACTATTCCTAACCCCACCAAAGCCTCCGGATTAGGTGTTCACAGACGGCAGTGCAGAGGTGGGGACAATTGGGTGGAAGAGAGAGGATTGTTCTTTTATTCCAGGTTTGAAGCTCATCAAGGGTAGGGTTCAGCATACTAAGTCCTTTTCTGACTGTACAGATAAAAAGATAAAATAGCTTCCTCAACCACAGCGGAGTTTAGTGTGTCTTTGACAAGCAGCATAATTAAGATCTAGCATAAACAGAGAGCCTCCGAGGACAGTAAAAGCTGACTAAATGGGAATTTGTTCTGTTTGGCTTTTCTTTCCTTTATTTAGTTTTCCTGTGGAAGTTTCACTTTGAAGCAGGGCCGGCCCCAGGCAAAAGTGTGGAGTCTGCGATCTATTGGAATACTCTTCCCGCTCTGTCTTACTCCATTGAGTGCTTCAACCCCACACCAGTCAACGTCACCGCAGAAGGGCTTTCCTCAAACTGCACAGCCCCTGTTCAGTCTACCCTAACCCCACCAGCCTTCTTCCCTAAAGAGTGGTGTGAAGTGCCTGGTACTGGGCCTGCCTCTACATGGCTGGAGGTTCTCCTGTTCTTTCTTTTGTCCTAATTCACCAGGAACTCGCTCGCTGCCGTGGGCTGATGGGAGTAGGGGGCTGGCAGTGGCTTCTTTGTTGTTTAACAAGGGCTTTTCCAAAGCAGTGACCCACTTGGAATCTTTAAATTATAGAAAGCTGCTGGTAATAGGGCAGGGGAGCAGGAGGCCTTCGCTTTCAGTGCTGGTAAAGCTGACATCTGTGTGGTAGGGGTGGGTGTCAAAAACCTGGCCTGCAGTTAGCTTGCCTGGATGTGAACCCCAGCTCTTCCACTTTCTAGCTGAGTAAACTTGAATAAATGAAACCTTAAGCATCATTCTTTCATCAGTAAAGAGGACTATCCGTAAAGAGTCCATGAAAAAGATTATGAAATGCACTTTGCATAGTTTGTGGAATTTAATAATCCACTTACTAAAAGTTCCTGTTAATATTACCCACGTTATTAAAATGGTGCCAGAACCATCCATGGGTCAGGATGGACCAATTCAAGCACATGCAACTTTGGTGGAGTCATAAACACATTGTGTTAATCTGTGTTTCCCCTTTGAACTAATTCAAAAGACTTTTTTCCCTGCAGCTGTCAGTCAGCAACAAGTTTTCACTCCTTTCCCTTTCTGACACAGTATTCATTTCTCACACATAACATCCCTCTTCATTTCCTAGATAGTGGCCAAAAGGCAGTGATCTCAAAGGCAATGAGAGAATTAATTGCAACAGGAGAAGCATTCTCAACCTTCAGATCTGTAATGACAGGTAAATAGCACAGTTTGAAAGCAGCGCGTGATTTTGTCTTCAGAAACGCTTATATGTCAAGGGGGTTTCTATTTGCCCACCGCACACATTGCAACGGAAATACAATGACTTACAATAGTGCTGCTATTAGCCCCGCTGCCACAAATGCTTGCAGGTGCTACCACAGGAAAATAGGCATCCATCTTCCAGTTTCAAATTAGTCCATAATGGGTAGTTTGATGAAGACATTATTTCTAAACAAGAAGTTCCCTAAATGCTAATTGCTTCTAAGAGCCGTTCAGTTAAAGGGGACAAATATTTCCGCTCATTAAAGGGGATGCCATTTACAATGGGTCCTTGTTAATGCAAGGAAGCTTCAAGTGGGATGTCGAAAGATAAAGGAGGTCAGGACTCCAGGGACCATGTGACACCTCCCACACGCCGAGGTGTCAGACTGAAGGGCCTTGGGATGAATCTGGCTCGAAAATCAGCAGATCTGACAACACTGAGTGCATATTTCTGCATGTCAACAATCGCTAAGTCCTCACCTCAGCAAAATGGTCAAACAACTGTCAATGTTAGGCTAAGATTACAAACAAGCAGAGATTCTACTTCCTTATTACCACTAATAACTTCTCTGCATGGTATTCACTGTAACAAACTGGAGAGGGAATCCACTTTTGGCTCCTGTAGAGCGTAGAGCTATGAATCCAATCTTGGCGAATGTCATATTGACAGTATGAAGGAGAAAACAATGAGAACAAAAGAGCCCATCCTCAAGGAGGACATGCCTGACTCACACTGCATCAGGACCTTGAAAGCCAGGTAGAGAGAATTCTAGAGAGGCTACACAAACACTTGAACATGGACAGCCCATGTTAATAGCAACTTCCAAAAGACGTGTGACTTTCATATTTGAGTTGCTACTACCAGTCTGTGAAGAATGTTAAGGCAATCTCCTATGAAGAAGGTATGGCATTCCTCCAGCCACGAGGCACTCCCAACTCTATGGGAGAGACAAACATTTATTGAATCACACACACACACACACACACACACACACACACACACACACTGAACTGTGATAAATGCTTTCAAAGTAAAAGAGATGCCGATAAGAGTGTATAAATGGGAGAACTGACTTAGGGATATCATAAAAGGCATCACTCAGGTATTAATATTAACTGAATTCATTGCTGCGGGTTGAGTACATGAAGATACAAAAGGAAGAGCAAGGAAGAGTAAGCAGTATGTGCAAAAGCCCACAGCGATTTGAAGAAATAGAGAGCAAGTCAGTGTGTCTGGAACGACAGAGCATGGAGAGAAGATGGTGTGAGATAAAGCTGCAGAGTAGATTGTGCAGCCCCTTGTAGGATTTTGATCTTGATCCAAAGAACAATGGAATACAAAGTTTTTTGGGTCAGAGGCAGGGTAACCCATGATAAGGTTCTCACTGACCTGTGAAGAATATATCAAGAGGATCAAGAGTAGATATGAACAGATTGGCTAGGAGGCCACCACGGTGCCAGAGGAGGTGACAAGATGGCGGTGTCAGTGGAGACAAAGCCCACCCCTTTGCGGGTGCCCTTGTTTTTCTCTCTCTAGTTCCTGGAGGTCACTGCTTCCTTTCCATTACCTTCCCTAGCATCCATAGTCTCCTACTTCTTTCCCCTTTGCTTTCACCAAAACCACCTACTCTGTCTTGAAAAATAATCACAAAGTAACAACAAGAAGAACAAAATGCATTCTTACTCATAGAGGTATCTCCATCATTTGACATCTTATTCATCTCCTTATTTCTAAAGAAGTAATTTCTTATGCACATTGCCTCGACGTTTTCCTAACGTTTTGAAAATCTGGTTTATCTTCACTTCAGTGACACAGCTCCCTTGATGGTCATTAGTTACCTCTCTCATCGTATCTGTATGGCTACCGTTTGCCTCGATGTATACTACTTTGCTGCATTTGACAATATTGTTCACGTTCATTTGGGGGGACATTTCTTCTTTCTTTTATTTTTGGAGGCAGTGTACCTTCATGGTGCTGCTCTTGGCTCCTGCACCTTGTCATTCTCCATTGCCTTCAAGACGTTTTTCTCTCCTTTGCAATCCTCACTCTGGATTTCTACCATAGGGAGGTCCGTAGATGGGTCTTCTCTGGGTCATTCCCTTGCAAATTCTAACATAATTCAATGTGAATTTCTCCCTTAACATCTTTTCCAAAATCCATTTAGAAGCTTCAAATCACTGGGATGATAGAATACATCTGATTTTACATATCATCATTACTGAATTCTCAGACTGTTAGGGGGAAAAGCAAGCATAAAATATTATCTTTCCCCAAAACACTTTTCTGCAAAAGAGCTTCCTAATTTGTCCATCTGTACTAATCTCTATTTCTTACCAGTGTTTCCTGCACATTTTGATCACATTAATCTTTCTACTGTCACACTTCAGTGAGATTACTACTTTGCTTAAAAATAAAACAAAAACACCTCTTGAAGGGTGAGGCTTCTCAAGCCTGGCATTCAGGTCACTCTCTAATCTGACCCTAATCCTTCTCTCCATCTCTGCTGTAGTTTTTATTCATCTACCCAAATTTCAGGTCAGCTTAATGTATTGCTCTACTTGGTATCCCTCATTCCTGATTTTATTTGCAAAATAAAATTTTATTTTGGAATAATGTTTAGAGTATAGAAAAGTTACAAAAATAATCCAGTGAATTCACTGGAAACCTTCACCCAGTTTTCCCAATGTTAACCTCTTACCTGACCACGGTAAATTTGGGAAAAGAAAGAAATTAACATTGGCACATTACTAGTAACCAACCCGTAGGTTTCATCAGGTTTTTCTGTCCCAGGATGCAATCCAGGAGACCGTATTGCATTAGCAATACGGTTTTAAGTTCCGATTTTGTTTTGCCTAAATGTCCCTTCCCTGCGCCAATTATCTTTCAACGACCTCACAGCTTTTTTTTTCCACAATGTTTCTAACTTTGTGCCAAGAATCTGATTCCTACTCACGTTTCATGTGAAACATGCCCCCAAGACAGTTGCCTACTCCTTTCTCTTTCCTTCACACTCTTCCAGAGCATACTCTTTATTCCACGGATTTGACCCTTGTTGTATACACCCACATCAACTTCGGTAACCAGAGAACAGAAGAATCAGCAAACACCTACTGAGTCATTGCCAATTACGTTCATAGCAAATGCATATTGTAAAGGAGCCATCACAAATGTAATTTTTCCCTAACATTTTCCTGGTAAGGAATTACTGATGACTTGATCCGCCTTACACCCTCTGCCTAAGTAGCCAGGACCAAAACAACTTATTTTCCTTTCACATAAACCAGCAGAAGCCACAGTTTTGAAATAAATACATGTAATTTGTCACGCCTCAAGAAAATGTTTGTTTTTCTCAAACAAGTGTTTCATTTGGCATACGTGTCCCACCTGTAGCATTTGTGTAATGTGTGTCTGTAGAGGCAGCTTTGGATTTTATCTGGGTTCTGAGTGGACTGGTGGGTGACATAGCTACTGTAATATATTCTTCAATTAAATAGGTGGATAGAAATAGAATTTAAATATTCAGGAATAATAATTGTTGGGGAGAGGAGCCCTAAGCGATATTTCTCACTGTCTATCATTTTTCTATTCTTACTTCTCAAATTTGGGGCTTATTAACATTTTTCTAATATTTCTCTCCAAGCAAGCAGAAAGGTGCATACAGAAGTGAAAGTGAAGACTAATAGAAAGTTTGCTATGCTGCAGTATAATGTTTTGTACTGTAGACGGTCATGCTTGCTCACTTCTTGGTGCTTCTTTTTTTTTTTTTGTTGAGACAGGGTTTTGCTCTTCATTTCTTGGGGCTTCTTTTTATTTTTTGAGACAGGGCTTTGTTCTGCCACCCAGGCTGGAGTGCAGTGGCACAATCATGGCTCACCTTCTGAGTAGCCTGAACTACAGACCTGTGCCACCATCCCTGGCTAATTTTTGCATTTTTGGTGGACACGGGGTTTCGTCATCTTGTCCAGTCTGGTCTTGAACTCCTGGGCTGAAGTGATCCTCCAACCTTGGTCTCCCAAAGTGCTAGGGTTACAGGCATGAGCCACTGTACCCAACCTCTTCATGTCTCTTAAGAATAAACTATGATTTGAGAGATAATACATTATTTACACATGGTTTTAGCAAAAAGGAAGTGAGAAAAAGAAGAAAGAGATTAGCTAAAAATAGGTAAGTTGAAAAAATAATAATATTAATAGATATTTATCAAGTATTTACTATAATCTACTAGGTGTGGCTATATCACAATTGTCATTATTTTCTCCTTTAAACCTCAAAAACTCTCTTCTTCCATCCCATGAAGCTATTATTATTATAACTCCCATTTTACAGATGAGAAAATAGAAGCTCAGAGATGTTAAGTCATTTGCTCAAGATCATACAGTAGGAAGTCGTGGAGTTCAGATTTGACCTTGGTTTTCTCTTGATCTCAAAGCACAGCTTGCACTAACTACCTAGTGCAATGGGGAGGTGAGAATGTTTCAATTCAGGCCAGAGTTTAATTTATCTATGAAGGGCAAAGCTCTCTCGAGGCTTTACTAGTGAGGACAGGCTCTTTCACCCAGCCTACTTTTAAAAGCCAGCAGGAACTCATAATTTACTAATGGTCCTGGCGAATCCAGGAAGTGTGTGTACCAAAAGAAAAGATTTCCTTCCTTGGCATACTTCGTGTGCAGCAGGATGGGCAGAAGGAAGAAGGAGACAAACTGGAAAGCTCAGTCAGGGACAGAAACCTCAGAGGCACAGGCTCCTACAGAAACCGTGAAAATGTTACTGGACCTAGAGCAAAGCTCTTTTCATAACATTGCACATGCTGACATCGATATTATCATGTAAATGCCTGTTAACAGAACAATACCTCCTGGGGTAAAAATGAGTCACCTTCTTTTCCCCCTTTTTAAAAAAAGGCAGTAAGACCTCCATGCAGATGTATCTGACCTCTGGTAACCGTTCCCAGGGAGCCATTATGTTCTACTGTGTGAAACGCTAGCTCTGGAGGAAGTCCTTAAACTTAAGGATGTAGACAACTGCTCTTTGTGGCTCCCGAGGAGCTATTCTAGTCAGTGAGGTGGACAGAACACGTTGTCTTCAAGTCTCGAGCAACCCTCTGGAGCCACACGTGACTGTCACATCTCCTGATGCATGCTTCTGGTTGGGATACGTTCCAAACATCTTTCTACACCTGTGCTACAAACCATAATGGGGAAATTGGCCCTGAGTAGAAAGTCTCCCAATATGTGCCACCAGGCTCTGCCTTCATCCTCAAGCTGTCCCAGGCTACACAAAATGACCTGTAAGCCAAAGGCAATGGCTGACCCTGTGTAGGTTGTAATGACATCATCAAGGCCATAACCCTATTTATCCTCAAAGGAAAATTGTGAGCTGGGAAGAAGCTGTAATGAAGGCTCAGGGCTATTATGATTTACTTAAGACATGGTTTACAGATTTATTTGCCTAGAGGGCTTAGGAAGATCCCATAAATGAGTGAGGCCACCTATGTGAAATTGTAGCTGTCTGGACTTGCTTTCACTTGTCCACTTTTGCTAGAAGCACAGGAATAACAAATAGTTTACTCTCCTCTTTACCATAGAAAAACAATACTTGAAGCTTGATGGTGTAAATGGCAAGTGATACTCTTCCCCACTGTTGGAGGTGAGTGGGGATGATGAGAGAATGGATGGAATATGGAGAGCGGGGATGATGGCTCCCTGGAAAATGTACGTTCCATCTGAAGAGTCAACTGCCTTTGCACTCCACATGACTCTGAGACACATGCAGATGTGGCCCAGAGGTCAGGCTGTCTGATGTCTCAATACCAATTGGAAATCTAGATGTGTTTTGTTTTTAACTCTAGCCCACTCATTCCAAACTTTCTTAAGCACTCTGTAGGTTATACAAGACAGGTTTGCTTCATTAAATAATCAGAGAGGGCTGAAATCAAGACTAGATCCCTCTTCCTGATTCTTAATTGCAGGACTTGGGATGATCATACTTAGGGTTCCACCCATTTTTCCTGTGTGTTACACAACCATTATCCTCATTCATTTAACATATATATATATGTAATGTATATATGACCTCTATATTATAGCTATGACCTCTATATTATGTCTATGATATATATTATATATGACCTCTGTGTTATATCTATAGTATATATATGAACTCTATATTATACACATTATATATATATAAAATGAATGAGGATAATGGTTGTGTAACACACATGAGGATATGTATATCTGAGAATTTACTACATGTAATGCACTTTGCTGTACATTCTGTGAAATATTTACATATTTCAAAATGCAAGGTGTACATGTATTACACTCTACAGAAAATACACAGATTATAAAAATTAACACATGCACACATACACACATAATATAGTTTCTGTTTTTAGGAGTTTACAGTGTATGAGAGAAATTAAAAGTATACAAAGAACTGAAATATAATAGCTGAAACATCACTAGAGATCTTTTATTAAACGTATGGTGCTTTGCTAGATAAATTCTAAGAATATTACCAGGACTCTAGGCTTGCACACTTGGGGTTTACGGTCCAAGCCAAACACGTTCTTGTGGGCAGCTATTGAGAAAAAGAGAAATAGAAACTTCTGGCAGAGACTTGAATGGTCATGAGATTTTTGAGTCATATTCTGGGGGTTGGGGTGAAAAATGAAAGGCAAAGATATTTTTCACTGGATTACAAATAAGGAAAAATCAATGTGGTTACTGAATGCCTACCCTGCCAGTGACAGAGAAACATTTTGTGTTCAATATAGAAAGCATCTGATGGAGAAGTCTTGTTTTCAGAGAATGTTTGCCCCATGGGAATATTGCCACTGAGGGGCTTAGGGCATGGTCTTTGCAGGGATCCTATGGGGAGAATGTTAGAGAAAGGTGACTTGGAAACTGAGTGCCTCCTCTTTCCACAACCATCCTGTCTCTGTTGGAATCTATCTTGCTGAAAATATTGGTTTCCACAGGGAGGTGCAAGATGGCAGAGGCACCTCTGGGACTGAGGGGTGACGAGAACAGTTCCCTGTTTTATACTCTGAAGGGTCCAGGCACTGCAACATTTATGTTTCTAGGTTTGCTTTTGGGCAGGGACTATCTGAAAGCCCATTATTCCTCTCTCTATTTTGGTTCCTCTGTGTTAAAAAATGATGTTCTGGCAGTTGGAGAAGGCAAGCGTGTGCATTTTCTAAGTAGGAATCATGCAGAGTCGAACATCGCTTTACCCAAATAAAACTTTTGCTTTCAGACTTTCAGTGGGCATGTTCCTTTTTTTAGCTTAAAAATTTTCTGGTCTGTATTAACAGCTTCTTTCACCAGCTTAGTCTCTCCCATTTTGCCAGCTGTGGACTCAGCCAGTGTGATTTCTTTTGTGCCCTGCTTTAAACAGTCTTAGAAACAGACCGTATTCTGCCATCAATCCATGCAGAGAAATCGCACTGACACGAACGGAGGCTCTGTGCAGGAATCAAAGCTGGGGCATGGCTTCATCATATCTTTAAAAAAAATGTCTGCTTTTTATTTTGTCTGTTAATAACAAAAAGCACACTCAAAGAACTGAGATAGAGGTTAAATCAAGAAACCAGGCAATGGGAAACTCAGCTTTCTTGATGTCATTTCTTTATCTGTAAACTATAATGGGTTCTAGTCCTTTTTAAAATAGTAAAGCAGGAATATTGGATAATGACAATAAAAACAAAGCTGGTTAACATTTATTAAGCACATATTATGTCTCTGGTACTGTGCTGAGTACTATTTTATTTTTAAATAATAACCTTCTAGAGAAGGAGCTCTTATTAAAGTCTCATTTCATTTTGCTGATAAGCTGAGCGAGGATTTGAACTAAGGCAGTCTGAATGCAGATAGCATATTCTTAACTACATCTCTAAACTACCTTTGAGGTGCCAAAGAATATTGTTGGCTCTGAAAATAAATGAATGAAGGCACACACTAAGTTGGTTTATGAGAGGGAGCTGGCTGGAATCTAAACAACACGATCAAAGAAGCAGCAAAGAAAACCAACCCGAATGACATTATGTGGATGCTTTAATAATAATTACAGGACATTCGAAGTGTCCAACCAATCTGGAAGAGGACAGACCCATGGACCAGGAGCAGCCAAACTTGGCTGGGCTATTCCAAGAAGAAATCCTGGA
Organism: Sapajus apella; assembly: GCF_009761245.1. Lineage (NCBI taxonomy): Eukaryota > Metazoa > Chordata > Mammalia > Primates > Cebidae > Sapajus > Sapajus apella. The sequence continues at coordinate 2,736,445 of NW_022437019.1, forward strand.
ATCTGCCCCTTCCACCTGTCCAAGATTACCTCTGGCTCCTCATCCACACAATTCAAGGAATGAAGTGAGTTTAACTTTCTAAATAGGCCAGCATTTGGAATGAGGGTGAGGTAGCCACTAACCTCCAATGGGTTCTGGCTTCCTACAATGGGTGGCTCTTACTTAGGAGTCCTCTGGTTAAACACTATTATGGTTACATTACCCTATTTTTACTTCCACATCAGACAAGTTGGACTGAGACCAGGAAAAGAAAAAGAAAAAGATAAATATGGATTTCAAGTGGTTGCGAATTTTTGCCTAGAAATTAATTTTTGAGGCCTAGCCTGATTATCTGTGAGTTTGTTTTATTAACACCTTTGTTCAATCAGAAAACATTTATGAACCAGATATTATGCTGGGCTTTGGAGGCAATGCTAAGTAAGACACAGTGGTTTTCTCAAGATGCTCACGGATTCACAGACACAGGACTGTACAGTAGTAGGTCTAGCAGGGTAGAGCTGCAGCGGGTATGGTCAGCTTGGCCCACAAACATTTTGCAATTCCTACCTGTCATTGTGAAGAGTTGCTATTAGGACTCAATTTCCCAGTACCTGCATCTAGGAAGGGCTGCTTGAACATTAATGGATAGAAGTGACGTAAGTCACTTCCTGGCTCAGTAACTGAGGAACAAGGGTGACTTTGCCATGGCTGAATGGAGATGAAGCTGATGATCTAAGTAAGAGCCCTGAATAAATAACAAGGAAGACTGGACCTTTGTCTGTCGGACCATGGTGGGAGTGAGAGATACATATTTCTTCTAAGTTAAGTCACTGGAAATATAAGTTTTTCTATTACCACAGCTTGCATTGCCCTAATTAATACATGATCTATAAGAAAAGTGTTGTTGAAGACCCATTATGTGATGACGCACTTTGACTCTCAGAGGTCCGAGATGTTTTCCTTATTTCTGAAATCTTTGGCATTCCATTGCAGCTTGTATATGCTGCCAACGATAGCTAATGACACTTTCATCACAATAATGAGTTGTAAATCAGGCAGTTATTTTCTTCAAGCAATAGATTTAATTGAAGAAATGTTTTCACAGATGACTGTCAATTAATCTACGCATCCCGTGTTTCAAGGAATTTCATCATTTAAAGGATCCTTGGAAGTAAATCAGGTTAAGGAAGAGAAAAGCAACAGCCGGAGCTAGGAACTGTGCTAAGACCATTGTATATATCATATGCTTTCAATTAATCCTCACAAAAATCCTACGAAGGAGGGGACTGGAGTAAAGCAATTGGCCCAAAGTCACACAAAGCCATTCAGTGACAATCAGGATCTGAACCCTGATTTTGATATCATTATCCGATATCAAACGTAGGGCCTCTAACAGCTGTGTATGTGTTGTCTCAAATAGTATAGTAAATAAAAACAATCCCACCCACTTTTGGCAAACAGAAAACTCCTTGGGCCACCCATCTACCAGTAATTGCCATGGTATAAAATAAAAAGAATTCAGCAAAAACCTAATAGCTGTTATTTTAAAAGGCATATCAAGGAGCGAAGAGAAATAACATGAAGCATTAGAAATAGCATTCATTTGAAATTAGAGATCTATGCCATGATCTCAGCTCTACCACCAAGGTGGTGGGCAAGTAGACTCTCTTCTACCGCCTTCCACCTTCACCAGCAATCCTCTGGTTTTCCTTTAGTGGGGCAACTCACTCACACTCCCAACCCATGTAGTTCTTGAAGGTTGTCTCCATTCCCAGATGCACAGGTGAACACCTGATTCCACCATGGCCAAACAAAGCATGGTATTTCTCTGGCCATAGAGGTCAGGGACAGCCACAATATGTAGGCTAGGTCAAAAAGACCTAATAAGACTCAGTGACAGGGTGTTTGTTGGAATCACTGAAAAAAGAAAGCCTTTTCTCTGCTGAGATTGATAGAAGATAAGATGGATGCCTGGAGCTTCCACGTGGGAAAGGCAGGCTCTGAACAAAGTGAGAAGGGAAAGCATGGTAGATATCCATCATGTTTCCACATGGAGTCACAGAATGGAACCCTCCTTGAGTAGAAGGAAGCCAGGACCTGAAGCTCCGAATTCAGCCAGGCCTGGACCTCTCTATCATCTCAGTCAATTCATTTCCTTTTTTTAAAAAAAAATTTTTTTGAGGTTAAGTCAGAGTTCTTTCATTGTGTGAGTACTGAGCAGTAAAACAACTTAATTACTTGCTAAGTGATTTTCGAAAAGAAAAATGTAAGTATCAATGCCCTTAGAAAAAAATAGTGTGCAAAACTTAAAAGTGTAACACCAACAAAAGAGGGCTCTGAGGGAGACAGGGCTTGACCTCATGATCTGCCCTTTGGATTCTCCCAGTCCCCTCTCCTGAGTGTGGAATCTCATGGCTCCTTGGAACACAGTTTAGAACCTTGAACAGCAGCAGATGCTCCCTATCTGCCCCCTGGGGATAATCATCTCTGCTCTGCAAGATTGTTGTATGAATAAAATAAAGCATGTTGTCAAGTGTCTGGTATTTAAGTGCTTAATCCCTAGCAAAGTGACTAGTGGTTTAGTAAGTGCTTAGTAACATATGTTAAAGAGGAGTGAAGAAAAGTGGAGAAACCTAGAATTCTAGAAGGGGTTAACTTTTCCCATTTGAGTCATTGGAAGTGGGATTAATTCCCAGTGTGTGCCTTCTGATAGGTTCAGGGGGCTCTGAGATGTGGTCCAACAAAGTCCAAACCCCTATGCCCTAAGCTAAAGCTCCTGGGTGGTAAAGACAGACTCTGAACAAACAGAGTTTGAAGTGGAAGCATGATTGATAATTACTGCTTTTGGCTGCCTGGTTCCCATCCCTGTTTTTTGGAAGAAGATCTCAATCTTTTCTCCTTATTTCTGGGCCAGGAGGTTCAGTGGGGAGTTTCCACTGCCTGGCCAGTCAGTTTATGCCTTTCTCCTGGCCACAGCCATTGGTTTAGGAAAGGGCACATGACCTAAGTTATCCAATGAGATTCGATCTTAGGAGTGGGTTGTTTGTATCCATTAAGAAAGAGAAGATCTAGGACAATTTGGTTGGGTGTTTAAACAGCTAAATACATAAGCCTAGACCTACTGGAAATTAGCTTGTTATTACATAGGGAGAATCTTCTTAAGAACAAGGCCAACAAGAGAAAACCGAGCCAAGAGGGGAACAGAGGTCCAGTCACTCTGTTAGCTAGAATCTTCCTATTCTTCTCAGTCATGAAGTGATGAATTCACCTTTAACTTTTGCCAAAGCCAGTTGGAGTTCAGCCCCTGCCATTTGTGAGAGAGAGCACCCTGTCTAATACTGTAAACAATAGCATTCTACAGAGGCTTGGTACCTGAGGCATTAGAGGCTGGTTTTCCAAAACTGGAAGTTGAACTCTAAGCACGGCATTTGGTGATGGTGTCAGAGGCAAAAGCATGTGAAAAGACTGGAAAATTCTGAGTGTGACACATTGGGTAAGGAGGTTTAACTTCTCAATGCTTCAAGTTTCTTCTTCTGTAAAATGAGGAGCCGGATTAATTCAGGGATCACAAATAGCAGGTTGTAGGATAAGGATGACCCATAAATATGTTTTGTTTGTCTGTTTTCCCCCCTAACCCACAGCATGCTTTATAACCCACAGTAAGTAGGCAGATGCTATCCTGACGGAGGGACAGAAGTTATTTACCACTTACTGTCTCACACCAACCTACATGGTACTTGTGGACATTTGAGCTTGCAATCCTTGCCTAAAATGCACTCTTAGGAAATGTCAGTACCACTGCTGAACGTTTCTACCTCTGATTTGCCAGTTTTTAAAGTCCGAATTTGTAAATTTGGCAGTTCATTATGGCAGGACAGACCTGAAGAGGGGCGAACTACAGGCTAACACACCTGCCTGCTTGAACTGCCACCTGGACCCTATGAAGTTCCTATCCTGGGGACTTTCCTATTGATGAAGGGATTGCGCATACATTCAAGACATGGATGATAGCGAAGCATCCCACAGGGCCTATATCTCAGCGACCAACCTATCTGATTTCTCTACTGCTTTCCCTTTTCCTGCGGGACCAGAAATCAATTGCATGTTAGCTTCTCTCTAGGTCTGAATCCAGGGAGCCTTGGAATTGAAATGCATATTGTTTCATTAGCTACATGAGCAAGGAGGAAAAAAAAAAGAAGAAAGAAACTTCCTTAAAACAGCTTCCCCAAATGAAATGCGTATTAATAGATTGTTGATTTATCTTCCCATGGCACTGAAGAAAAAGAAAAGAAATAAAGAAAATTCAGTGACCACATTAAATCACATCACGTGATATTCAGAAATGAGGGTGTGCTGGGATAAAACAGGATGGGCGAATGAGAGAGGAAAAACTCTACGCGTACATCAAATCTCTACACATCCATGCCTTGGCAGACAGTGTAGCAGGAAAAAAAGAAATTCTGTCTATTTTAAGAATTAGATATGTAAAAAATTTTCTCTTTAGTTCAGATTGGCTCAGAACACCATGCAGGGCTGCATTAATGAAGATTAAGCATATTTAGAGAGAATAATTAAAAAAAAACCCTTAATGCAACAGGATATAGATGAATTTCCAGATTTATTGAAATCATTTCGAGTTGAATAAATTGAGTAGGAGTCACAAGTCATTTGTCACTGGTATTTTTGAGTCTCTACCTTAAATTGAAACCCAAATAACACAAAGTCTTAATTCTGTGTGACGCTCTGATGAGATACGGATACACATTTTGATATTTCTTTCCAGTGGATGACATTCCTTTTAACCTTTTTTTCACCTCTTTTTGGAACAAAAGAATTACAATGACAAATGCAAATGCGTGAATTCTTATAGTCACTGGCTGGCTGACAGGAAAACTTGGTTTTATACATCTGGCACCCAAAAGTTACATAATTCCTTATCCTGGAGAAGGTTAAAAGCAGGTAAGCAGAAATTAGCAAGAATGTAAACACCGAGAAGGCAGGAACTATATCATCCTTCTGCTTAACGCCTGTATGTGTGATCACAATTAAGGTTCACATGACTGTAGTATGCTACTTAGCCTGAAATGAACGAGTGGTTGATTTCTATAAAAACCATTATTCCTGTTTTAAATAATTTAATCACAGAAGAGGAGGAGGAGAAGGAGGAGCAGCAGCAAGCATTGAGCTTTCACTGCATAAATTCTATGGGCCAGGCTCTGTGTTGATTATATATTCACACACATTGTTCTATTTATTTCCTTACCCCAAAAACCCACAAAACTCCTTCAGGTCATCCCTATTTTTTTCCCCATTTTACAAAGGAGGAAACTGAGGCTGCAGAGATGAAGCAATTTTTCCAAAGTCTAACAGTTCATAAATGACGGAGTCAGAATTTGAATTAGACAGTGACCCTAGCACCCATGCTTACAACTGTTGCTGCACCTGTGACACTGTCAGGGTCCCTGTCCATTTTTCTCAATTAAATTAAACCTAATTTCATTGTGAAAATTTCACAAATTTATCAAGAGATAGGCCAGTTAGCTTTGCCTCCTACTTGACCCAGTGACTTTCAAGTATCTCTCCATCTCCCTCTTATTCAGTCACAAACATTGACTGATACTCCCTATGTTCCAGGTTAGTATTTGGGGTACACCACACCTCTACACTTGACCAAGGCCGTGTTAAATCTGTGTGATTCCTCAGCAGGACCAAGTGATTTGCTGGTAGGCAAAGAACCCTTCTTGACGGTTTTGTCATGTTAAAAACAGCACAATGGTTTGGAAGCTTGCCTCTACTAGTTCTCAGAAGGCCGGCAGCATCTCCAGAAGGTCAGTACAGAGGAAGAGGCTGGGCTAATGAACAGAGGAGCTGCTTTGGCATCGGCGGAGCTGAAAAGCAGCTGCACTTCTTCCCTGTCTTAAGTGCACACTGCCGTGGCATCTAACTGCATTAACGAGTTTCCTGGGGATTGCAAATGGTGCTGTAGAGGGCTTGTTAAACCGGGGTTCAGAAACCCTTCTTTCTGAAATGTTGTACTCTGGTTCCCAGTGGTGAGATCTGCCGCCAGTGCCATGTGGGTCTGCCCTGCAGCATCCAGTGATCGTCCACAAACATGGCTCACTCCTGCCCCTCACTGCCCAGGCCTGGCCCTTACCATCTCCCAGATGAACATGACCCCTTCTCCTTGGACTTGCTAAGTGGGCTGAACCCGGTGTGTGCTGCTGAACACAACCCTCCTGGGTGGAGGAGGAAAAAAGAAACAAACAGAAACAAAAGAGGGAAAAAAAATCCTGTTTCCAGTTGAAGCCAATCAATGTTTCATCTTCCACAGTGAGAACAAGGACCTGAGCTTTCACTCAAATTCAGATGCACTGTGCTTTGAAAATTAAACAACGTCTTCCTCACTTTTAAGTGGCAGAAGCAGCAAGTTGTCAGATGATCATAGAAAATATCAAGCCAAGTGGAGGCATGCATCTGATTATTAGAAATAAGGGTAAAGAAAGCTACTGCTTCTAGATTGGGGATTTTTGATGTCCAGCAATAACCTGGCCGCCGAGCTGGGTGAGCAGGCCTGTGTTCATGGGGTCTGACAGCCTCCTGATGGACTCACCTACAGTTGCTTTTTAATCCAACGCAGCCTTCCATAATGTTCATTTCTTTCCTGCCAGCAGTCTTTTAAGCTGAGGTGGGGAAAATTAAAAGCTGCTAATTCCTTGGTGAAAAGATCAAAAAAGTACCCAAAAGGCAGCTAAGGGAACTTTTTGTCTCTTTAATTGTTCTCTTTTCAGTTTGATTGCTCCCTTGTACTGTTTTGTTTTTACATCTTTTGCTCCAAGTGCCAAAAACCCCCCTTCTCTTGGATTTACGATAAAGCAGGTTGAAGGACGATGTGACGCAAAGAACTGAACATGAAAATGATCTCAACGACCTGACTGAGGGATGGTAAGAACATCTTTCTATCCCACCTTCCCCGGGCTGCACATGATGCACCTTTATAAGACAAGAGGGAGACAGCTTGCTTGGGCCATCAGTCAAATCCTGCTTGAGAGACCATGTTTGATGAGTGATAAGCTCTATTATTAACAGTAACTCAGAAGCCAACTTTTTTTTTTTTTTTTGGACACAGGGTCTCATTCTGCCACACAGACTGGAGTGCATTGATGCAATCATGGCTTGCTGCACCTTGATCTCCTGTGCTCAATTGATCCACCTACCTCAGCCTCCCAAGTAGCCAGGACTACAGGTGTGCCCCACCATATGCAGCTAATTTTTGTATGTTTGGTAGGGACAGGGTTTTGTCATGTTGCCCAGGCTGGTCTTGAACTCCTGGACTCAAGCCATCTGCCCTCCTCGGCCTCCCAAAGTGCTGGGATTATAGGTGTGAGCCACCATGACCAGCTCAGCTTTTAATTCCAAGGAAACTTAGGACCAATGCAGGAAATGCCTAATCTTTTCTGTGATTTTCGTAAATTCTAAGCTCTTCAAAGCCTATAGCCTGAGTTTAGAATGGTCATACACTCACCTGATCACTTTCATTTATTTTTTTATTTTCTCAGTGAACTAAGTCAGAGTACCTCTGTTAAACTTGCTCTCAGCTACAGGGCTAGCCTCTACGGTGGCAGTAAGTAAGAAAGGAGAAGAATTCGTGCTCTCTCCAATCTCAGGGGTCATAAGCTTATTTCTTGCCTTCCTCCTTCACATATTATTTTGGCTTTAATGCCATAGTACCTATATTATTACTTACTTAACATTTGTTCTTTGTATTAAGTCATTTTGCTCCAGTAAATATATTTGAAAATTATGCATCGCTATTTTGTAACACAGATTTTTTTTTTTTTTTTTGAGAGACAAGGTCTTGCTCTGTCACCTAGGTTGGAGGGCAGTGTTGTAATCATAGCTCTCTACAAACTTGACCACCAAGGCTTAAGCCATCCTTTTACCTCAGCCTCCCAGGTAGCTGTAACCACAGGTGCATGCCACCATACCCAGCTAACGTGTGCATTTTTTTATAGAGATGAGGTTTCACCATGTTGCCCAGACTGGTCTTGAACTCCTGGGTTTAAGTGATCCTCCCATCTCAAAGTGCTTAGATTATAGGCGTGAGCCACCACAGCAGGCCTGGGACATAGGGACATTTTTAGAGCTATTTATGACATAAATAAAAGGTCACAGCAAAAACAAATAATAAAAATGTAAAAAAAAAATAAAAGTGAAAACAGAAGTGTTGACAAATTCTTGCAAAAATACTGCTGCTGATGTGTTATATAAGTAGAGCGGAGTCTCGGTATTTGCAGTAATTATGTTTTACAACGTCAGCCAGTGTGAACACTGCATTAGGGAATACTGAATCATTGCTCCTAGGGGAAACACAGAGTGAGGTTCCTGGGAGTATTTGGGCACAACATTTTTGTCGATTGATTATTATATATTTTTGTTGTATGTGAGCTTCTGTTTGTAGACACCATATTTAATATACAATGCTGATTCATTAACACTGAACTCATGGCCAGCGGCACTGCAATTCAGGCCTGAACAAAACTCACCCAACACATATATTTCCTCCATAAGGCACATCATGGCCTTCTTGTGCTTAGGATCACTAGACAGCACTCAAGCAATATGCTCAGGGGCCATTTTAAACAGCGAAATCACCAACAAAAAGTACACAAACGTGGAAAACATGGCACTAAATAGACCATGAAAGGACACTTGCTTACGATATGACAGCTGACACAGTAATGCAGAGTGTTGCCTTATTTGGCTTCAGCTGGGACTGTGCAGTTGGGCGACTCAAGATTTCTACTGCTCTGCACGTGTCTGCAAAGCACTGCGGGTCTTGATTTCAGGTTGCAAGTAAATTTACGTGAGTTGGCAAATTAGCAAGTATGGGATCCAAGAATCACAAGGATCGATTGTTATGAAGTAGGATGTGCTAGGATCAAATGGATGCTTTCTCCTTGACGTAGTAAGAAGGGCTGAAAGAGTGAAAACAGCAAACAATGTTTTTGCTGTGTGATCAGTGCTTCTCAATGCCAAGTGTGTAAACCATTTAGAGTCACCTGGAGTGTCACCAGTGTTGTTTACTCCATGCTTTGGGAAATTCTCCCTTCTCTCTACAAATTTGGGATATTTAAGACGTGCCATAAGGCAAATGGAACTTGACCATGTCCTTATCAGAACATCAGAATGTTGAAGAGTGGCTCAACACTGTTCATGGCCAAGTGTAACAGTGGCTGTGTTTCCTTCCTCCCTCCCCACTACCCAGCTCCATCTGGTTGTAGCCTTCTCTAAAGTTATGCTATGAACAGGGCAGAATTTGTGAGCAGCATCCATAGAAGACGATTGCAATGCCAGGGCTTATCTAAAATATTACAGAAAGGCTTTCTCTCTGAGCCTTTTTTGTTCTGGTATGTTACTTGATTCAAACATGAAGAGGGGAGCCATTGACCGATACATCTCCTAAAACAGGTATTTAAGTAGTTTTGCCCTAGTTGATATAATTCTAAGTTAATGAGTGTCAAAACTACAAAGGAAGAATAGATTCTAACAAAGTCATGGTGTATAGGATATTATAAAGTAGTATATTCTCATTTCTCACCCCACCTAATTTTGTGAAATTTTAGACACCATACAAGTGCATTTTGGGATCTCACAATAAATGGCCTAGGCAAATGAGGATTCTCCACCACTCCCCTCACCCAACCCCATTGAATTCTAGAATTCTAGTTCTTGGTTGCTAGGACAATGAATATATCTCCTAATAGTATCTCTGTCATTTGGTTGCTTCTTGGTTGTAAATTGCTAAAGACTTTTTGTCAATGAAGTCTGGAGTAATGAACAGCCTGTGATAGGTCCCAGTTGCCCAACAGACTAGACCTAAAATACCTTTGTTGCTGTTGGGGAAATTCTTCCTATTAGTCCCTACTTACAACATGCAGCACAAAACACCCTCCAGGCAGCAGGCAGAGCGGCCGCTCACCACTGCTGGCCTGCTTGGTGTTTTAGAGGTCGTGTGCTGAGAATGCTGTTCCTTTCACCTTACGCTTAGGATGAAAATTTTCTTCCTTCCACCTCATTGCCATGATGATGTTCTGTACCACAATAAAGGACTCTAAAGAAGCCCTGAGCTCTGGGTGACAGCCTGATATGCGTTCATGCTGCTTACACCATTAGCCAAGGGCTAAGATGAGAGTAAGTCAGATCAGACGTTGACAACTGGCAAGGTAAGATCTTACTGGTGCAGAAGGAATCCTGGTGGAGTAAGATAGTTTTCAGGTTTCTTCCCCAAACTAAAGTTTGTGTAGACACACACACACACACACACACACACACACAGACTTTCAAAGAAAGGCATCATGAGTCTATTCTACGTTTTCACCCAGACTAAGTTATTATTTTAATTCCTTTTGTAGGAAAAACTGTGCTATTGTGCTAACACTGATAAATTTTGCTGTTGACTATATACTATTGTGCTTATTTCCAGGGAAGAAACTTGAGTGTTTTCTTTGTGAGACTGTGAGAAATCATTCTTATGAAGATTAAAGGACTATATGAAACTAGTTTTCTGTCCCCTCCCACCAACACCCTTGCTGAAACCCTATTTTCTCACAATCCTACAACTCTAGCAGGTACTGAGTTACTCTCCAGTTACAGGTTTACAATCCTTGTGCACGGCACTGTCGGATAATCTCCTTTACGCTACACTATGTGTGTATCTGTCCTGTTCAACAGCCCGTAATGGCTCCACTCCCCAACACACTAGACCTAAAATACCTTTGTTGTTGTAGAGAAAGGTCTTCATCTTAGCTCCTACTCTACTTGCCCAAACTTTTTCTTCTTCAGAACACTTCTTCTCCACATAAATGGCTCTTGTTGGTTTCAGCAGAAGCCTTGCATCCATGATGTGGACTCATATCTCAGGGTTCTCTTTCCTCCCATCTCACCCCTTCCAATCTTCTTCTTCTTCTTCTTCTTCTTCTTTTTTTTTTTTTTCTTTTGAGATAGAGTTTCACTCCTCATTACCCAGGCTGGAGTGCAGTGGTGCGACTTGGCTCACCACAACCTCCGCCTCCTGGGTTCAGGCAATTCTCCTGCCTCAGCCTACTGAGTAGCTAGGATTACAGGCATGCACCACCATGCCCAGCTAATTTTTTATATTTTTAGTGGCAACGGAGTTTCACCATGTTGACCAGGATGGTCTCGATCTCTTGACCTCATGATCCACCCTCCTCGGCCTCCCAAAGTGCTGGGATTACAGGCGTGAGCCACCGCTCCCGGCCCAATCTTCTTTATAGCTCACCAAGCCTTCTCTTTTTACTGCAGCCTACAAGGAGACTACCTTGATGGATCCCTTGCAGAAGGGGCCAGCATACTTTTTCTATAAAAAGCTAAATAGTAAATATTTTACCTTTGTAGCCCACGTGGTGCAACTACTCAACTCTGTCCACTGTGGTAGCAAGGAAGCAGCCAGGACCAGCCGATAAATGAATGTCATGGCTGTGTTCCAAGAAAACTTTATTTATAAAAATAGGCAACTGGTGGTTAGATAGCTCACAGGCTGCCAGCCCCTATCCCACAGAATCAGGACAAGCACACACATGGTGTTACTTAATAATTTGCTTACTTGCATTTCTTTTTTCTGTGAATGACATGTAGAGCTAAGCTTTGGCTCACTACTTAGAAATTAAGCCCCTTGCTGACCTAAGAAAAATAATAGTAAACAAGACCGAGGTAACATACAAGCACTTAACATAAGATACTCTTCTACGATTTTTATATGCTTTATTTGATCTTCACAACAACCCTGGCTGATAGGCACTGTTATTGTTATTATACACAGTTTGTATAATTTTGCAATTATACAAACAGCGACACTACAGAGAATTTCAAGTGAACTTTCTCAAAGTCACATATGTAAAAAGTGCCAGGGCTGAGATTCAAGGCCGGCGAGCCCAAATACAAAGAGAGGACTGCTAACACCACCACCCAAACATTGATTGACATATCGCCTCCCAAACATTGGTTGTATCAGGTAGCACAGTGCTAGGCACATTACATCTTTTATTTTTAATATTTATTTATTAAAACAATAAATTAATTAAATGAATAATTTTCTTTTGAAAGTATACTTATTCATTGTAATGAGTTTAAATACTACAGGAAAAGAGAAAAAGAATATAAGTCTATCATAATTTCCCCTTCTAGAGATAAGCACTATCAACATTGAGATTTCACTCTTTCCATTGCTGTCTTCTCTCTCCTTTGCTAAGGCACACGCCCAAAGCTTCCTCAGTGGACTTTCATTTGGCTGACTTAGATTAGTTCGCACTCCCTGTCCCCTCTGTAAAACATATACACATATGCATAGCATGCAGCTTGTAGGCCACTCTTTAATAACCCTCCCCCTCCTGCTTATGTAAATTGTGTTTATTCTCAAACTTATTTATGCCAGTTTTGTTTTAATCTAATTTCACAATTCAGTTAAATATAGCATGAAATCATAAAATAAACTCGTAAAAACAAAGTCTTTTCTTAAGTTCAGCCTTTTGAAAAAAATTCAATGCATGCAAATTGCTACAAACAATACTGTCAAATTAGATATGGATACCACTGGAAAAAAATTATGGAGAACATGTAAGCATCTAGAAGGATTCAGGATTCCGACTTCTTTGTAAGCCTTTTAATTTCTTGCTCTATTTTAAAGAACTGAAATAGGAAATTTTAGATGCTGCCTAATGGGAATGGTTTATACAAGAAAGAAACAATCCTACACTCAAAGAAAAAGGTTAGCCCTGCCCCTTAAGATCAGTTTAGCATAACATTTATGAAAAATGGATACATATATATATATATATATATATATTTTTTTTTTTCCAGACAGGGTCTCATCTGTTGCCCAGGCTGGATTGCAGTGGCACGACCATGGCTAACTGCAGTCTTGACCTCCTGGGCTCAAGCAATCCTCCCACTTTAGACCCCAAGTAGCTGGGACTACAGGTACCCGCCACCATGCCCAGCTAATTTTTGCATCTTTGTAGAGATGGGATTTCACCATGCTGCCCAGGCTGCTCTTGAACTCCTGGACTCAAGCAATCTGCCCGCCTTGGCCTTCCAAAGCACTGGTACTACAGGCATAAGCCAACATGCCCAGCTAAAGTTAAAACATTTGATATTTGATATATATAGTCTGATTTTTATGACTTCTTGCTTGACTTTTTTAGTCAAACCATCACTTGGTTTAGTCATATGGGATAAAAATGCTTCTCTTCTGTGTGTGTGGGCGGGGGGAGATTTTTTTTTTTCCTTTCACAAAACCACAATCATATTACATATATTATTTTGTAAGCTTCTTTCACTTAACAATATGTTTAGGAATTCCTTTTAATGCCATTAAATATTCTTCACAAAGGTTTATTCCTCCAAAGTATTTTAATTGTAGATGTGATATTTAACCAATCCTCTTTGTTGCACATTTAGAATTTCCCACTTCCGCTCTTGAAAATGGTTCAAAGTAATATTTATTTACTCAATAAACAGTCATTGAGCACCTACTTAGCTGCCAGTCACCATGATACAATTAACATTCATTTAAACACAATTTTGCACACTGTTTCTCTGGATAAATTCCTAGAAATAAACCTGCTGGGTCTAAGGTAACAGAATTTTAAACTGTTGACTGCACTGACTACACTGCATTGTACTCACTTGTGTATGCCTGTTTCTCTCCCAGTCTCTGAGAATAGGGACCAGGTCATGTTTATTTGTTTTTTTTGTATCCAGAACACTGAACACAGAATGTGCCCAGAGTAGGTACTCAGAAAATGTTTATTGAATCTTGAATAATGAATAGTCCTTGACTGAAGTACTTATTTACTAGAATCACAGATTTTTTTTCCTAAACACTCCTAGTAAAGTCAATTAAAAATTAAAACTGGTATTTGTAGTAGAAGGCAGAATAAGAGTCAATACCCAAACGTGAGTACTGGTTTTGTCAGAAAGCTGAGGACCCCAGTTAAACCTAGTTCTGTGTTACCAGCAGTTTGAAGACTTATTCATCTGTACAAAAATCTCAGGGTATTTTTTTCCAAATGTGATGGGAAATTCCCAAGAGAGAAATTCCATCTGCCAAGGAGCATACAACCTGGCTTCCTCCTGCTACTTCTTTTTGCAAGAAGATCTTATAAGATCTCAAACCCAAAGAAGCCCCAGCACATCCCCTGGACCACTTGCAAACTAGGCAACATTCACTATTTCAACAGATGCACTGGAGGGAATCTATCATGGACACAGACAGTTTTAAGGATATGTTTTGAGAATTATTTCAGAGAAAATCATGGGCATAGGGACTCAGGCTTGCTGCTGACAGTCCTCGAAATTTCTACTCATCCACCATTCTGCACAGAATACACTGGTATGGCATTTCTGAGACTTTGTCATCCCCTCTTGACCTAATGATTGGATATTACCTATAGTTTCTTCTCATTAACTTGGAATTCTCAAATTCTCTTTAATAAGCCATCTTAGGCAACTGAGGGGTATCCATGTATGAATCAAATGGGTGTTCATCTATTATATATTTGTGTATCTTTTCTAGGGCTGACTATAAGAAAGATACTCCCTAATGTAGCTGTTGAGATGATACATGGTGAGATGAAAAGGACAGCCCGATTAGCACCTGGGGCAGTGCATCCATGTCTAGGTGTAAAGACCATGGAAGGGTAGGTGCCAGATATCTGGACTAATTTTGCAATGCAGGTAATCTCTACGGGGTGCTAACTGTGACCCCGAGCATTGTCAGATAGGTATACACACATCATGCTTTATCTCCAGAAGCTGCCTTCAGGATATCTCATCCACTTGAATTAATTCCACCTGAGAATTAAACCAACCAACCAACCTACCTACCTACCTACCTTCCTTCCTTCCTTCCTTCCTTCCTTCCTTCCTTCCTTCCTTCCTTCTTTCCTTCCTCCCCTCCTCCCTGCCTCCCTCCTTCCCTTTTATTACTGAGATGACAATTATTTCTGATTGGCAGCTGGAGCAGCTCTTTCTTGCCGCAATGTAAGAACCAAGCTTCTGCTGTTGGCATGTGGGTCACCTGCATCTTCTAGGCGTGCCCTTATATTAGTTAATTTGTTAGCTTGCTTGAATCACAGTCGAGAACCCCTCAGCTTTGGTTTGCAGCAATAAATTCAACTGACAGCTGAAATTTGGAACGCTCACTTAATATTGATTCTGAATGTAATAACAAGCGACATGACCTTTTGGATGGTGTAAAATATGGCCGCCACAACATCTGTGCCACAGTTCTTGCTGTTTAGTAATATGCTGTAACAGCATGGAGCTGGCATTAAAGCTAAGCTTTATTATCAAGCAGATCACTCCATCTCTCTGGCTTCATTTAAAAAAAAATGCTTTCAGCTTCTGGAGCCGATATCGTGTCTAATACTCATTGCCATTTTCAGGACCTAATTTACACTGCAGTAAGAGAGAGAATGGTATCTGATGACCAAATAGCAAGGCAGGAAAGAACAGCAAGGTTAAGAAAGGCCACCTAACACCCCAAATTCCAAGAGACTCTAAAATGACACAATTATCCATGACAATAGCAGGGACACTAAGAATTCACAATTGTATCCTTGAAAAATATCTACAAAGTTGATGTCATTTAGTGATTCCTACAAGATAGGAAAATATATTTTCTCAGCCACCCCAACCCCCATAACAAAAATGATGATTACCAGTGGTACTTGCCCTAATGCCTGAGCATCGTTCTAATTTAGCATTGCCCTAGGAAATCCTAAACTAATTTTGCTAGGATGGATACAGGGATGTTTGCATCTGATTTACTTTCACTGTTTTTCTTTGAAGTCTTGGTATCTTTAAAACATTCTCCAAGTAGGCAGAACATCAATTTGTGCACTTTAAAAAATCCAATTTAAGCAGGTTAAAAATTGTCAAAATAGTCTAACCATATTTCTCCAACAGAATTTTCAACCATGGAGCACACACACACACAAAATGCTAAACTTGAAAGCATTCTACCATTTCAATATATTCTATGGCTGAGATTGGCTCTTGCTTGGTGAATAGTGACAGTTTAAATCTCTTTATCACAAGAGACAGATCTTGAGTCTGAAACAATATAGCATCTTTTTTCACTGCTCTGATATTTTGACTCGGTTTGGTTGAGCCATTTCTGGAGGGTACAAGCACAAAGTTTTAAATCCTATTTCTCTGGAGCAAAGAAAAGAATTAAATCATATTTAGGAAGTCTTCTTCCCTGTAAAATATACTTCCAAAATAAAAGACCTGTCAGAAGTTTCAGGGAGGTTAAACATACGGAAAATTGAGAATGGTTTTATTTATTCTTCCAGTTAACAGAATACTGATTCTATTTAACATGCAAGCCTGGCTATTATAGGTGCTTCAACTTGGCATGGTGGCAATCTATATGAAGCAAACTATTAATAGGGCGCTTTTTGTATTAGGAATTGCAAAAAAAAAAAAAAAGTGGGTCTGATACTTGGTAAGTGTTTTATTCAAAGAAAATGTCGGGCCTGGTATGTAATTGAAAACGTCAGATTTCAAAGTCCTGACATAAAATGACAGACATTGGCCTGTACTCTTTCCCAGGGAAACCTAGGAGAATGCCCACTGGGATAACTTCCAAAATGAATAGAGAGCCATGCTGCCTGAAAAAGCTAATCAAGCCATAAGTGTGATGTCCTGGCAGTGAGACATTGGCCAGGGAAAAAAGCTCACCCAACTGACATGCTTTTAGGTAGATTTCCAAGACTGACCTGCAGCTTTCACCCATAATCTCTGCCACTTTTCTCCATTAAATTCCGGCAATTATTATAATATCTTTTGATATATGATTTGCCCAAGTGGTATTCATCTTAGGAAAGTTCAGAAATACTGAAGGCCGCTCCTAAATTCCAGGGTACACACATTAATTTATAAAGACCAAGTTTATTATTCATGTGGAATAACGTGAGTAAAATGTGACTGGATTCTTTTATTGACAGCAGCCCACAACAGATGGCTGAAATGCCACTTTCATTTCAGGAAGAAAGGAAGCGATTGCAGAAAAAAAGGAAGCCTGGAGTTGCAAGGTAAGATCATCCTTAATTATGAGTCCCAGGTACTGTATGGCCACCATATTTATATAATTAGAAAGTGGATTTCAGACTAGGGCATTCAGATGCATTGTTCACGGTTAACAGCAAAATATACATGGCACTAGGTTAGAGGGTCAGTGAAGGGAAGCTGGACCCAGCAAATCAAAACCATTTCAGCTTTAAGATGAGTGTTTGGCTCTGAGTTTAGAATGAATCAATCCTGAAACCTGGCAAGCAATAATTAATTCCAGCAGTGTATCACTCATCTGTGTAATGGCTGCCCCCTCAAATAGAGATCTTCTAAAACTCTCCCTGGTGAAATCAGCGAAGCCATCAGATGCAGCCATATGTTCAAAGCTCAGAGAGGATTGGTCATGAGACAGTTGCCTATGAATTGAGATGTTAACTGCCCAACAAAATTTTAGTAGCATAGGATGACAGCCATAGAGTTGTTTCAATTGTTACCAGGAATGCAAAGAAACAAATAAACAAAAACAAAGTAACTAACAAAGCCCCACTCCTCTTCAAACATTGAAATCTACTACTTTTCTTTCCTATTTGAATGAGTACTTGACTTGTTCTCTAAGATACCGGCGTAGCTTTGTTGCTAGCACCTGCTGAGTCTAACAGAAAGGATAAAATGACTGGGAAAAAAAAGTGAACACACAGACAAGGTAAACAGGCACGAATTGGATTATTCCAACATCCTCCGCTGAGGTAGGATTCAAAACTAATCTGATTACATGAATATTAGGAGCCACTAAGTATCTTTCTGCAGCAATTACCAAGCTTTCACACATGAAAGAGGGCATTTTCTTTAGTGCTGGGCTCATCTATCAAGTGTTTCGCTTCAAACTAAAAGTTGAGAGAGAGAGAGACCGATTGAAGTAGCCTTATAATGTAGTGATGTTGCTCTCTTTTTCTCTCTTCTCTCTCCCCTCTCCTTTTTTCCCCTTTCTTCTTTTCTTCTTTCTTCTCTTTGTATTAAATCTCAGAAGATTATTTTTATTCCTTAAGTGCATTGAAATTTTTTCTGAAATACAACTTTTGCCTCCTTTAAATTATAACGTTGGGCTTTACAACTTGGAACCTGCTAAGAAAGCTGTGCTATCCTCTCTCCGCCATGGTCCTACCAGTGGGACCCACAGTCCTCAAACCCTCATTATCAGCCTCCATCTGAGTCTCAGAGACCTAGGGTTCAGTGTAAAGACAACCAAAGCTGTGTAAAGTTTACTGTGTTGTATACTGTTCAGTCTTCCAGCAGTTAGTTTGATTTCTTTTTAATGAAAAGCAAACCAATAGTAGACTTATGTAACAGAACCTATGGAAAGACTGCACTCATGCTGGATAATAACATCATGAGTCAAAACTCCATAAAAATGTTAGGCATGCATCTTACAGAGGAAGTGCAACATGGTGGCTACAAAAGCAAGTTCTGGTTCAAACCCCACATCTGGCACTTCCTGGGTAAGCAATGAAGTTAGTTTCCCATTTTTGCTAAAACATTGGAAAGAGAATATCAATGGTACCTACTATTATACTAAGGTTGGTATAAGAAGTCAAGACAAAGCTCCTAACATTGCCTAGGTGGACTGGTTCCTATCACTTCTCCAGAATCACTCTAGACCTTGCTTTCCTTGGCTGCAGCCATCCAGAGCTTCTCTCCATTCCCTACCTGTCCGTGCTCTAACTTGCCATAGAGCCGTGTATACCCTGCTTTCCTTGTCTGGAACAGTCATTCTTAATCACTAAGCCTTTGCTGTTCTGCCCAATTGATTCCTATGACTACATCACCTCCTCCTCCAATCACTTGAGTGGATTTTTCCATGAGGTAGGGGCTGTTCCTACCTTTGTTCATCATTCTTTCCACAGCCAGGATCAGAGGGTTTGACACACAGTAAGAATTCAACAAATATTAGTGCTATCTTGATGTAATGTGTTAGGTCCTTGGAGCACATGTCGGGGAAATGAACTTCTGGCAGATGGGATCACTAGACACCAGGAAGACAGAAAGTGGCTTTGAATTTCCCATGTGAACATTATAGCCATAAAATTGCGAATTTAGTGAAGAACAAACTCTGTCTCTGCCAGGAAAAAACTAGCAAACTTCAGCTTTAGACCCATACCAAGCTGTACTCATCCCACAGGCATCCTGGGTTCATTGGCCATTGTCTTGAAAGCCATCCCTCAGTGGACACAATCCTTGTATGCATAGGCAATAGCCCGGGTATTAGTATTCAAGTTTGATCATTTCTCTGCAAATCCAATATAGCTAAATACATATTTTAATTGAGCCCAGGAGTGTTGACTTGCAGACGTAGTGTAGAAAAAAATCACAGGAGAAATGGGAAGTTGAAGGAGTCTTTTACCTTTGAATGGAACAAAACATCAATAACAATTTTCTATTGGGGAAAAGCCTGCAGCAAGAATAACCAGTTTAGTTTTTAAGTGGCAACTGGAAAAAAAAAAGCAAAGAAAGCTAAACTGCCATAGTAAGCCTGGTAGGTAATTTAACTGGATAAAATACAATGCAATTGGTTTTCTGTGATGGTAACACACAGAAACTATCATTAGCCAATGAAAAGGCCCCAATGTCCAGAATGATGTTAAATGTAATCACAGTGATTAAAATGTAACTACATACATTCAACAAAAAAGCAAGATGACCAGAGTAAGTGAGGACGTGCCTTTGAAATAACACCAAATTAGGTATGGATGAAGATTTCGAATCTCTGTTGAATGGGGTCAAATACTACCAAATCTTCATGAACACCAAACACTCCATAAACCGTAAAGCAGTCTTCACATTAATTTCACTGTCATATGTATATATTCATACAACTAATCACCTCTATGTATACATTTATCCCTTTATCTTATTATATATTTCTATATCTGTTTATTTTCAAAAAAGTGTCTTTCTCATGAGAATATTATTTGCGGTTAACTGATGATAATAACAGCTAACCTTTGTTGAGAACTTACTGTAAGATAGGCATTGTTGCAAGAGCTTACATTTATTATTTGACTTAATCATCACAAGAATCTCATAAGAAAGGCATGACTAATGTCCCCATTTTATAGAAGAGGGACACTGAGGCTCAGGGAACTTAAGTAAATTCTCCCAGGTCACACAGTCAGTGGCTTTGCTGGGATATAAATTCACGCACGCTAACTTAAGAGCTCTGGATCCCCCCAGTACTCTCTACCACTTCATAACCATTATGTGCTCCTGATGGTTGAGATTATTCTGGAAACGTCCTAAATAAATAAAACAAGACTTCCAAGGGCTTTGGAGACTCCACAGGAAGCCCAAATGTGGCCCTTTCATAGATCATTAAGTCTTATATGGAGTGTTTGCACATAACAAACATTTTCCTAATAATCTACATTATTTTTTTAAAATTTCAAGGCACTAATGGGAATGTCACTAAGTTTTGTGGATTTTCAATTGTTTAAAAATAAACCTTGCCAACATTCTTAACCTTTCTAGTGGGCTTTCCCATTGCTTGTTTCTGTAGCATGTAATTATCACATAAAGAACTATCTACTTATGTGGAAGCAAGAAAGAGAAAACAAAACAAATGGAAAACACAAACATAGGCATGTTTGTTGTTTCATATTGAGGGTTATTTAGCTTGGATAATAAATCATTACAATGAATGTCAACACAGCACAGGGGAATGGGAGTAGTTAGTTGCATATGCTAATGGAAGACGCGCATCACTAATAAGGGAGAGAATGAACAACTCCAGCCACATGCTAGTTATCACTGCAAATCTCAAGACAAGCCACTTTCACACTGAGCATATGACTGCTGTATGATAGTGCAGGCAAATATTCACATGTCAACAGCAATAGCTCCCATATTCCATCCAAGACTACTGAAGAGTTTAAAAATAAAGCTCTCCTTGTCATGCACCAAGACATCAAGCTTAAACACATCCTCCAGTCAAAGGGATTTTGCCAGTCTTTTACCCCCACAAGTGTGGTCTACAGACTTCAAGTGTATCACAGTTCAAACTACAAAGAGCTGGAATGTTATCCACAAGTAAGTCGTGCAGCCTTTTCTTCTAAAATGTTTTAAATCCTGAGATTCTCTGCCTCTCTATTGCCACTAAACGATCATAGTCTTAACAATAAACTACAGCAGTAGCCTCTTCTGTTTTCCCTATTATTCTTTTGCTTCCTTTCAATCTAGCATGAAATATAGTAATTTTCTTTTATTGTGTTAAAGTTTACGTAGGAGACATATACATACATATATATATTTTTTTTTTTGGGGGGGGGGAGGGGACAGAGTCTTGCTCTGTCACCAGGCTGGAGTGCAGTGACACAATCTGGGCTCACTGCAATCTCCACCGCCTGGGTTCAAGCAATTCCTCTGCCTCAGCCTCCTGAGTAGCTGGGACTTCTGGTGCACACCACCACACCCGGCTAATTTCTGTATTTTAGTAGAGACAAGGTTTCACCACGTTGGCCAGGATGGTCTTGATCTGACCTCGTGATCCACCTGCCTCAGCCTCCCAAAGTGCTGGGATTACAGGTGTAAGCCACTGTCCCTGGCCAGGATTTATATTTCTAATCATTTTTAGGTGTACAATTCAGTGGCATTAAGTACATTCATATGGTTGGGCAGCCATCATCACCATCCATGTCCAGAACTCTTTTGTCTTTTCAAACCAAAACTCCATACCCATTAAATAATAACCCTGCAGTTCATCATTTCTCTAGTACTTGGCAACCAACCTTATACCTTCTGTGTCAATGAATCTGACTACTCTAAGACGTCCCATTTAAGTAGAATCATACAGTATTTGCCTTTTGTGTCTGACTTTTTTCAACTGGCATAATATTATCAAGGTTCATCCATGTTGTAGTATGTGTCAGAATTCCCTTCCTCTTTAAGATTGAATAATATTTGTGGTATGTGTATTGCCACATTTGTGTATTCAGTCACCTGTTGACCAACATGTGGGTTGTTTCCATCTTTTGGTTATTGTGCTATGAACATGGGTATACAAATATCTGTCTGAGTATACATACAGAAGTGGATTTGGATCATTTGGTAATTCTACATTTAATGTTCTGAGGAACCACCATGCTGCTTTTCACAGCAATGATATCATTTTATATTCCCACCAGCTTAAGGGGTTCTACTTTCTTTTTTTTTGAGAGGGAGTCTTGCTCTGTCACCCAGGCTTGAATGCAGTGGCCTGATCTTTGCTCACTGCAACCTCTGCCTCCCAGGTTCAAGTGATTCTCCTGCCTCAGCCTTAAGAATAGCTGGGATTACAGGTGTGCACCACTCACCCGGCTAATTTTTTGGTATTTTTAGTAGAGATGGGGTTTTGCCATGTTGGCCAGGCTGGTCTCAAACTCCTGATCTCAGGTGACCTGCCAGCCTCAGCCTCCCAAAGTGCTGGGATTACAGGCATGAGCCACCACGCCTGGCCAAGGGTTCTACTTTCTCCACATCCTTGCAAACACTTATTTCCTATTTTTAAGTTCTTTTGATAATAGCCATTTGAATGGATATAAAAATATACTTTGTAAAGATATAAACTGAACTGAGAAACATCCTTCTATGGCTTCTAATTGCACTTTGGATAAAATAATAAGCTCTGCCGTGGCTACAATGCCTTGTGCGATCTGTTATCTGTGGGAGCCTCTTTAATTTCATATCATCCCATTGTGTCCCCTTGTTTTGTGCTAGATATACTCAGCTCCATTTATTGCTCCAAATATGTAAAAGTTTTCCCCAGCTTAAAATCTTTGCACATATTAATCCCTTTGCCATGAAAGCTCTTTCCCTCTCTGTTTTCAAGGTGAGCTTGGTCTCATCCTGTCTGAGCTTAAATACTGCCTGATCATCAACTGATCCAGTTGGTTTCCCTCATTCTAATTCCTTCTTCTCTCTTCCTCCTCTTTTCTCACATAGCACTAACATAAATGTTCAGTCATATTTTTGCTTGTTCATTTATTTTATTGTTCTCTCTCTTTGTCCCTAGGGATAAATCCTACGGAAAAAGAGCCCAGATCTTGCCCACTGTTGCAACAGTGTTTGCTTGATCCCCAGAGTCAAACAAAGTGCCAGGCACACAGTAGGTCTTCAATAGATATCAATTAAGTTTACAAGTGATTTACAGAACAATGCAGACCTATGAAGAGAATATGGTGGTAGGCACCATGATAACATCACTAGGTTCTGAGAAATGGTTTGAAAGAGTGTGTACTGTGCATATATTCATCAGCTCTGGCAACAGGCTCTGTGCATCTTCGGCCTGAAAAAAAAACCACACATCTCAATAACAATGGGATCAATTTTGACATTAACACGAATATTACCAAAGCCCAAGAGATACATTTAAATTCACCGAGCTCCGCGGCAGATAATATAAAAGCTCTAACTTGCTCTCCAGAAACAAGAAACTTTCATTTATGGCTTCCCAGCTTGTGCTAATCCTGCCCATTAGGCCAAAATATTGCATTTTACACAGGATGCAAGATCATACAAGAGACTGATGTAATACTTAGGCACAAAACCAGCTGGCAGATTTAACACTGAAATCCCCTTTATTCAGAAGGTACAAATCAAGCCCATGATGCCTTTTTTGACAGATTCCTGCATGTTCCTCATTATGGATAGATGAAAGAAGACAACTCCACATTCTGGGGCACAACTCTAACCCCCTGCATTTGCATACCCAGTCATTTGTAAACAGAAAGAAACACATCCCCGCATTTGCCTAGAGGTAAATGTTTACTCAGAAAGGTGACTTCTGACATTGACAATAATGTCAGTTTTCCATCTGCATATTTTAAGGTAATGCATCCTCCCTTTAAGTGCTTTCCGTTCAGCTTCTTGATTTTGCTCTTTCAGTGAGCATAGTGACACCCAGACCTCTAGGTCTCAATTTGAATAACTTTCTGGGAGGAGTGAAAAATGCAATAAGACTTCTTGCCAGCCCAAGGACAGGTACTTGGGTTGCAGAAAAGTGAGTACTGAGATTGTAGTCCTTTCCTCTTCCTTACCCAACCATACTCAGCTTGCTAAGGGCTAAAAGGCTCACCCCAGGCTGGGATGAATCCTTCTCTAAAATGTGGTATATCCCTGGAGATCTCTCTGGAACATTTGCTCAGGTAGCTGAGCAGTTCATCAGCATAGCAATTTGCCCAGTCAGCTCCATCCATCAGAGCAGAGAAGTGTGGCTGGTGGAAGGGGACTCAGGGTAGAGCTCCCCGTGGGCAGGTAGGGAAGGCACATTCATCCAGAGATCATAAATATGCATCCTGGCCCTGATCTTCTCTGCATGCGGGTGATAGACTGGAGACAGTAAAGAGTCAATTCTCACCAGCCCACTGTCTCCAAGTGCCCCTGTTCCACCTAAGAATGCGCTGTATTTAGATCTAAAGAGGCAGGCAAATTTGCCACGTGTAACTCAATGCACTGTCTGAAACACAAAGGTGAGAGTGGGAGCTCTCTCTAGCTTCCAGATCACAGAGCTTACAAGTCACATTCAATAGAGGTCTCTTTCTTGAGAAGTTACTATTTGCCAGGTGAGATATGACAATAAGACAGGCTTTCTCGCTCCTTGGAGAGCTGACAATCTAGTCAATTTAAATTAAATTGCTAAGTTAATTTAAATAGGATATAAGAAGTACTATGATGGAAAAAACAGATGGTGCTCTCAGAGCGGGGATGAGGAACCTTACTTAACTGTGGGTGGCATGGGGAAAGGGGGTGTCACCGAAAATTTTCAGAAGTCAAATCTGGAGTAAGACATAAAGAATGGATAGCAGTGTGCAGCTTAAAACTGGGGCATAAGCAGTGGAGGGAAGGCTCAGCAGTCTACCACATTTACCCCTAACAATATGTATTTTTTTTTCTTTTTGCCACAGCTGGAATGCTAAGTTGAGAATTTTTCAGCATCGCCCTGTCTGCTAGATCCCATCTGAGATGCCTGCGCTAAGAAGCCAATACAGAGACATGCAATGCAGGCTATCAGCAGGAGTGGCTCGGAAATTCTGACTGGTATTGATTGAGACACCTCCCCACGAAGAAAGCTGGGATTAGTAATAAGTTGCTTGTCAGTTGCTCATTGGCTTCTTTGCCAGGCAAGGATGAGAGGGCTAAGGTTGAAAAAATAAAAGAAAGAAAAAGGAAAAAAATGCTCACTGTAAATTAATGCTTGTCAAGCTCAACAAGTTGGAGAGCCAGAGAAAGCCTTAATTAAAGTAAACAGACAATTTAAAGTGAGGGAAGTTCAGCCTAACTAGGAGAAAAATTCTAGGTATTAAAACAAATTCACGAAAAGTTAGAAGCGTGCACTGCCATTTATCATATATCATTTATTTAGTGGTAATGAAGTTAGCAAACTCTCCCCAAAGTCGATGTTAGAATGATGTTGGTTCTTAGGCCATGCTGGGCAATTGAAGACAATTGTGCTGTGTCTGTGCACAGCGTCTTTTTTCTCTTCTTTGACTTGTCTATTCCCCACCCCACCAGAAACATTATACTACTAATAATGCAATCTTCATTCAGCAGGCAGTGCCTCAGTATCTCAGCTGGTTGCGGTACTTGGGGACATTGGACATTTGCTGATTGCGTGGGAGCTTGAGGCTGCCATTTGAAACTCTTAGCATAAAGAATCTAACGTGAGGGAACAAAATGACTTAGGCTCGTGAGTGGGGAAAACCCTGCTGGGAAAAGATGTGCTCTCTATGGTCCACGTAGGTAAGAAATAAAAAGACCACACCAGACAGGACGGAATAGGACCAAGTTATCCCAAGTATTACTTCTTTTTTTTGAGACAGAGTCTTGCTCCGTCACCAGGCGCCAGGCTGGAGTGCAGTGGCGTGATCTCAGCTCACTGCAACCTCCGTCTCCTGGATTCAAGCAATTCTCCTGCCTCAGCCTCCCGAGTAGCTGGGACTACAGGCACACACCACCATGCCCAGCTAATTTTTGTATTTTTAGTGGAGACAGGGTTTCACCATGCAAAGTATTACTTCTTAAGAGATCTTTTAAAGCATTCACTTGCTTTGACCATATTTTTCTCTAAGCAGTGAGCCGTGCACAGGCTGCCTTCAGCAAGAGAGCTGGAATACACTCTTCTGACTTTGAATGCCAATATTTAATAGTGTGTGCATTAGGGCCACAGTCCCGTTTCCGGAATTGCTCTGCAGGGAGAAGTCAGGTCAAAGAGAAAGTGCGAACGGGGAATTTATAAGCTGGATAATCAGTGATAATGGAAAAGGAATAAAGGGTGGGAAAAAAAAAGTCTGACAGTTGAATTGAATTTTGGTATAGTATTTCCTGCACATGGCAGCTGTTCTGTAGCCCCAAAGACAGCAGCTTTTGGGGGGGAAGATGTAGAGGACTTACAGAAATTCGTCAGGCCACAACTGCAGGAGGAATTCTGATTGTCTGACAACCTCTCCGTAAACTTAATGAAGCATTTTTAGCCGGATGTTTTAAAACAAAGAAAGGGGAAAAACACCCTGAATGCTGATGTTACTTTATAACAGATTGAATAAGCTGTGGTGGTAAATCTGTAAAAGACTTTGCCTAAACACAGAAGTGAACCAGCACAGCAAAAACCTTTCTGATAAGCAGAGATCAATACCAGGAGAGCATCTAAAGTTGGCTTTTCATGCCTAACCCTACCATTGCCCACTGACAACCAGAGCACTGCAGACTGGAGCAACTGCTTAAATCACATAGGGTTTCACAGGGGCAAAAGAAACAGACCCAAAAAGGAGAGGAAGGGAAGGAAGCATCTCTCTGGAATATGATTGGCCATCACAAATATTATATGTTCTTTTTGATCCTTAATGTAGTTTAGTCTACCTGATGAAGAAGCTCTGATGCTTTATGCAGAAGATTAGACATAAATAAGGTCTCCCACACCTAAGAGTGAAATAAAGGTCTTTGGAGATGTGCAGGAGGGGATCTTTTGTCATTCTTAAGCGCCAGGTATATTCTTAGCTCACTTGTAGAATACCTCACAGCTGTGTATGCATGCATGTGCACGTGTGTGTTTATATGCATGTATGCATGAGAAAGGGGGAAAGACAGAGAGAGAGATTGAAAATTAGTCACTTTGATTTTCTTCCAAAGAGCCATCTGAGAATCAAGAACTACGTATTTCTCAGGCTAGCCCCAAGTCAGGCAGTGCTTCTGCGTCTGCTTAATTCTTTCTAGCTGAGGCGCTGGTTCCAATGGCATGCATAGCTCATTGGTTGAAGCTTAGTGATGATTCCAAGTTGAGGAAACTTTTTAATCGGTGATATTGCTGGATGTGGCCCTCCCGGCACTATCTTTGTGCTTCTGTCTCTGGCTCAGCAGATATATGATAATTGCTGAATGTGTCTATGGGAGGAAGAATGGCAAGGCCACAAGAGCTCAGTATAGTTGCTCAGAAGCTTGGGGAGTGAAGTGAGAAATTCCAGTTTCCTTGGAGGGCCCAGGGGTGAATTCTGTGACTTCTTATTAGGCTGATAGTCCTCAATCCATGGTCTACAGAGCCATTTGTGGGTCTGTGTAAGTGCTACCTGATGGCTTTCATTTATGTTTTCAACTTTATAATTTAAAACTAAAACAGTGACCAGTTAGAAAGCAAAACTTCCCTTGTGATATTTTCCCTTGGGATATTTGATATTTTCATAGAATATATTTTAGGATGATTGTTTTCCTAACAGCAGTCCATATTTCTCAATGTGGAGAGATGTAACATTGGGTCTTTTTTTGGAGGTCGAAGAATTTCTTGCAGTGGCCTCTTTGGGACATTTGTTTCCTCGTTTATTCTGCCTACCATGTATCAGACAGCATTCTGGGTTCACAGGGTAGATCAATAAACAACACAGCCAAGTTTCCTGCCCTGGTTGAGCTTTTATGTTAGTGGGTAGAGGCAAACAGAAAATACTTATCAATAATTACATAGCACGTTAGAAACTCAAACGTGTCACACACATGCAAAAAGTAGAAATTTTAAAAAAAGTAAGCAGGGGAGAGGAAACTGACAGTGAAGATGGTATATGAGACAGAGAGTGATCTTTAGTTTTAAACAGCTTGCTCAGAGTAGGGTTCATTTTTACAAAAGACAGAAGAAAAGCAGCAAGATTAGAAGGGAGAAGGCATTCACTCACTATCCTAGTCACCCATAGACCTGGACATTTGTGCCACAGAAACATTTAGCGGGTCACTTGTTGGGCAAGGACATGGACATTGCAGCAGGGTATGAACAGAACAATAAGGGCCGGGTGTGGTGGCTCACACCTGTAATCCCAGCACTTTGGGAGGCCGAGGTGGGGGGATCACCTGAGGTCAGGAGTTCAAGACCAGCCTGACTAACATGGTGAAACCCTGTCTCTACTAAAAATACAAAAATTATCCAGGCATAGTGGCGGGCGCCTGTAATCCCAGCTACTCCGGAGGCTGAGGTGGGAGAATCACCTGAACCTGGGAGGTAGAGGTTGCACTGAGCCAACGTGCCACTGTGCTCCAGCCTGGGCAACAAAGTGAGACTCTGTCTTAAAAAAAAAAAAAAAAAAAAGCAGCTGCCGGCGGAACCTGTTGTTGACACTCACCTATTTACAAGTCTACCTAAATCAAACTGGCTCTCCACTCTAGTGACAACTACCAGTGATCAGAATCAGGCCAGTAATAAACATTCTAATAAAAGCAAAAGAGAAAACAAGGAGAAAGGGAACAAGTGGGAGAAGCTCGTTTGCCTGAATTGGATGTTAGGGCCTAAGTCTAACTCACAGAGGCCACAGAGCACCACGTACTTCCTGCTATGTCCCAATGCCTTCCAACAGTGTATTAAATTCTTTCCTTGCCTGACATAAAGTAATAACAGAGAGTTGTCACCATCCTGAACAACGAAAGATGGGATGACTTAATTTATCTCTCTTTCAGAGGCATGTCACAGTCCTCTATTTAATGATAGGAGAGAAGAAACTGGTTCTAGGTAAGAGAAGTCACCATTTATTGTACCCTTAGGGAGACCAGGAGCAAAGCCATTGAGGATAAAATGCACCACGCGGAGTTTTAATCAGTGAAGACCTGGGCATTGCATTCTACCTGAATAAGTCAGTTCAGAAATTCAGCTCCTCTCTCCAAATACCCACAGCAACTATCCAGAGATGCAGAGCTTGGGTACAGCCACTCACTGCTCTAGTAAGTTCAAGGAAGACCACGCTCAAGTATAATCAATTTCACATTTCTGAGTACTCATCAAATATGCAAAAGGAAGAATCAATATCTGAAAAACAGAATCCATGTTTCTTCTAAGTACACTTGATTTCACACTTTGAAACAGAAGAAGTACTGTCTCCAGGTGGGGTTGTCAGCACATGTGCAAACTAGCTCTTGCACCATTATTACTGTAGGAACATCTAGGCTCATGGCCACATCTCTCAACAATAGATTGATGGGGCAACAGCTTCCACGGCATCTTCCCAGGCCAACCAGCCAGGAACTGGACACCTACCCTGCTGGAAGGGGACTGATTCACAGCCCTCCCAGGTGGATTAGGGCTTCCTGGCACATCCAGGCTTGTCCGTCATGTTGTTGTCTACATTCCTGCACCATCTCTCCTCATGTCCCTGTGGTGACTCATACCCCTACTTGCCTGCACCTCCCCACTTCCACTGTTACTCTTCAGTGCTCCTGGGAATGGATGACTTTACCCTCTTGAAATTTTATGACAGCGGGCAAGACTTGAGAAAATCTGCAAATTTTTCCACGTACAAAACAGAGTCCTAATAAATGTTTCTACGTATAGAACGTGAGTCCTGAGAAACAGCAAACGCTCATAAAAGGTAACATTTATGGAACACTTACAAACATTTACACCCTTAATGTGCTAAGTTCTTTGAATGAACTGACATGATTTAATTTCCACAACAGACTTATTGTTATGAAAGAGGATATTGAGACACAGAGAAGTTAAGCAACTTGCTAGTTAAGTAATCTAGCGTGTGTCAGAACTGGGATTTGAACCCAAGATATTGAGTCTACGTTTTTAACCACTGCATGCTACTGTTATCCACTATCAAAATTATTGTGTTTTTATGAAACTATTATATGTTTATTCAAAGTGTCAAGGTATCCATAGTAAAAGCAGTATGGTGGAAAAGCAAATAGAGTAGGGTTCAGGAGACAGAGAACTAGCTGGGCTGTAGTTTTGGCTTTAGCTGTTTCCATACCAAACAAGGGCCTAGCATGAAAGCAGATGACATCCAAACTTGGTAATGTGAAAGAGTTTAATAAGGGGACTATTTAAACAGTTGTGGGCAAGGTTTCTGGAAACCAGAAGTTATGGCAGTGTGCATGGCTCGAGAAAATCAGTGAATTTTTCCACTTACAGAACCAGAGTCCTAATGAATGTTTCCATGTATAGAATGTGAGTCCTAATAACCAGCAAATGCTTATAAAAGCTAGCATGCAATGATCTATGGTCAAAAAAAGTGGAACGATTAGAGGAATCCAGAAAGAGACGAGTGTATGGAGAGGGCTATCTGGGAATGTCTGTCTTGGATATAGAAAAACAGCCAGCTATACCACAATGACAGGAGGAAGCTGGTAGGAAGTACCCCTGCATGTCTCCCTTTTACCTTCTATCTTCTGATCTTTGATCTCTTCCCATTGAGTCAACCCAGTAATCAGCTAGAGGATAGAGCACCCACAGATCCAGTCTACAGTGTCAGCTTCCAGGGCAGAGAGCAAGATATTGATGGATTGAAAGAATGTGAAGGACAAACAAAAAGTGCAGCACCATCACCATCACGGTAAACTAGGGCAAATCTCAGCCTCCCTAGGGATCGATTTCTTGGTCATCATAATGAGACTATTGGGACCACATGCAATTTACACTGCTTTCCAACTCTGACACTGTGAGGTTTTATGAAACCACCCTCCATCTATTTCCTAAGAGATTTTCAGGATTACTTTTAAAAAGAAAGTATAAGAGACAACCCCACAGTGCAAACTCTGGTAGCATTCTACATCACTTTGCACTTGTGTGTTGACAGCTGCATGAAGGCAGACTGTGGCTGAGGTGAAAGGGCATTTGTCTGTGCCGTAGGGTAACCAGGGCACCCTTGAATGGTCTAAGAAAAAGACTTCAGAATATGAAGAAATTCTTGTAATGTGAAATCCCTTGCTCTTTTTCTGAAGCAAAAGAAAGGGTACATGACATTAGAGAAATGCAAATCAAAACCACAGTGAGATACCAGCTCATGCCAGTTAGAATGGTGATCATTAAAAAGTCAGGAAGCAACAGATCCTGGTGAGGATGTAGAGCAATAGCAATGCTTTTACACTGTTTGTGGGGGCGTAAATTAGTTCAACCATTGTGGAAGACAGTATGGCGACTCCTCAAGTATCTAGACTCAAAAATGCCATTTGACCCAATAATCCCATTACTGGGTTTATACTCAAAGGATTATAAATCATTCTACTATAAAGACACATGCACATGTATATTTATTGCAGCAACGTTCACAATAGCAAAGACTTGGAACCAACTCAAATGACCATCAATGATAGACTGGATCAAGAAAATGTGACACATACATGCCATGGAATATTATGCAGCCATAAAAAAGAATAAGTTTATCTCCTTTGCAGGGACATCAATGAAGCTGGGAAACATCATTCTCAGCAAACAAACACAGGAACAGAAAGTCAAACACCGTATGTTCTCACTCATAAGTGGGAGTTGACCAATGAGGATATATGAACACAGGGAGAAGAATATTACACACTGGGACCTGTCAGGGTGTGGGAGGCTAGGGGAGGGATAGCATTAGAAGAAATATTTAATGTAGATGATTAGGTAGATTAATGTAGACGTGGGTTGATGGTTGCAGTATACCACCATGGCACATGTATACCTACGTGACAAACCTGCATGTTATACACATGTATCTTATAACTTAAAGTATAATTTTAAAAAAAGAGAAAAGAAAGGGTACATGAGAAAGTACTGATAAGCATATTTGGAAAACCCAAAAAGAGATGCCTTAACGTGATTTCATGGGGTCTATGTCACAGCCATTTAAGCCCCACCCTGTGTTCTCTCAAAGAACCAGTGGCCACATGCAACTCTGGTCACTGAATGCAGATGTTTGGCAATATGGCCTTGGTTGGGGGAAAGCTGGGGGTGGGAGTGGAAGGGGTGACCTTGTCTCCCTGGATCATACAGGACTTATCTAAGTTGTCTTCCAATGTGTTCCTAGATGCTTGGTGAGCTGCTCCTAGTTCTCAAGGTTTCTCATTGGCAGACTCTTGAGAGAACACTATGCTTGTTAAAATAGAAGATACAGACTCTCCACAAGGGCATCTGTCCTCCCTCGCTTCTCGGGGTACATTTCCTTGTTCCCAACATCTGAGATAATTGAAGTGTGGGGTTTCAAAAGATGAGGGGATTTCTCCTGGTGCCTCGTACCTCTTCTACTCAGATTGAGGTAAATGACATTGCACCACTGTAGAACCATCATTTTGTTTTCTCTGGACTCAAGAGAGGCATTATTAACTCTATGAGATTTAATGATGATTTTCTCCTTAAATGAGGGGAAACCCATAGCATCTCAGGAACCCATGTTCCTAAACAAGGGAACAACAGAAGTATGTGTATGAGCTTGTGTTGTAGGGTTGAATAGTAGAAAAGAGAGGTGGGGCGTGCTGAAATTAAACACATTCTACATCGTAACTGTGCCATGTGTGGCCTAAGGAAGCAAAAAGGAAGTGGGCAATATATATATATACACACATAACATGGAAGCAACTTATGTTTGTTTGGCTGTGTCCGTACTACTCATAGTTCATATACATCACCAGTTCTAATGGTGTGGTGTGGCCCTAGATGAGTCTTTTGCCTTTAGTTTCCTTGTTTAACAATTGGAGCTAATAACAATTGGAATACCTACCACACAGGGTTGATGTCATAATAAAATGAGATCAATTCAATAATGAAGTGGAGATACTTAGTAAAACATACGTGGCCCTAGAATGCGAGGGGTTATTACCACTCCATTCATATTGACAAGACAGCAGCACGCCCTTTGAAGGCAAATGTACATCTGAAGATTTGTCAACAAACCCAGCCACCTGCAGCAGAAGACACCAGGAGTTTCATAAAAAATCTGTTCAGCATGCTAAATATCACATATAAGCAGCAAGACTAATCCATGCTTTGAAGAAAATTCGGCTAATAGAATGGATCATTTCCCCTGTCTTCCTTTTGCCTATTTAAAAAATGTCTTAACATCGAGCTACAATAAAGGGTAAAGCCAATCCCACGTTTTCATTAGTACACAGAGCTACCGCAAATAGGTCTCTGGAGGGTGAAAAAAATGTGACAGATGCAGACAGAGTCACTTGAAAGAGTATTTCAGCAATAGACACAGGATGCTTGACTTAACAGATGTTTACAGTTAATAAATTCCATTTTATACTTATATCTATTTTCACAGATTTTTTTTCTGATGAAATACCTGGCAGATATCATGAAAGTAGCAGAAAAAAATTCAGATCAACAACCTGATAGGAATTAGAAATTAGACTCAGTGAGAAGAATTCACAATTACTGTAAGACAACTGCCATGTGAAATCAAATAGTTTCACCACCGAGTCTCCCATCTCTCCCTTGATACCAGCTGAAGGGTTAAAGTAAATACTCCAACTACTCTGTCCATGAGGACAGGTCCTTGCAAAGCCCCATCTGCATGCACATCCATCATCCTTACCCAGAGACTCCATCACAACCTTCCCATGGAGAAAACTCACAGACTGAGGTGAGGTACTGCCGGGTCTCCATAAGAGATGGTCTGGCTTGCATTCAGTTGTGCCAGCAACACTAATAATCAGGAGAGGTGGGCTCACCATCAGCGTAAGCTGGGAGTGGGCTGCTCTTCCTTTTGTGTTTCCCTCTAACTACAGAAAATCACCAGCAGTCCCAGTCTGACACAGCTGAGGCCTTCTCCAGCTGGGAAGGAAAAACATAATAGGCAATCTCTCCTCTTCCCCCTCCTCCCTTTCTGCTCCCTTCCCTGTAGACAGCCTCAGCGTGAGGTTCCTGAGGAATTAGTTGGGGAGGACGCCTCCCCCGCTGACAGCCAAATGCCAACCGCAAAGTCCTGCCCATGTAATGTCTCTGACATTTCTGCATCTTTCTGGGTTAACATTGTTTGACACAGATTTTTTTTTAATATCTCTGAAAAAGGTTTGTGCATGTGTACATGTGTGTGTGTGTGTGTGTGTGTGTGTGCAGGCATGCACAATTTCTGTTGTTTCACACAGCATCATTACGTATACTTAATTTAAAAAAAAAAACTATTCTCTTAGTTGCTGACACATCTCTGCTTTGGCATTTCCACGTAGGCAGAAGTAATTGGTTTCAGGAGGCTGAAAACCCTTATTTGAAACCATGTGTGCATTCCTGTTGACGGATGCCATAGAATGTTCAAATATCATCTTCCTCAAGTAAAACAAGCGCTAAAATCCAGAAGGATGAGAGGTGATTGACAGCACAGTGCAGTTACATTTTAACTACCTGTTGTGAAATTATTTTAAAGCACCTATATAGGAAATGGGGTCAGTTCTCCTTCCTGGTCGGTTACCTTTAGATAGATCTTATCAAGTTTGAAAGGGATTCTTTCTCCCTTCCTGTACTGGAAAGCACTTTACACTATTTATTGTGTTTCCTAACATGCAAAGGGCCAATAAAGCAGAGATCTCTCTCCAACACTCACACAAGGTGCAGTCTCTGATAGGGAAGAAGAGAAACAGCTATCCCTCATGTCTGGAAGGAACCTATAGTTGCAGCCTGCATATCCCAAAAGTAGGGCTTTTGGATATTTTTGCGATTCTCATTTTTTAAGGGAATGCCATAATGTAGCTGCTGAAGTGGATATTATCAATATGGCAGACAAAGTCAATTCCACCAAGAAACAATGAATCCCAACTGCGGATACTGTGAGGAAGGAAATAGGATGACTATGCATGGTTACAGCCGAATGACGGACAGAGCGTAATGGCTCATTACCAAAGACTCTGGCATACCTGCAGGAAGGCACCTCTGCCTGCGTTAGGTACCACCACAGAATCTGTCTGTTACACACCATGGAATGCACCACCATTGGTGAGCTCTTCAAAAACCACCCTGGAAACCCAGGGCAGAAATACTATCCGTCTGTAATGGCCACCTGCGGGCAACACGGCAGCATGTTTAAGCCTCCCAAAACTATGATAGGACAGGCATAAGTTTGAATTCCAGCTTTGTTACCTACTAACTGTGTGATTTTAGGCAAATGGCTTACCCACACTGTGCCTCAGTTTCTTCCTCTGTAATATGGAAATAATAACAAAAGCAACAGCAACGAGTTATCATGAAGATTGCATTAATACATGTAAAAACACAACTCATTGCTTTTCACAATCAATATTATCAACATCCAGTCTCTTCCCAATTACTCTTTGCACAAGGGAAATTAGATCTCATCCTATTCTTGGCTACATATTGTTGTCAGAAATTTCCTCTCCACACTGAGCCCAAATTAAGCTCCCAGCAATTTCGATTGATTTACCCCAGGTCTATTAGGAAACACAGAGCCAGGATAGTCTCATTTCCTTTCTTCTGACAGTTCTTCACGATATTAGAGACAGCTGTAATGTATCCCTAAATCTCCTTCAGACCACCCTCCCCAGTTTTTAGCAACTTTTCAGTATATAGCAATTTTCCTGGGTTTGTCTTCGTCCTTATCCTTTTT
Organism: Sapajus apella; assembly: GCF_009761245.1. NCBI lineage: Eukaryota > Metazoa > Chordata > Mammalia > Primates > Cebidae > Sapajus > Sapajus apella. Next base: position 2,772,327 of record NW_022437019.1, read on the forward strand.
CTTTGGAGGCATTTAGATTTGTCAACATCCTTAAATTGCATAATCTCAAATGAAACATAATTTTCTGGGTGTGGTCTAAGAATGCAAACTCTATTTCTAAGTCTAGATATGACATTTCATTAATTGTAGAAACCACGGGGTACAGTGAAAATTCTCATTCAAATAGCCAATCACCTCCTTGGCTCAAAAGTGTTTTTCTAGATACTTAGAGGAATAAATGAGTTCTTTCTACTTTTGTGGCATCTGTATGAAGGACACAGTCAAGTACTGTCTTGTGTATAGACCCACATAACTAAATCCTTGCAACACTAGGCTAAACCTGTAAAATCAGTCCACAGCTCTCCTGGATGGAAATCACTATCTGGAACTAAGTTTGCAAAACATCTGGGTGATCAGTCAGCCTAACCACCTGATTTTTCCAAAGAAACTCAGAAAGCTTAAGTGACTTAGCCATCCTCACATAAAGGTGGAGCGGAGAGTTAAGCCAATGTGAATGAAATCATGGGCTAGAGTATTCCCAATGACTCCCAACATGACCAGCTGAACACCTTTCTTGCTCATGGTTTCAGTATGACCTAGCCTACTTCTTTTCAGCAGAGATTCACCAGTAAAGCTTGGTAGGTTTTCCATCACAGCGAATGAGTGCACTTGTTTGACTGGCCACCCTCACTAAGATAGAGCCCTAAGTAGTGTGTGGTCAGTGGTAGATGGTAAATAGAGTGCTCACACAGGTATTTCAAGAAGGGGTCCCAATAGGCCAGGCACGGTGGCTCACACCTGTAATCCCAGCATTTTGGGAGGCTGAGGTGGGCGGATCACCTGAGGTCGGGAGTTCAAGACCTGCGTGGCCAACATGGCGAAACCCGTTCTCTACTAAAAATATAAAAAAGTTAGCGGGGCATGGTGGTGGGCGCCTATAATTCCAGCTACTCAGGAGGCTGAGGCAGGAGAATTGCTTAAACCCAGGAGGTGGAGACTGCAGTGAGCCCAATTGCACCACTGCACTCCAGCCTGGGCGACAGAGTGTGACTCCGTCTCGAAAAGGAAGAAGGAAAGAAGGGGCCCCAAGAGCTCAGGAGAACTTTAAGTCCTTCTAAAAGAATTCATTTTGAATTTCTTAAGATGAAGGCATCATACCCATCTTCATTTGCACAGTTGTGTTCACATGCACGTGTGTGTGTGTGTGTGTGTGTGTGTATTATTTTCACAGAAATCATGCGTCCTCAGGAAAAGAGATTTGTCACTAAACTCTTCCTGGCTTTATGGACTGACAGACGACCTAGAAGAGAAACAGGGGAATTCACTTACTTCAGTCTAAAAGGAAATTTTATATGTATTTATATATATTACCATAAGACCTGCTTTCTCCATGCCTGACAAAGATGATGCGAACTGGAATAGAAAATGTGTGTGTAGGTGAAAGTTTAAAAAAAAATCCAAAACAGTGGGAAAGCTACTTTTAAAGCAAATTCTTAAGTTGGAAACAATTGTATCTAAAAATCTAAATAACAACAAACAACCCCAAAACAAAACAAAGCAAGCCTCCGACCACTACATCCCTTGGATTCTGTTTGTCACCTAAGAAGCTATTTCCCTGATTTTCTCTGCTAAAAGTGACCTCTCTCTTTCTCGCTTTATCTTGCTTAATTCTCATGGCACTATCACACGCGACACTGTAATAATTCTGTGTACACATGTCCACTCCCTTACTAGATTGTAAACTCCCAAAAGACAAGGATGAATTATCAGGCTGTCCTCTGTCATCATGCCGTCTTGCAGTGTGACAACCTCCTATCGGTCCTCTCAATATCACTCTTGCTGTCTTTCTAATTCTTTATTCACATGGCAGGCAAGATGATCTTTTAAAAACAAATCTGGTCATTATACTCCTTTCTTAAACATCTGTCGCTGGCTTCCTGTTTTGTTAAGGTAGAGTCCAGATAAGGTTCTTACCTCTTTAAGATGATTCATGAACCCTTATAAGGTCTGGTCCTTGACCAGTGCCTAGCATCTGTTTCCCTTCTCTCCCCTGTTCCCTCTCTCTACCCTGGCAACCCTGTCCTTTCAGCTCCTGGAACACATCATTTTTCCTCCCAGTTCACATACACTTGTCTCCCTCCCCGTGGCTACCTTCTGCTAATCAGTTTACTTCTTTAGGGAAGCCTTTCCTGATATCATATGCAAGTCAGGTCCTCCCGATGTTACCTGCTGTGGTCCTATTCTATAAATTTTCTTCAAGACCTTCCCAAAGCACATTTCCTGATACACTGGTGGAGTATAACAGCACAAGAAAAATGTTAAGCTCTAGGTTTTCACAAACCTTCTAAACAGCCATGTTATGCCATAAAATAACAGTCCAGACATACTTCTGGAGGTGGGAGGAGAAACTACCATAATGCTGAATCAGCTACTCACATCATTTTTATTAAAAAAAAAGAAAAGCCCCAGGCTGGAATGTGTACAATAATGGCAGACTGGTTTCTTTGGTTAATGAGTTTAATATTCAAAAAGGCTCCCAGAGGTCTAGAGTGAGGATCAAAGTGTAGGTGTACTACCATCGTGTGTTCTGGGAGCCTTTTGGCCATCCTTGATTAACTATCTCTATGGTAAACCAATCACCCCAGCAGAAAATGCCAGATCACCACCGATGCATTCCATCTGGACTCATCCCCTTTATAACATGGCTCACAACTCCAGAAAATGCTCAGGTCAAAAGAAGAGGACCAATACAAGGATGATGAGGACAATACCTTTGTTAAGAATTATTCAGGACATCAAGAGTCAAGGAGAAACATGCAAACTCTGAGAATTAGACTCCCTAACCTGTCAATGCCCAGGGAACACCTGCTGCTATCTCTGTAACAGGTCTGTACGGACAGCATCTGCAACCAATAACAGTGTAGGGCAAGAGAAGGGTGATGGAGAAATTCTATTCATTGAGCACCTACTCTGTGCCAGCTCCTCTGCTGTGGGCTTTACACTCAGTTTATCATTTAATCCAAAGTGTCATTTGGCTCATTCGTTCCCTCATTAGAGTCCTCAAGGTAGGCTATTAACATTCCCCCCAGATAATGAATCATTCCTGCAGTGCACCCCTGTATGCCTTCTCACCTTGAAAAAATTATCGCCACTGCTTTTGACAAAGCCTAATACACCTGGTCAAAGCAAAGGGAGGTGATGATAGCGGTGAAGACAATTTTATCAGAATGCATAATGTAGCCAGCGATCAAGCCAGTTCCAGATCCCAAGTTTCTCCCCAACTCTCTGACCTCAGTCTCTTTATTGATATACTATAGATGGTTTATGAGATTTAGGATGAAAAGCAAAGATTTAAAAATATAGATTTAAAATGCCAGTGCACAGTCACTGACTGACTTAACTCTGCCTCCCCTTCCTCTCATGCTGACCTCCAAGATGTGGGTCCCAGGACTCAGTCTTGAATGTGCAAAACTACTCACCCCATTATAAATATTGCTCTCTTTCCTCTGAATTTTTATTCAAAGGAAGGTTCATCTTATTGTGGGTATCTGAATATTTTTGTTTTTTTTCTTAATCACTAAGGTGTAAGTCTTTAAAAGGGTGGAATCACGTCTTATTTGTCTCTCTGCTCATATCAGTTCTTAAGATAATCTTTTGTGTCTTTGTCCCAAATAACACATTTTTTAAACCTTTTCCTTGGTTTCTCTACTGTTATGGTAAAGTGATAATTATTCCAACAAACATATAATGAAATCAACATTATTCATTACAATCATTTAAAAAAAAAAACAGGATGCAAATACAAAAATAGGCTGGGCATGGTGTCTTACACCTGTTATCCCAGCATTTTGGGAGGCTGAGGGCAGAGAGTGACTTGAGACCAAAGGTTTGCGACCAGCCTAGGCAACATGGTAGAGCTCCACCCATATGGTTTGGCTGTGTCTCCACTCAAATCTCATCTTGAATTGTAATGCATAATCTTCATGTGTTGAGGGAGGGATCCAGTGGGAGGTGATTGAATCACGGGGGCAGTTTCGCCCATGATGCTCTCATGATAGTGAGTGAGTTCTCATGAAATCTGATAGTTTCATGTGTCTGGCATTTCCCCTACTTGAACTTCTCTCTCCGGCCACCATATGAGACATGCCTGCTCCCACTTCTGTCATGATTGTAAGTTTCCCGAGGCCTCTCCGGCCATGTGGAACTGTGAGTCAATTAAACCTTCTTTGTTTATAAATTACCCCATCTCAGGTAGTAGCTTTATAGCAGTGTGAGAATCGATTAATACACACACACACACAAGCCAGAAGTGGTGGCATGTGCCTGCAGTCCCATGTGGTCCCAACTACTGAGGAGGCTGAGGGGGGAGGATTGCTTGAGCCAAGGAAGCGGAGGCTGCAGCCAGCTATGATTGAACTACCACACTCCAGTGTAGGTGATACAACAAGACCCTTTCTCTTAAAAAAAATTGTTCTCTTAAAAAAATCATTCTTATTTTAATGAAAAACTAGTAGCTTATACAGATAGAAAGTTTTTGCACACTGACACCTTTAATATGGGTCAATGAAACTTAGTGCAATTGTAAAAACTTTTCAACCCATACCAAAAAATGATTTGACCAAAATGTAGGGTGGAAGCACTTTTATATGCTTTTCTTACCAACGAAGAGAAATAAAGAAAAATAGGAGACTGACAGATGGAAAATACTTCTGTTAATGACTACAGGCAATTGAAAGGAAAAAGGGTAACTAATTCTTCAGCAGAAACTGGTACAGGAGAGTACATTTTCAAAAAGCAAATTTGATAGGATGTGGAGATTATGAAAGGTGAAACTAGACTTTTATCCTAGAAATATTTCAGGAAAAATGATCACATCGCTAAAGCTTTCTGACAACTGGAAAGTAGCAGAAATTAACCACAGAAGCTTCACAAGGAACTGTGCAAAGAATTGAGAAAATACAGGGAGAAGGAATTGAAATAAGATTCAGCATATCACTTAAGGCAACAAAAACAGAGATAATAACAGGAAGATATACTTACTTATTCAAATAAATGTCAGAACTAAGATTATCTGTTGTTTTGTAATTCATGAAATAATTGGGAATAAAGGTCATAAGATACTGTTGACATTGAAGACCAAATTTACGGCAAGTAACAGAAAAAGCAAATTCAGACCTTAGTCCCTTCAAATGCAAGGGATGACATTCATTTTTTCCCCCACCAAGAGAAGACATTCCCACATCCCCATGATCAAATGACTCAAAAAACGCTCAATCAATGTTACCAAAATTTGGCAAAAGTATTCACATTTCAGCTGAGTATCAGCTTGAGGTATTACAACCCAGGGGCATATCTTTGAGAAAGTTGTAGGGGAACATAAAATAGATTCTGAGAATAGAAATGGCTCTTTCAGCATAGGTTAATGGAAGATATGTTATCACAAACTTGGGCAGGGAAATGGAGAATTGATATATGAGGTTACCCAGCCCTGATAGAGAAATTGCCAATCTTTATGGAAGATTTGTGGAATATTTTAAGAATACCCAGAAGGAAGAGCTTTCCATTTATAAACATGTCTATCTCTCTTCATCTCTCTTGCCAGCCTCCTACTCTAAGTCACCAGGATATATCACTTGCCCACTGGGAATTCTTCCTCTTCACATTGGCTTGAAAGGTTCTGCATTTATTTTTGTTTGGCTCTGGGTCTTTTGTTTTATTTTAATGCAAAGCTAAATATCAGCTCATCACCTTCTGCCCCTGACATATGTGTAAATGCAAATGTCTCCTTGACATGCTCTATTTCTTCATAGCTCTTCTCACAATTCTAATAATTAATCTCTTTATTTAATATCCATCTTCTCCATGAAACTGTAATCTCCAGGAGGGCAGGGAACTCCATTTTGCTCTCTGCTGAAGCCTTGCACTGTACCTGGAACTAGGGGTTTAATAAAGAATTACAGGATATATAAATGAAAAAAAATGTATATAAGCTTCCAGGGAGATTTTACATGTGTATACACACATACACACCCCACAGATTATTCAGCTGCCTTAAATAATAACATTTCCCAAATGTTTCCATCGAATATCTTCTGAATAGCTCACTAATTGTGTAGAGTCCAGCTCTGTCTGTTGGTAATTTAACTCTACAGTGTCCACATAACTGAAAAAGGAAATAGGTAGATGATACACAAGTTGTGAGTGGCCTAAGTATCAGCAGAGATTTTTAAACAATGGAAGCTCTCGTTACATGTGCAGTTGGTTCTTCATAATTCAGATGTATGTGTGTGGGGCTGCTAGTTCCATCATGCTAGCCTCAAGGGGCCATGGCTGTTTGTCATTCATCTTTTGTTTCCTCACTGGACTCATCTTGGTTCTATGCATAAAGCAGACAATTGATACACTTGCAGTGACCTATGTATCCATGTCACAACTGAGTTTGAAGTGACCATTGAGGCTGCTGTAATTTCGAAGAGAATATTTGTACGTGAAGTCCTAGGGTGGATTTTCAAACCTCCAATCCGTTTAAAGTGGCCACACTAGGAATTTCTGATATGGCTGGAGGGTGAGCCACTGGGTTTCCTTTGCAAGCTTTGTGGAAATGCCTGCTTTTTTGTTAGGGAGTTGTGGAGGCTGCTTGGCAGAGTACAAAGAGCATGGGGTTGAATTTTGGCTCCAGAAAGATTGTTTCAAGTAAGTTGCTTCTTTGTAAGCTTTGGTTTCTTGGTTAAAATTCCTATCTCAGTAGTTTTTACAAAAACTAGAAATAATGCATTTAAAGTGATTAGCATAGTTAGGGGCACAGGAGCTTGTTAAGAAGTAGCATTTAAGGAGCTTAGTAGAGCAACTATCCATACAAGGAAATGCATGTCAATGTCCATGACATCATAAGAGTCCCAAACTGGAAACAATCAAAATGTCCATCAACTGGTGGATGGATAAGGAAAATGCGGTAGAATAGTATTCACAACAGAGGAAATGAACTACTGATACATGCTATCTATAGATGAACCTATCAACCATCATGCAGCCCATTATATAAGCCTATTGATAAGCAAGGCCAAGAAAAGACACTTTTATAGAGACAAGAAAAGTAGGTCAGTATTGTCTAGGACTGGGGGTAGAGAGTAGATTAAGAGCAAATGGCCAGTAGGGAATCTCTGGATGAGGAAAATATTCTAAAAGTGAAGGATATTATTGGTTGTTCAACTCCATAAATTTGGTAAAAATTGTAGAAAGCTAAATGTAGCTTTTTGAGATACAATTCACATACCACAAAATCCACCCACTTCTAATGGGGGGATTTTGTGGTATGTGAATTATACCTCAAAAAGTCGTTTTTTAAAAGTTTGTAAGAATACTGAGGGGATCTTTGGCAGTAAGAAATCTCCCTATATTTCACATTGAGAGCGGTGTCTCAAGGCTCATGATGGGGCTCTATACGGCAGCTGGCATGAAGACACTGGCTTTTCTGGGCAGAGATGGCAGAACCAGAATTCTCTGAGGCTTTGGACATTGCTGCCTTCACAGAGCTTGTAAAGAGCCAGAATTATACAGGATGACTAGAGCAACCAATGCCCACAGAAATGCAGAACATTCCCTGGAGAACATCCCCTCCGTCAGAGTTAGCCACCTGGACAATTTTCAAATAAGAAATTTTGGCACTTCACGTTCCTGCGTTTTATCCCCACTTTCCAATTCCATCTCATTGTAGTGGTTAACTAACGTCAGTCCACCAATTTGAGAAGAATCAGTATGATGCGCTCTTCAGACGAGCATCCATACAGGGGCCATTGGTTGTTTTCTGTCTAGAAACTTTATTCAAAGAGAGACAGGCGACATTGACACTTGGTGCTCAGTGTCACACGGAGACAAAAAGGTACCTGAAAGACCATCAGTCAGTCACAAACATACATGTTCCCATAAAAGGGGAATAATTGACATATTAAAATCTATAGGTCCTAGGAGGATACTAAACCCGTCACGTGTTTTCTTTTTTCTTTTCTTTTTTAAGAGAGAGACAGAGACAGAACAGTACCCACAATACATCAATTAAAACCTGCCATTCCCTGAAGCTGTCAGCTGCAGAGTGGCTGCCAGAAGTCCCCCTTCTCTGAGGGTGTCTTGAAAATGAGCACCTGGGGCGGCCAGAGCTATTAATAGGTGGAAGGAATGATATAAAATGTCACAATGCACCTTTCCAAATAAAAAAGTGTCCCTACTTCTTCAGGAGAAAAGCAAGAGAGGAAAATGGTCCAAAGTACTTAAAATTTATTGCATTTTCCTTTTTCTGAACTCCTACTATATATTATGAGGGAGAACTTGTCACTTCTAAGGTGTCTGGCCTCTCTCACTGCAGTTCTGAAGAGTCCCATAACTCATTCATGCCTAGGAGGGTCTTTTTGCTCCATTCATTTCACAACAGGGGCCAGAGAGGCACTGTTCCTGTTCCAACAAGAGGCTGTGTGGGAAAGAGGTGTTGACTGTCACCAAGGTACAGCAGCGAGGAAGGATGGGGATCTCCTGACACTTTTTCTTTGACTGCCTGATGCCTAGTCCAGACAGGGAGGAGGAATTTGGGACCCAGAATTCATGAGAGCTTAGTAAGTATCCTTAGAATCTCCAAATATGCTTGGAGATAGATTTCAGGATAATCACCATAAATTTGTTGTTAGCATGATGATTTCATAATAAGGCTGAATAAACAGATTCTGTGTCTGGAGAAAATAAGTTTCAGATCCTGCTGGTTTCTAGAATTTAACCTTGAAATTCAAAAGCTGGGTGAGCACAGGCAAGTCACTTAACTGCTATAGACATCGGTTCCTCCAATTATAAAATAAGACTCCAACATAATGATTATTCAAGATCACTTCTAGTTTTATAATTCCTGGATTGTATCAATGAGCTAAGAATGCTGCCCCTGGAACAGATTCAAGAATGCTCTCAGTGATGGGTAAGGTCAGTAGTCATTACTTCAGTAGGGGCTGATTAAAAGATCTATTTTTTCTTTTTTTCTTTTCTTTTTTAATAGCAAGTTTCTCTATTTCTCTCCAACCAAACTATCAAGCTTATAGTTGCTATAATTAAACTTTATTATTCTTTTGTTTTGTCAATAAGAACATAATAGTGTCCTTAAAGAAAATGACAGCTTTTTTTCTTTCTCTTTGAGGTTTATTTCAAACAATTTTCTTCTTTCCTAATGAGGCTGAGCCATGTTTGCCATTGCATATTGTGTTCTCTTCATGGAAAGGTTTTCAAACAAAGGGAAGAGAAAGAAAAGACTGCTTTCTAAAAACTTATTTATTTAATTTTGTTGGTAAGCCTTTTTGTCGGCTCGAATAGTTACCTTAAACATCATTTAAGAATTGTGGCCTCTTTGCAACGCAGTGCATTTTGAGAATGATGTCTCTTTGTCTTTCGACAAACCAGGTCTTGCCCAGTCACTGAATGCACTCACATTGCCCCTCCTTCTGAGGCCCTCAGTCCCCATGTTTTCCTCTGCAAACAGTAGGGACCAAGCAGCTTTAAAGCTTTCTGATCAGGTTTCATGTGGGGAGATGTGATGCATTAACTGGCATATTGGAACTACCACTGAGGCACTATTAAAAACTATTGGACTTTTATACTCTAGGCTCAGCTACTCCCCAGTATGTGTAGTCCCAGGTCTTATGCTAAAAGACAAAAAACAACCACGTGTAGGTGTATGTTGTTTTGTTCAATATCGAGAGGAACTCAAGGATTTGGATTGCTAAAGATATGGTGTCTCAGTATGGGTATTTTCTTTTTTGAGACCAGGTCTCACTCTGTCACCCAGCACTCAGGGTGGAATGCAATGTCGTGACCATAGCTTACTGCAGCATCGATCCCTGGGCTCAAGTGGTGCTTCTTCCTTAGCCTCCTGAGTAGCTGGGACTACAGGCACATGTTACCATGCCCAGCTATTTCTCTCTCTCTTTTTTTTTTTTTTGGAAGAAATGGGGGTAGGGGGTCTCATTATGCTGCCCAGGCTGGTCTCAAACTCCTGGTCTCAAGTGATTCTTCTGTCTCAGCCTACCAAAGCATAGGTATCTTATATTCTAATGCTGCAGATGGCAAATTTGGATGAATGGAACACAGATACTCAAAGCTGCAAACATGAGTCCTTTTAGCCCAGTGCCTCCTTCCCCTTCTCTTACCTAGTTCCTCTTTCTTAGTTTACTCAACAAAACCTCTCTCTTAATTCCATTTGTTTTGAGAACTTTGATTGGTTTCTGAGAGTAGCTGCTAACATACCGGCCACATGGACATGCACAGCAAGAAAAAATGATAATATATTAGGTAGAGAACCTTAAAAGTCAGAAAATATTATTTTTAGAATTAGCTTTCTGATCTTAAGCCTGTGAACTTCAGGGTATTTTTAATTGATCTATGAAGTGGTTGGGTTAAATAATTTTTAAAGTTCCATTTAAATTTAAATTCTGTGGTAAGTACTATAGGAATAAAAATAAAAGTTAAGGGGATAGTGAGCCCCAAATGTCTTGGCTGAAAAAGTGGGAATTATCGGGGGAATGTGGGAATTAGTTAAGAATGAATGTCAGATTATAAGGAGTTTTAAAAGCTCAGCATAAGAAAACTCTAGGCCTATGACAGAGTTAGTTTGGGTTCCTGAAGATAAAGTAGAATGATTAATTGCCATTGAGGATATTTCTGTTGGCCATAATCTGCAAGACATAGGTAGGAGGTTGTCCTTGAAGAAAGAGGGACTTGAAATGACAAGGGATGGACTCGGGTGTGGTGTGTACTCATTGTTCCTGCATCCAATCAAAACAGAAAAGGGTGGCTTCAAACTCCATGACAATCAGGGCCCTGTTTGTCTACATGCTTAATACAGTTTCTAGAAATAATAACAGGTGCCTAATGAATGATGGTTTGATATTGTAAAAACTGGCAGAGCTTCATTTAGATATATTGGGAATGAGGGCCTGAAGATGGTAAAGTGTCAATGAGATCTCATTTTTTTCTTCTTGAGAAGAAAGGCAGAAAGTGGGTAGTATGTTAACAAGATAAGCGAGAAGGCAGGCCGAGTCGCTGAACCAGAGGTAACAATGATATTTTCAATATGTTGAATGTGAGGTGATAGCAGGATCAGAAAATGAGGGAGATGCTGTGATGACGGGGCCTCCATCCCTGGACATGCAGATCTGAGAGTAGTTTGTGTAGAGGTGATAGCCGAAGACTTTGTGTGAAGCCCTGGCAGATTTGCTGCAGACATTGCCATTTTCAGAGATCACCCGCAACTGGAAAATCCAAGAGAACAACACACCTTAAGTGCTAAAACCTGAATCATCAAGGCAATTTCTCAACTGATTCCATTTTGGAGATCATGACTCTTATTTTCTTCTTTAATTCATCCCTCTTTAACCCTGTTCTCCTAAATCTATCAATTCAATACATATTTGTTGAGCATCTAATCTGGGACAGGCACAGTTAAGGATGCTGGAAAAAACGGTGGCCACAACATAAAATGCCAGCCTTCGTGGAGCTCACTCTTGACAATAAGAAGGTTAAGAAGAAAGAATTTCACAGTGGAAAAGATAGAGACTGGGTAGAGTGGGCAAAATCACTTAACCCCTGGAAGGCTTTATCAGGGAGGTAGTATCTGAGCATTTATTGAGCTTCTCAGATTGATGAGAAGGACAAGATGCAGCTATAGGGAAAGAGTGTACAAAAAAAGAGAAAACAGCAACCGCCAAGGTTCTCAGATGGGAGTGAGCTTGGCACATCTGCAGGGTTGAAAGAAGACTGGGGTAGGTGAAACCCAGCAGGGGAAGGAAGCAATGGATGCTGATGAGGTCAAAGAGGGACCTAGGGATCACCAAGAGGGAATTTAACAACTAGGTTAGGAATATATTGTGCCAGTAAGAGAAAATCAGGATTGTCCTGATCATCAGTCTTGCAGAATAAAGAAGAGAGCCAACTTCTGGTTGAGCTAAAACAGATCCCTCTCATGGGTCCGTAGGCCCAGTAACTGAGGCTAAAGTGTTCTTCTTATCTTGGCAGTATCCCAGTTGTGTTTGCACAGGTAAGATAGAAATCAGGTAGGATGTGGAATAGAAAAGAACTGAGAGAGAGGCATGACATTATTGCTCAAAGATTGGCTGAGCCACAGTATAAAGCCACTGGAAATAGCCATGGGAAATCCTAGAAGAGGGGGAATTGAAATTATATAGAAAAGGAAATTGAAGGGAAGTAGAGTCAGCAAAATGTCAATTGACTGCACAGTCCAGGAACACACAAGAGAAGAATTCTATCAGCTGAGGGTGCGCGAGGTTTCCCAAGTTCTATTCAGTGTAGCTCAGAAGCTGCCGTCTTAGGCTGAAATGCAAACGACCCTGAATTTCCGAGATCACAATTATTTGGGCACGTTTCTGCATTTGTGTTTCCATAACCCAATGTGACTGGGTAAATGAAGAGAAGGCAGTAACTGGAAAAGCCAAGACATATAGATTTGGAAAGTCATTGTCGATTTGGAGAGGTGATTTCTTGGGCAAAGGGGCGGTAAGTGAAAATGGGAAGAACATATGCAAATCCAAACAACGGCAGCTACAACCCGGCTTTTGGAGCGCAGTAAGCAAGCTGGCAGGCTCCTAGACCAGCGCCGCTCACTAATGAAACATCACAAAACCCCCACATCTGCTAATTATCCCAGGGATTTTATTTTAGTAGCAACTGTAGCAAGTTCTTACACAGAAAAACAACTATTTCCAGGAGATAACAAGGGGAAGAGAGGGTCACAAATAATTAGTTATTACACATTTCTGGAGAACTACACTGGGGATGGCGAGAAATTTCCATGTGTCTACTGTGACATTTCAGTGTTCAAGGTAATGTCTCACTTGAAACAGGAAAGAATGGAAAACATCGGTGGAATAGGGTGAAAAGTGGTCTTAGACGGGATTTCACCAGTTAGGTACTCTGAGCTTTGGAGCAAGTTGGCAGGGGAACTAGGGTTTGACTTCTTGTTTTGTGGATTGACGGTCCTTACTGCTGCCTTAGACACTGTGTCTCCTAAAGTCCGTCATCACCAAGATAGGAGAAGACGATGTGAGGCAGCACAGACTTGCTCCCAGCCAGCAAGATGGGAACCGGGAGCAATTGCTGGCTTTTCTCCCATTTAGGAACTCGCTTATTGCTTCTAGGGTAGAGAATTTTGCTCCCCAGGGTGGAGACGTTTGCTTCCCTGAATATTTTTTGATCAATAAAAATTAATTGATAAATATTTATCAATTATTTCAACACAAATCTGTTTAAGACACTGGTGCTGCAGTGATGAAGAATCCAGTGCCTTCATAAGAATTATAGTTTTGCAAGGGGAACAGACATCCAACAAATTATTTTTCTAATAATTCTTTAATCAGGCTTAACAATAAATCTTCTAAAAGCAAATTGCCTAGCTCAAGAAGTCACTCTCCTAGGAGGTAAGAGGTATCAGAAGTGTGAGAAAGCTGATCTCACACCACATAAACTCAAGCCCAACACATCACTCCATGTTATAACGGCCCCCCAGTGCTATGCTCTTACTATATAAACAATTAGAATTTAACACAGCCAAAAACTTCCACCGTGCTACTGCGTTGCGAAATATCAAGCAGTCACGCACAGCAGCCTGTCTTCTTAGCTAGGACTCCACTGCCGCCCAGGCATTTGCTGGAGTGCCAGGAACCCTGTGGGTGCCCAGCAAATGCTGAAAAGCAAGGACAAAATAAAACAAGTACCAGCACAAAAATGAGGCAAATTGGAACTGGAAGTTTAGCATGGAAGGGTTGATCAACAACACAGCCATGACAGCTGAGGCCAAGTTGACCCTCCCTTTAACCTCAGAGTGATAGGGCTTAGCTCAGTGCCCCATGGAACTGTCTGGAAAAGAGCCTTGTGCAATAGGATAGCCCCACTCATTTTCATGAGTTCTCCCTTTAAGCAGAGGTCTCGTTTTGCCTTATTATTATTATTATTTTTTGCTTGTGTCCTAGAGTGAGATAAAGAACGCTGACAGGGCAGAAACAATGTCTTTGGGTCCTTCCCAAATGCTGCTAGTTGTCCTTTTGCAGAGGTAGTGTTACATCAAGAGCCCCGAACATCCCTGAGTTCCTGGAGCCGTGACTGCAGAGCTTTTAATTATGTAGAGGCTTGATGTATCGTCTGGTTGCCTCCTGCTTGTGTCTGGACTCCCCAGCATGCTTGTAGACCTCCAGAGGGTTGCATACCCCAAAGGACTGGACCCTCAGCGGGTACACATTAAATACTTGTTAAGTTGAAATGAAGGAGAAGATTACCTATAACTGGCAGCTTCCCAGCTGAGTTCCCTCTTCCTGGGAGGTACCAGCACGGACCTTCCGAAGCAGCAGCCAAACAGTTAAAGCCTCTGCCAGAAGACAGATTTTGGACTCCCAGGCTGGGGCAGTGGCTCTTTCGAGCAGGCACTGCTTGGTAGCCGCCGGCGCTCTGTGACAGGCACGTTCTGATCAGAAGAAAGATGCTTCCCAACTCCCAGGGAAACTTGTTGATGAGCAGCCAGCCTCTGTATGAACCACAGAACGTTTGCAGGGGCTCGGGGGGTGAGCCGGACCAACCAGACGATGACCACTTTAGGCTCGTCCATTTAAAACGCCTTGACGTATCGGCTCTCGGAACTGGCGAAGCACCCAGAGGTTAACTAATGAACTTAAAAATAGGACATGATTGGGAGCGACAGGAGTTGTCTAGAAGGCAGAAAGATCTGAATCCCAATCCCAGGTGTGAGGCGGACTGCTTCTATGGCCTTGGGCAAATCTCAGAAACTCTGCTTCATTTTTGCTGCCATTCAGTAGGGGACTTGTGCTTTTCTGCAGCCAGATCTAGTAGAGGTTTTGCCAGGCTAGTTCACTGGCTAGGGAAGGCAGGCTCCCCCATCAGAATTGTCTGGTGGGCTGCTTCAGCCCCTTGTTAGGATGTTCCTTTCGGCATCTCTTTCAGCCTCCAGGTACTCAGATAGGAACAAGACTTCTCAAGTTCCCACTGGGGCTCCCTCACCTGGAAGTATGCATTTCAGGGATTCCTTCCCCTCCAAATTCCTGTCTTGAGACCCTCAGGGGATTTTCTTCCTGAGCCAGGGCTTCTGTAGAGGTCCTAGATGACTGGCTGCTAGTCCAACACATTTATTAAAGCAGAGTTTTTAAGGTTTCATAACAGCTTGACATCATTGTTTCCCAGCGTTATCTTTTCCTGAGATCTTAAATACCTTAACCCAGAGAAGTGAGCAATATAGGATTTGTAAACTGCTTTGCCAAAATGGATAATTTTTGAGGATGTTACGTTTTTAACCCCTATAAAATCACTAACTACAGGTAAATGGCTCTCCTGTTCAAATTCTGTTTGGTCAGAAGCACAAATTCTAGACTGATATCTCTACGTTCTTCTGTGATGTGGTTTGGCTGTGTTCCCACCCAAATCTCATCTTGAATTATAGTTCTCATAATCCTCATGTTTCATGGGAGGGACCAGGTGGAGATAACTGAGTCATGGGGGCAGTTTCTCCCATCCTGTTCTTGTGATAGCGAGTGAGTTCTCATGAGATCTGATGGTTTTATAAGGGGCTTTCTCCCCACCCCTTGCTCTCTACTTCTCCTTACTTCTGCCATGTTTAGAAGAACGTGTTTGCTTCTCCTTCTACCATGATTGTAAATTTCCTGAGGCCTCCCCAGCCATGCTGAACTGTGAGTCAATTAAACTTCTTTCCTTAATAAATTACCCAGTCTCAGGTACGTCTTTATTAGCAGTGTGAGAACAGACTAATACACTTTGGTAACATTCATCAAATGTGTAAAACTTCATTTCCCTTCTAGATTGTACGCAGTGCAAGTACAATCTTGACCTCACTGCTACGTGGCACTTAGTTGGGTGCACAGTGAATCATGGCTAGGTTGGTATGAAGTGGTCATAGAACTTTCTTTTCTTTTCTGTTTTCTATTTTTTTCTTTTTGTGAGACAGGGTCTCACTCGATTGACCAGGCTGAAGTGCAGTGGTGTGATTTTGGCTCAGTGCAACCTCTGTCTCCTGGGCTCAAGTGATCCTCCAGCCTAAGCTGTCTAAGTAGCTGGGACCACAGGTGTGCACCACCATGCCCAGCTAATTTTTGCATTTTTTTTTTTTTGATAGAGATGGGGTTTTACCACATTGTCCAGGCTGGTCTTGAACTTCCAGGCTCAAGTAATCCTCCTGCCTTGGCCTCCCAAAGTGTGAGCCACTGCATCCAGCCCGGTCAAAGAACTTCCTGCTCAATAGTTCTCACATCAAGTCCAGACCCCTCTTTTTATTCTTAAAAAATCTGCTGAGTATTTCTAGTTGTAATAGATTTTGTTTACCAAATTACCTTTATTTAGTATTGACTGATTAGTTTCTTGTATTAACGCACAGAAAACTTTCTGATTTTCACAGAAGCAACTTGAAATTTTAGTTAGCCTTTACCAAGCAGGTTATTACTTCTATTTGCCTTTAAGAACACAGAAAATGCCTTGGATATCTTGATGTAGTTTTTTCATCTGTATATTTTCGGACTTCTACATGGGAATCAGTGGGAGTGACTTGTTGTAACAAATTGGACCACGACTTTCAGACACTGGATATGGCTGCCAGACATACAACAGTACAATTGCAATGGAACTTCAAAGCAATTGTTTGCCTGTTAGTATTATTTTTCTCTTTATATATAGATATTTGTTGTTTCCATAGATCTCCAAACAAGAGCCAGATGCCCAAGGGATACCCCTGGTTAATTTGTCTACACCAAATTAAACATCCAGATACTTGGATATTTGGAGACCCTGTTTGACTGCCATTTTCAATTTTCACGAAGATAGCCTGATGCTGTCAGTTTCTCATCAGTTTTGGAGGTTAAAAGTTGCATGTGCAGAGTGTAGAGAAAGAGAGACAAAGGCAGGAAGGGAGACGAAGCAGCTGAGAGGAAGAACGAATATAATTAATATTTACAGTCACCTCTGCTGTGCAAGATCTCTGCCTTACAAAAGAGGGCAGTAGGTCAAGCTCAGTGTTTAATTGCCCCCATATTCTTAAGGGTGCAGTATAGATTATGCTAATCATCCCACTTTAATGCAGACCACAATATTGAAAGCTGCAGAGTCACTCTATCTATAATGTAGATAGAACACACTGGCAAACTATGGGAATCATATAGGAATAAAATTCATTTGGCACAAGAAGGATAAAACAAAGCAGTCTTTAGCCAGCCTTGTTGTCGTGAACTATTAATATATTTATTATAGAATATTTATATATTACATATATTATATATGTTTATATATAATTAATATAGTTATTGAAACTTATTTAAAAGATGCAACCCTTTTGCCTGTTTTTTAGATTTTAACTCCTGATTGCTCACCATCAGTTCTAGAAGTAGATGAATATTTCTCATATTATTTTTTAAAAGAGCCTTTGAGATAAGACATGGGTTCTCTGAGGTGAGTCCTCACATGTTAGCTTTACCAAATCTCAAAGATGAGATGAGGGATTAAGCAGCAGGGAAAATACCAAAGACTATGATCAGAACCCAAAGGGCCATGGGTACAATTATCTACCTAACTGTTCATCAAACCCTGACTTCCATCTGCATTTTAAATAGGTACGGTAATTTGTTTCCCACAAATATTTCATAAATTAGAGAAGATCCCCAAAGCCCATCAGCACATAGTGAAAATAAGACCTCTCCAGAACAATGCAGCAGGTGCAAGGCAAAGTGTTATCTGAAGTCAAGCAAACCTGGGGTCAAGATCTTGCTACACCCCTTAGTACATATGAAATGTGACCTTGGGCAAGTTTCTATTTCTGAACTTTGGTGTCGTCATATGTAATATGGAAAGAAAAATGATGCCTTCTCTGCCGGTTCTGTGGAGCTATGCATATGGAGTGATGGTACATACATAGTCAATACTTGATAGCCACTTCCATTAAGATACGCTGGGATTCTTGTCCAGAAACTGGGCTCAGAGTCTGAAATACTGACTTTGTGAAACATTGGGTAGTTTTCTGATCTTAAGCAAAGAACCTCAGGCCCTTCTGTTTAAAAGAAATAAATGTGCTTATGTTCGCAGCTACATAGTTAAACATAAGGAAATCAGATCATCAGCTTATTAAAACTGAACTTCAGAAGTTGGGAATGGGTACTCTAGTGAAAGTCTTACCTCTATATGTGTGATCTCAGAAAAGCCTCTTAAAGATAACAGTTTTCTTGTATGTAAAACAGCAGCTTTGGAATAGAGGTAGCAGTACACTGGTATTGAGTATTAGGGGCTCATGGGAGCCAATTGTTAGTATTTCTTTTTAATTCCACATTCCGTGTTACTTTGGTGGCTTGAAGTTAGCCATGGTGAGAATATTTACATCATGGAAATCGAATCCTCAAATGTAACAAGCAGATCCACACTCAGGCCCTCAGCGCTTGTTATTAACCATTTATCGACACAGCATTCACTAGAGATTCTATCAGAACTAACTCTATTTAGTCCCTTGATCTCAGGCGGAAACTGGGTGCTCTTGGCAAGGAGATGATAACTTAGTAAATGTTACAGAAGGTGATGGGTAGTGGCTGACCAGTCAATGTCCGCCACTGCATGGGAAAATGCCTTTCTCTTTGACACCAGCAAGTCATGCTGAGGAATCCTATTGAGGAGATGCTTGTGTTGACGAAAATGGAGGAAATTATTTTGCCCTTTCTGTTCCAGAAAAAAATATTTTCTGATAGGAAAATAAAAATCTAATGTCAAAAAATTCAGACTAATGGAGCGTTTTCTCTATCGACCATGCCCCATCCATGTCACTACTTAATAAAAAGTGAAAACATGGCATTGTTAATGTGCTCAGTTACCTGTAACCTTATACACCCAACAATGAACAAGGAAACATCTTCAATTTCAAGGCTGCACATTTCAGTATCGGTTTGTCATATTTGGCACATCTACAGCCTGTTTGTAAATCGGAAAGATTGGTTCAGAGCTTCCCCATTCAATGATGGAATAACATTTTCTTGGAAACTTGAACCGTGTCATCTATCTCTGTCAGAAAATCATCCGTGCACAATAAAGTGAAGTGTCACTACATGTCACTAATGAGAAATTTTCTTGTCCTCCCAACACTTCTGGCCAGAACGCAGTAAGAGAGTAGCAGAAGTGGTTCTGACCAACATCTCAAAGAGTTCCACTGCAATTCAAAAAAGCAAACTGTCAGCCATCTGGCAGCAAGGAAAAAAAAATTCTTATCAGCCTTTTTTCTTGAAAACAATAATGTATCCAGTTCTTTGCCGCTCCCCCCCACCCTTATAATTGATCTTAAATCTCATCACATTGACTGAACAGGGCTCTAAGCATAAATTTTATACCTTCCAAAGCCTCCGATGCACTTAAGTTTTACATAATGGACATTACATTCAGAGGGACATATTTTCTCCCTGAACAGCTTTAAAAATATTTAAAAGAAATCTAATTAAAGTAAGCACAAACACAGTAATAGCCTAGTGATTTTTCTATAGCCTGCTTCTGGCAGCACTCTGAGGTGCTGGTAATGACCATTCGATAGAAAACTAACTACAAAGATACCTCACCTATTTGGATTTTGAAAATCTGTTTTGTTTTGTTTTGTGTGTGTGTGGATTCAGAGCTCAGTGGCAAAGCACAAAGCAAGTTTTAAAAGCAACCTCTTAGTAGTCAAAATAGCTGTCACAAAATCAGCATCACAAAACAAGTGCTGGCTTTTTACTTTCCAGGGGGAAAAGCCCTCATTTATATACTGTTTAATCTTAATTTGCTCACAATATTATCATGTATGGCTACCTGATTTCCAAAACATGAACAAATTAGAGGTAGGCAATTAGAAAAGGTAAGAGAAAATACTATCATCTGTTCATTTAAGAAATATTTAATGAGCACCTACTTTCTGCCAGGCATTGTGACAAGGTAACAGCATGAAAGCAACAAATGAGAAGGCCATACTATCAAAGAAAGACATAAAAACTGCATGCAGTAGTCTGGAGCCATTTGGGAGGCAAGCAAATAGCCTTAAACATTTCAGAAAAACCTCTGAGAAATTGATGCTTTAGTGACCACCCAGAGTCCGTGAAGAGATTCAATCAGACCAAACGCATTCTACGATGGCAGAAACAAAATAGTATATTTTCAAGTGATAAAATAGGTTAAATTAAAAAAAAAGTACTTTGTTTCAAAGAAAACTAAACTACCAACAGGATGACTTTCTTCCTGAAGGGTCTGGAGGACTGAAATTCACCCTCTTCTGACCAGGTTCAACCATTAGGAAGTTCAGAGTAAGATAAAGATCAAAGAATGACCTGGTTTAGATCTCGAAAAGCTGGATAAATGATCATGCACTTGATAAAAGATGTTCTCAGAGCACAGGCCAGAAAAATCTCACTCAGCAGGTGCCAGCAAATTTCAGCTCCAATGCAATGCCTGAAATTCCCTCTGTAATGGAGGCGAACATCTTCCATCTCGCTCAAAACGCTATTGATACAGCTAAAATGGAACTCTTTTCTTCAGAACTGAAAAAAAAAATTGTCTGGAGGGTAGAAACCCATTTTAGTCAACTGGTATGGGGTTTTTACCTGGTATTTTAATATAAAACGTGAAAGATTATTTGTATCTTCCAAGGGTGGAATATCAGGCGTATATTGCCTTGTTCATGGAAAGGAAGGATATGTTTCTATCACAAGAATCCTTGCATCCACACAGAAATCAGATTAAAACTAGGTGGATCCTTGGTCATATTTCAATAGTGCATGGAGTGTCTTATAACTGAACAGACAATTTCACTGTGAGAAGCATTATGTTGAAGCTCTTAGGAACCTAAGTATATTGGTATGCTTACGATCCTGCAGTTCATGTTGCATAAATTTAGTAGAGGAGAGGATAAATCTAACAGCAAGTATGGTAAATGCCTCTGGGGAAAAATATGAGTTTAGTCTTTTAAGATATCAGAGTTTATGTCACTAATTTTCAGTTCCAGCAATAAAAAAGTCAGATTTGTTCGCAGAGAATTGGATTAATAAAATCAATACTCTTAGTCACGAGAAGTCCACAGAACAAACCCAAAACATGACTGAGGCGAACAAAGAAAACTGCAATAGATTAAACCCCCTGGTGATTTAGTTCCAGGATGACGAGGGAGTACAGTGGGAGGGAGAGTGGAGAGCTGTGTCTTATCATATAATGAAGACGTCTTATCATCTATTCACCAAAAGCCCTAGGAATTATACATGATCCACCACCTACAATGATTACTTTCAAATGCTGGATGACACCAAGTACCGGTATTTACAGAGAAACTCAAATGTGGGCCTCTCCTCTGGTTTTCAAAGCCAATGACTCACAAACAATATATGACAGGAAATGAGCTTAGAGATCTAGAGTGTTAGTCATACCTTTGTCTTCACAGCCCCAGTCAGAGCTATCCCAACATCCTCAATTGACCTCAATTCTGTAAATTGCATAAGTGACCAAAAATTCCCTTTCCTACAACTATTCGGAAACCACAAGATATTTTCATAAATAGGTTTTTGTAGTATGCTTCAACCAGAACAACGGCGCTGCAGGGCTAGTTAGCTACCAGCAGTGCCCGTGGAAGGCTACTGCAAAGACGATGGATTTTAAGATGGTTTTGTCACAAGCATTATTGTTATTTCCAATGGCAGAGAAGCCAAAAAACTCAGACATGTAATAAGAATACTCAATATCTTAACAATGGAATGCAATGATTCTTACTATCAAAAGCAGAGAGATAGATCTCTTTATAATCGCAAAATCCTGTTCTAAGAAAAAGGCAAACCATCTCAGGAGAAAGTAATTAGATGTCTCCAAATATTTCAACAAGTGCTCATGGTCTGGTGGCAGAGGTCCCACGTGGCCATTTATTGCCAGCTAGAAAAACGACCTTCACAGAGGAGAACTATCCTGATTTTCCATAAACCGCCAAATTCAAATTTCTATTACTAAACAAACCCAATTTTGATACACCAAAAAGAAAATCCAATAGATCTAAAAACCGGATAGAACAAAATACTCATAAACCTTCCTTCAGGCCTTAGATAGTCATTATTACTTTATCAGGACCATTTTCCAAACTGCAAGAGAAAATTGATTGTTTAAACAATATTATTTAACTATCTCTCATTAATTGACATTTCCCAGTTGCTGAGTTCACCCAATTACATTAGCCTTTAAACAGCCAGCATGCTTCCATAATTTTTAATAAAAACGGCCATTTTGCAAGGTTTAACTTGCTAAATAAGAGTATTAATTTCAATAAAGCAATTAGCACATTTACATAATTTGATATTGTTATTTTAATAGAACACAAGAGCTTTAAAAAGCAGTCACTAACACAGGAAGGAGAATAGAGGGCTATTCACATGCAAAAACTAAACTTTAGCTCCATGATAAAAACTTAATAATAATAGCTCTTTCTATTACAGAAATCAGTGAAATTAGAGAGTTAAGGGCTTGAATGTCGGTCATCAATATGCTTCCATATTAACATCCTGACAAAGAGGCAATGTGGGAGACAAGGGAGAGAGAAAGTTTCCTTCCAGGAATATTACAAAGCTACTTATGGGTGGAAAGTAGTGCCTAGGTTTTCAACGATGCTGTTGTGACAGAGCAGGATGGTGTGCTGGTAAGAAGGCCCAGAACACAAGGAAAAGGGACAGAAAAGGATGTAAAACGAAATTGGGTTATCACTGGAAGCATGCTGCCATATTCAGATGTCCCTTTAAATGACAAGCGTTTGCCTTCTTAGGAGCTTGTGTCCACATTTGAACATAACAAATATCTCCTCCTGACAACTGCCTGGCAGGAACATATGGCCAGCCTGGCCTCGGCGGCATATATTTATGTTGATTGGATCTTCACTTCAGTGCCAGAGCTTGGGAGTGCTCAGGAACCCTTGTGGTTCACACCAATGTTGTCTTCAGGAGCTGACTGGAGGCTAATTTGTGTGTGTGGCAGGGGTGGGGGGGGGGGGGTGGGGGGAAGCGGGGCATGGAAGGGGAGGTGTGGGATCACAGGGTTCTAGCTTCTTGAGCTGTAGGTAAACACAGAATGAAACACACACTCCCTCAGCCACTCTTTTCATTGTTTTCATTCATTCGGTTATTTATTTATTTTTCAGACAGGTCTCACTCTGTCACCAAGGCTGGAGTGCAGTGGTTCCATCATAGTTCACTGCAACCTAGACCTCTGGGGCTCAAGCAATTCTCCTGGCCCAGCCTCCTGAATAGTTGGGACCACAGACACGCACCACTATGCCCAGTTAATTTTTTTTTTTTTTTAATTTTTAGTAAAGACGAGGTCTCACAATGTTGCCCAGACCGGTCTTGAATTCCTGGCCTCAAGGGATCCTCTTACCTCAGGCCCCCAAAATGCTGGGATGACAGGCGTGAGCCACCATGCCTGGCCAGCCACTCCATTTAGAATTAGGGAGACTTATCCAATGTTTGGGTGTAGGCAGGACTGAGGACCCAGACAAAATAAAGGGGAGGAAGAGAGGTAGTTTGAGTTCATCTTCCCGGGCTGCCTGGAGACAAATCTGGCCAATAAGAAGGGGTTAAGGATTAAGTGAGGTGGAGGAAAAGAATTTCAAGAATAGCAACAGCATATTTCTCCATCATAACACTGGTCCCAGGTCCCACCAACCTACTCAGCTTTCTTTTCAAGTAACTGAGACTTGAAACTGTTACCTGGCATGTTACTTGGGCCAGAATGTTGATGCAGCCTAAAAGCCACACCTGCATAAGCTAAGCGACACGCTCAGGATCTCACAGCAAGTTCCCAATGAGACACAAAGACCAGAAAAATAATGGTAGTATTTGTCCTAAAAAGGCAAAGCGTCCCTGGGATTTATTTGTTAGCACAATATAAACAAATAGTTTGTACTGGAGTTAGAATGACTTGGATTTGAATTTTTGCTAGCTGTGTGGCATTAAAGAAACATTTAAACCTTTTTTGGATCTCAATGTCTTCATCTGCAGAATGGTATTATAGTAAATAAATAACTTTTACCTGGAATTTTGAATATTTACAGATAAGATACATGTAAAGTACGTAGCAGTGTTCTTAGCACAATGTATAAACACAAAATGTTAGATTAATCTAAATTTAAACCTTGGCCAGTGATGTTGAGACACAGATCGAGGTGAACACGAACAAACTATATCTACGTTACAAAAGTGGTAAGCTTTTCCACTTCTCTACCCTCGCTGAAAAATTGCAGATGTATGGAGTAGCTTTGTCTTAGGTGGAACTCAGCAGAGGCCTATGGAAGCCGACACAAGACATGTAAAAAGCGATGTCAAGAAATTAATGGATTCCTTACTAATTCTGCAAGCTGCCGTTTGAGTGGAGGTGGAGGCTTCATTTTGGTAACCATTTAAAATTTAAAACACACAAGTTTTGCATTTGCACTGCTGGGATTTCATCCATAAAACATATTTATTGGCCTATCATGAAGACTTATTCTTTCAATTAATTACTAACAATAGAAATTCAAAGCAATCAATTTTGCAGGATAAAATTGAAAGCTAGGGGAATTTAGGATTGTTGCAGGCATCCATGGTCATTAGCGAGCTCGTGGAATGAAAGCAACAGTTTGGGCATAGATTTCCAGAGTTTGAAATGCTCCTGCTAAGAGTAGAAAAAGGGTGCCCAGCACAGTGGCTCATTTCTGTAATCCCAGCACTTTGGGAGGCCAAGGCAAGAGGATCCTTTGAGGCCAGGAGTTTTATATCAGTCTGGTTAACATAATGAGATCCCATCACTACAAAAAATAAAAAAGTTAGCTAGGCGTGGTGGTGCATGCCTGTAGTCCCAGCTACTTGGCAGGCTCAGGTGGGAGGATTGCTTGAGACTAGGAGGTCAAGCCGTGATCATGCCGCTGCACTCCAGCCTGGCCACAGAGTGAGACTGTCTCTAGAAATAATAAATAAGTAAATAAACAAAAAGGAAGGGAAGGGAAGGGAAGGGAAGGGAAGGGAAGGGGCCTTGGCTATTCACATGCAAAAACTAAACTTTAGCTCCATGATAAAAACTTAATAAGAATAGCCCTTTCTGTTATAGAAATCAATGAAATTAGAGAGTTAAGGGCTTGAAAGTTGGCAGTCAATATGCTTCCACAGGTAGAACCAAACTGGATGTTTTTAGCCATAGATCAAGAAGCTAAACTTCAAGTTGTGAGGAGCATTATCAACGCCCTTTTCAGAGGCATTTGATTTAAAGCCATCTTTTAAATTCAAGAAACGTTTGTTGAGTACTTGCTCTATGCCGTGCAGTGTGCCCAGCATTGGGATTTAAGAGGAACCGCATAGTCAGGATGCCTGCCTCTACCATCTGGTAATCTAGTGGGAAGGCTAGGCAGGCAGTCATAACAATGGGGTGTGATAATTCTGAAACCTCTAGAAGGTGGGTGAGCAGAGCTGAGTGCTAATAACTAGACATGTTGGAGCGGGGTTGGTGGAGTGCAGCCCTTGGGAGAGGGCTGAAGCTGGGGCCTAATGGATGAGTAGAAATCAGTCTTGTAATGGTGGAGGGGTTAAAATAGGGTGGAGGAAAGGGATTTCAGGCAAATGGGACAACCTGGAAGCAAGAGGGTAAGATTTCTTTGAGGAATGAGAGGAGCTTAACTGTGACTCTGATCTGTAGGAAGTGGTAAGAGACGCACTTGGAAAGGTTAAATGAGGGGTAAAAGTTAAGAACCCCTAAACCTCTCAGGGGACTGGGAAGCCATACAAATATTTTAAAATAAAGAACAAAGGATCCAATTTGCATTTAAGAAGGTCCAGTCGGGAAGCTGTTGCAGAAACAGAGACGGAGGGAGTGTGATGGACAGTGGGGATGAGAATACGTAAATGCATTAGAGGTGTTTAGCTTGTAAAATCTACAGAGTTTAGTGGTGAATTAAGTAAACAGTTAGCATGAGATGCAGCTCGTGGTCAGCAGGAATTCAGTAAGTAAGTGCTAGAAGAAAAACATGCCAGAACTGATGAAAACAGATTTATTACATAAAGATTTCCAAAGAAAAAGTTCAGATTCCCTTAGTATTCATATAGGCTTTCAAGGGTTTGCATCTACACATACATATGTTTAGGACCTTTCTCACAACAGAATTTCTTGAAGATACCCAAACAAAAACATCTTTTTTTTTTTTTTAAAAAAGCATAATTCATTTTATACCACATCATAGGAGCTATGCTTGCACAAATCTAGGGAAAAACGCTTAACCACATTTGGGGTAAAAAAAAATTATTGAATTTTAATAAGAATCCATTTCCCATGTATTTAATTAAAATCATGATTGGTGATAAATGTAAATTAGCACAAGCACAGCAAACTATTTGAACATAACTTTGCTCTTACCCTTTATTTTACTGGAGAATAAACATAATCTTTCTTCTAATTAGAAATTTGAAATTTGGAAAAGAAAGGACATTTAAGTTTATTAGACAATTACGAGATGCCAGTAACAAGCGTAACATGATTTCTACCAGAAACTTTTTGCACAGCTTACCTGCCTTAATCCAGCCTCTGCTTCTGCCTCTGAGCTCACTCAATGCCACTCTCACTACGACTGCAGCCTCCACAGTCTTCCGTCTGTTCCCTGAACCATCCAGCTACTGTCCGTCTCGGGGACTTTGAACTTTACTTTTACCCTTGCCTGGAACATTATTCCCCAGGATCTTTGTGTGTTTGGTTTCTTCTCAGCATTTAGATCTCCACCACAAAGAAATGAAGTCTTCTCTGACAACCCCACCTGTCCCTATCTCTTCCCTTTCTATTTCATCTCCCTGGGCCTATTTCTTTGATAACACTCATCACTCATGAAAAACGCCTTACTGAATTAGCCTTCTCCTTCCTACTCTGCTATCTTCCCTCCTTTCCTCCACCCAATACAAGGAAAGTTGGGCATCTTATATGTCCCGTACGCCCCTCTTTCCCTAGCATCTAATAATGCCTGGACCATAGTAAGTGCTCAATGAAATATATTTTAAATGAATACATGAGAACTTCATGAAGTAGAATTTTTTCAAACCCTGTTTTGTGCATAAAGAGATTCAGAGACATTAAGAAACTTGGCCAAAGTTACACAGCAATGACATGAAAAAAAAAAAAAAAACCTAGTGAGTTACCCACAGATTGTCTTTTCCAAAACCATTTACAAGGCTGCTGTTGGAGAGGAAGGCAAGTCACACTGAGGCCTAGCAGGTGTGCTATGTGAAAAGTTTGCTATTTGTACTAGTATTTACTGATATTGTGCTGATATAAGATGCAATGAGATATATAAGATAAGAAAGGGCAAAAGCAAAAGAACCAATCTCTGATTTCACTGCAACAGCTGTCCTGGGTAAATTACAGAGTACCCAGGAAACTGCACTCTCATCAAACAGGTACTGCCAGCTGCACAGAAAGTCAGAAGGGCTGTGGAACTTCTATATTTATAACTCAGTGTGTCTCAACACTAAAGTCCACAGCCTCCCTGGACACTGCCTTCTACATTAGGTCCATGTTCCTTAGTGGGGTACAAATCCCATTTTGGTAATAAAGGGTTGCCCATGAACAGTAATGCTTGCTTTTGTTCATTCATTCATTCAATAGGTATTTACTGAGCACCTACTACATACTTGGTCTAGACCCTGAAGGTACAATAGGATGCAGGAAGAGAGGGAGGGAGCCTTGGGTACATGAAGAGGAAGACCATTAAGACAGGGAACAGCAGCAGCAGAGGTCTTGAGCTGGGAGCATTGTCAGTATATTTGAGGGACACAGAGAAGTCCAGGGTGCAACCAAAAAAAAAAGTGGGCAGAAGAGGAGGTCAGAGAAGAAACTGAGTTCAAATGGTGGAGAGCCTTCCTGGTAAACATGAGAACCTTGGCTTCTATCTCCAGGTAGGAAACCAGTGAAGACAGGGCAGAGCTCAAGTGTCAGGCGCCCTCTGGCGGTTGTGCTGAGACGGCACTTATGAATGAAGGAGAAGCCAGAAAAAGACCCAGCTCCAACTTCAAGGATGGAGAGCAAATAGGGTACATTCCAGAAACAGAAAGAAGCCCAACACCACTGATAGTGGAATAGTGAGCAAGGGAGAGGGTGGCACTAGATGAGAGGACTCAGGGGCCGAATCAGGAGGGGCATCTAGATTGCACTCTGAATATAAGGAAAGTCACCATGCAAGGATCTGTTAATATAACAAGCCCAGGACCCTGGGCAAAGAATCAACTGCTGAGCACCAACTAAAAAATAGCCTTAGTTTTTTAAAATGCATGCCAATAGAGTTATAATCACCGAACACAAAACCTCAGGTGTACTTAATGACAGTCGCAGTGATTATTGTGTTAAAGTCCTCCAGGGATATAGAAATCTAACACTATCATTCTGTCTCCAAAGGGGGTTTTTGTTTTGTTTTGTTTTATTGTTGTTTGATTTTGAGATGGGGTCTGACTCTGTCGCCAGGCTGGAGTGCAGTGGCGTGATCTCAGCTCACGGCAATCTCCGCCTCCTGGGTTCAAGCAATTCTCCTGCCTCAGCAGGAGAATCCTACTCATCCTGAGTAGCTGGGATTACAGGTGCCCTTCACCATGCCCAGAGAATTTTTGTATTTTTTAATAGAGACAGAGTTCCACCATGTTGGCCAGGCTGGTCTCGATTTCTTGACTTGGTGATCTGCCTGCCTCAGCCTCCCAAAGTGCTGGGATTACAAGCTTGAGCCACCTCATCCGGCCCAAAGAGGGCTTTTGTACTTGGCTGCCTCATCACACTCTCACCACCAATAAACTGCCTCATCTCCCCGTAACTACCCATATTGGACAATGACATTTTCTGATATTTACGAGAAAGAGACCTAACATACTTAAGAACTTAGTTTAAAAGTTTTGTTTGTTTGTTTTGAGATGGAGTCTCGCTCTGTCGCCAGGCTGGAGTGCAGTGGCACCATCTCAGCTCACTGCAACCTTCGCTTCCTGGTTCAAGCGATTCTCCTACCTCAGCTTCCCAAGCAGCTGGGACTATTTCTATATACCTATCAATATAGATACATAGAATTTCCATTTTATGTATTTCTATTTCTATATATCTATGTCTGCATCTAAATCTATAGCCATATCTTTATCGATATTGATGTATCTACCTACCTACCTTCCTTCCTATCTCTTGGAAAATGAGCAACATTTTATTCTGACCATAGCATCCTTTACATTAGAATGCCCAGTTTGATATGCTGCAAGAACAGCTTATCTCTGATGGAGTTCAAAACCAAATATTAAGGGTTAATCATGCAGCGAGCCACAGGCACATGCTTGCTGACACCAGTAATTGTCTGCTTGTAGGAGTCGGTGCCTGAGGGGAGGCGGAAGTGACTCAGTTGAGCTTCTCTAAGCGAAGGCGTGCAGGCTTTGGGTGACACATGCGGATTTATAGCTGGAAGTTGAGAGGGGAGGTGTTCTACCAACCTCCACCAACCATCACTGGCCCTGGGACAGAGCCTACTCAGCACCTTCGGAAGGTTTGTTTCTACAGCATGAGTGGGAAGGAAATCGAGTTGGGGATTTCACGTCTGGGTTAATTTCACTTCAAAGCTAAAGAAGTAACAGCTAATGTTTTATAAAACAATTTGAAATAGGTTTTTCTGATTTTGGGGGGAATAATTTGGAATTTCTGTCAAATCACATTGGAAATGGAAGGAAATAAAATAGAGTGGGCAGAATAATGAATTCCCAATAATGTGGATGTCCTAATCCCTGGGACTTGGGAATATGTTACTTTACACAGCAAAAGGGACTTTCCAGGTGTGATTAAGGTTACGGGCCCTGAGATGGGGAGAATATTTTGGATTATCCAAGTGAGTTTAAACTCATCCACATGTCCTTTTAAATGGAGAAATTTTCCTGGCTGTGGTCAGAAGGAAATGTGACGACTAAAGCCGGCTCAAAGAGAGGCTACACTTTGGAGATGGAGAAAGTGACCAGGAACCAAGGAATGGAAACAGCTTCTTGAAGCTGGAACAAGCAAAGAAGGAGAACCTTTGCAACGAGCTCCAGAAACAGACGAAAACCAACCAACACCTTGATTTTAGCCCAGTGAAATCCAGTTGGACTTCTTACGTACAGAACTCTAAGATAATACATGTGTGTTGGCTTAAGCATCTATTTGTGGTAATCTGTTATGACGGCAATACAAAAAAAGAATGCGTCAGGTTTTTAGTTGCATTCGACACAAAATTAAGCCACTCCAAAAAATCCTCATCGTTTTTTTTTTTTCAAGTCATGTGGTACATTTTTTAAAGCCTGTTTAATAATGATAGCTGATTCTATTAACTGACTTCTCTGCAAATGGAAATGGGGATTAGGTATAACATCGAGCTAATGAACGATTGAAGGACAAAAGGTCTTAAGGCTGTTAAATCCCTTAATATTGTAGTAAGTAGGATCAAAAGAGAGATGGGATATAAGTTTTCTTTTAGAAAATTAAGTAATTGGGCAATGAGAACGCAGAACTTTATTATGCTAAATACACATGCCTCTTCCCCACTACACCAGCATCTGCAGAGATGGCTGCAGCTTTCATTCCAGTACAGCACACACCCAGCTTCCTCTTCTGCATAGTGCTCATTCCAGATCCTCTTCTAAGTAATACGTATTACATTCAAACAGTAACGAAGGGAAGCTAAAGCTGCAGTGTAATATGTAAACAATAATAAATTGTCCCCTTCCTTCCTCTGGGCTTCTACTTTGACTCAGATCTCTGATGTCAGTCCGATACCTCTGTTTAAATTATGGTCTCCCATTCAACCACAGAGTATATATTATTCCTGCTCCCTCTTGAATACATCTTCTAAGAAGATGCACTGAAATAAATAAACGCAATATTTCAGAGAAAAACATGCAAGTGAAGAGAATCCTTTTACAAACACAGCAATCTGATGTGAGCATCTGCTGTAACTACTCACTTAGAAACAGGGGTGGGGAGAATCACTTAAGTATCAACAATAAATTCAAATATAGAGTGCCTACTAGGGAATAGGTTGTATTAGCATCCCGGCATATTGATGAGACATCAGACTCTTGTCATTCTTACTGCTACAGATGGTAGAAGGGAACTATGTACTGGAACATCCCTTGGTTTTATCACTGCCTGGACCATCCAGATGATACATTCTCTGTCAGCGTGCAATCTTTTGTGCTTTCATATTTTTTTATATGCATGGCTAGGTTTTATGTTTAACTGCTTTTGTTTGTTTTTTGTTTTTAACAACTTAATGCCAACTAAGTCTACTCTTTTTCAAGTTGGTAATTAGTAACAACCCATCAAAAAAGTAATTAATATGACATACTAGATCAGTGTTTCCTGTGCTATGTTTTGTGGAATACTTGTAACTTACAAAGTTATTTCTTAGAAAACTGTTTTTGGGAATGCTTTTTAAGTACTCCGAAACATTCTATAATAAAGAAATCTATTTATTAGACACAGAGCTTCCTCAGTTTATTGGATCTTAGAACCTCCCTTCCCTAAGGCCCCCCCCACCACCTTTTTTTTTTAACCCCACAGAAAATATGTTATTATCCTTTGCATGCAGTGGAATGCAGTTTGGAACAACAGCAAGGGTTCTCAACCTGGGTGCTTTTGACACCCTGGGCCAGGTAATTATTTGTTGGGGGTGGCAGTGGTGGGGGTGCTGTCTTGTACATTTCAGGATGTTTAGCCGAATCTCCGGATTCTATCCACCAGACGCCAGTAGCACTCACTCACTTGTACAAAACAAAAATGTCTCCAGACAGAGCAAATATTCCTTGAGGTGGCAAAATCGCCACTGGTTGAGAACCACTGTTCTGGAGGCTCTGCTCAGTCCTGGAGAAGACTCTTTTGTAGATACTATATTGCAAATATTCCGGCTATTTAGATTTTACTTTCTTCTTGCCATTAGTCCCAACTCAGACATCTTGCACAGCTTAGGCTAGCTATTGTCTGTCCTTCTGCACTCATTCTCAGTTCATCAAACAAGCACTTCACCTTTCACTTCCTTAGAAACACATATTTTTTTGTGGAAAATGCATTCCACCTGTTCAAAGCTTCCTTCTGGTCTCCAGGATCTCTGAACTCAAACCCTTAGGAGTTTTTCTCACATTCTAGTGTTGTCCTAAAATCTCAATTCTTGTCACCAAAGAGCCGTCTTCTTTATCTAGTCCTCTGTGCTATGTCATTGAAACCAGGGGTATTGACCAAAGAACAGAACTTGGTCCCATGGAGTCTTCACAAGTATGGAGGGCAATTCATTTCAAAAAGCGTTTTCGTTCTGAAATTTACCTTGAAATTTTATGCATGATTTTAATACGAATGGAACCTTCAATTTGACAAAGAATTTCCTTCTTCTCTTCTATTTTAACTATATTCCCAAACTGTCTTTGCTTTTTTAGGTAGATGTCTTTCTTTCCTTCTTTTATTTAAATGCAGAATAATGCTTCACACCTAAAAAGCATTATTAACATATGGATTGAGCTCAACGTCAGGTTTAGTTGTATGCTTGAAAACATAAAAACTAGATATGTCTTCTGGGCGTGCATGTCTTCAAGGCTCAGTGCTTTACATATTTTCTCTCCAATTCACACATAAGAAGCTGAAAAATGGGTATTAGTGTCATCATTGTGCTGAGAAGGAAACTGAGGCTCAAAGAGGTTAGATGATATGTCAGAGGTCACCAAACTGGTAAATTCTTAAGAAAAGGAAAAAAAAAATCAAGCTAAACTATTGACTCAAACTGGACTTTCTGAAGCCTGCTTTGTTGTACTTAGAAATTGGCTTATTTTTAATTTGTATGAATCCTGATCTACAATATGACCTCAAAACCCATATTCTTTCCACTACACAATGGATAAAATAATTCAGATATCAAGTCTCACTTAACCTGTTTTGAACTATGTATTTGCCTTCAGCCCCCTTTAGTCCCAGAGGGTTCTGTAGCATCTGTGCTTTTCAATAGTACCAGTGGTTCATCCTGAACTTGTTCATCCCAGGAGATTTTTCACAGTGCTTTCACGTACATTGTCTCCAGGGAGGCAGAGAGGACAGTGGTGATTACCCTGTTTTAGAGATGCAGACGCTGAGCTACAGAGAAGCTGTAACTTGCCCTGGTCACCAGCTCTTCTGTGAGTGGCCCAGAAACAGGACCCAATTTGTCAGACAATAAGCCAGCATATCCTTTTCTACACCACACAGCTTCAGGTGAGGTCCTCGGAGCGGGGCCAGTTCCACAGCAACTGGATGGGGACTGGTGTCAATTATGAAGACATGGAAAACATTTATACAAAAATAAACTAGGTGATAGATCCCCTGAGCTTGACTTTGCAAAGGGAGTTGGAGTTCCCCAAGTCATGCTGGAGGAAGTCAGTAAGTCCCTTTGATTCCGGAAATAACGATGACAGTACAGCTAAAATCCAATTCATATATGTGTGCTAGATATTCAGACTTTCAGAACAGCAGAGACCTTAAAAGATCACCTATTTAAAATCAACCTCCTTTGGGAATTAGCAGTTCGAAAATCTCAAAAGGGAAGTCAGGGCATTTGACAAAGTTAGAACTATCAACTTCGAATTCCAACAGGAAGTACACTGTGGTATTTTAGACAAAGTTCTGCTTTGCTCAAACACTTCCTCTGGGGTAACACCTGTGAGCAAACAGATACAGTTAACCCCACAGAGGTTACAGTCTGCATTTATTTCAATCAATCCCACTTTGCAGATTCAAAGACAGAGGTTCAGAGAGGTAAACCAAGGGCAGACAGCCTCTCAATGCAGCTTTGACTGTATCGAAGAGCAGATTCCAAAAGTCATGCTCTATTCCTTTGCTATAAGTCCTTCAACCAGAAAGGGAAAACACTGCTTACTCAAGAAGCCAGAAGAAAACCCCATATTTTAAGCATTAATAAAATTTCAAAAGAGATGGATGGTATAAAAACTATAGCATCCTAGCAAAACTTAATAAGCATTCAAGGAAGCAAAGTATTCAGAGTATGAGGTGTCTGTGTCCATCAAACCTTTCACATACAACCCAGGATATTTTAGAACACCTGAGAACACGTTTGACTTACTTCTAAGTCATCTCATTTTGAGAACTTAAAAGGGAGGGGTCAGTTTATAGTTGAGGATGAAGCACTCAAAGTACTTAATTGAATGCCAAGGTCAAGAAAACAGGATAGAGTGGTCTTGGTAACGCTAGGAAGGACCAGAGTTGGCTGAGCATAGTAGCTCACTTCTGTAATCCCAGCACTTTGGGAAGCCAAGACGGGCAGATCACTTGAGGCCAGGAGTTCGAGGCCAGCCTGGCCAACATAGCGAAACCCCATTTCTACTAAACATACCAAAAATTAGCCAGTGTGGTAGTGCACGCCTGTAGTCTCAGCTACCAGGGAGGCTGGGTGCTTGGACCCGGGCGGTGGAGGGTGCAGTGTGCCGAGATTGAACTACTGCACTGCAGCAGTCTAGGGGACAGACCAAGACTGTCTCGAAAAAAAAAAAGAAGAAAAAAGGATCCAAAGTTGAGTAAAGATGGCTTTATGTAAATTTTAATCACTTGAAATAGGTTATAAAAAAACTTCAAACAGATTTTTTTTTTCTCATTCAGGTTGCTGTACTATGGGCACAGTAATGCTTGTGTGAGAAAGTTTTTACCCAGCTCCAAAATACTACTGCTTAGTATTAATTCGGATTTGTAAGGCTTGCCTAAAGCAAAGTCTTCTATGTCATTTTTGGCTATTTTACTGGAAGCTGTAAAGCTCATTTTATTTATTAAAAACAAATAAAATGCAACATATTTTCAAAGAAAGAAGCCACTCTCTGTGCTTCTTGACCTTGGCTTATTCTGCATTCCATTGGCCCAATCCAAAGGCCACAATCTGGAATATATGTAAATATTGACAATAAAAGCCAATGAGTGAAGCTGCCGTTAATTCTAACTGACGTGAACCCATTGCTGATGCAAAACTGAATCTTGGTATAAACCCTCAGATGAAAGGCATGGGAATGATGCACATTTCACAGACAGGACACAACGCTGAGAACCAGGTGGTATTTGAGGAGATGAAAGCTGAAATCCGCAGACTAGCAGGTTGCGGGAGAAGGCATGAATGTTAAAGAGATACCTTGGGATCCTTCAAAATACAGTTCTTCAGTCATCGATGCCCAGGTGACTTGTTTTCAAGCCTTCATGATAGGACTCGCTGTTTCCACTACAAAGGACCTCATCACTTTCCTGCATTCCAGAGCTAATGTGGGCTGAATGGGAGGCCATGTTCCTCCGTGGCCTTGAAGAGCCTTGGGCTCCTGGAGCACACTGTCAGCTTCTTGTGGGTGTGCGCAATGGCCGGAAGGATTACATCTTCATTCCAAACTCCACTGCTTTCAGAGTTATGGCAGCAAATAGAGTATGCCTAATTGCTGGACTTCTAGTTTCCCTCTTCTTAAAAGTCCTTTTTTAAAACATGTTCAGTTGCTTAAAAAAATATAATTTGGTTAATCCCTGACAATGAAAACTTCCAAAATAACTGAATCCTCAAAGTGAAAAACAACAGAATGCAATGGGAATATATTTCATATTCAGAAGCCTGCATGTTCTAAATAAAATGAGAATCCAAAGATGGAAGATTTGAATCCACTACTCTGCTGCGTAAACTTTTTCTTCTGTCATTTTGACTCCAAAGAAAACGTGACCTTATTATTTACTCTACATAAATGACACTATATGGAAAGGTATATGAAATTGATTGAGAAATTAAATTGGCTTAGTCTTCTTGTCCCCAGGAAATCCTGTCTCAATAATAATGTATCAACCTTGGAAGAATTCTGTTGAGTATATCTTTATTCATAACCATAAAATCAAAACATCCCAGGGGTCAAGACAATTGAAAATAATATTTTAATTTCATTGCTTTAGCTCTTCAATGGCTCATTTTGGATTAAATAGGCTATCATGGCCTCTATAGCCCCTTCAATCTGGGGCTCCACAGTAGCATATGCTACCTGTCTTCAGCTAAAGACTTCTTAAAAAATCCTCAAAGAAACCAGGTGGTCACTATTTTTAACAGATATTTTATCCCCTGCTTGAATTTTTGATTATTTTAACTAACCCTGCTCTTTTTTCTAATACATAGTTTAAAATGTATCTCCTCTGGCCGATCAAGCCAACACAGCTTTCCTCTTGGGATCTTTGCTTGAGCCTTCCCAATCATTGTCCATTGATTATGTACTCCAGACAAGCCATCATACTAAGTTTTCTGCCTCTTTCTTCTAAGACCAAGAGATTTCTGAGGTCAGAAGCTATGTCCTGTGCTTCTTGGGATCCTTGGAGTCTCACACTAAAATCAGTATGAAGTAGATACTCTAAGTTCTATTCACAAGAAAGAGAGAGTATTCCATTTAGAGAACTTCCCCAAAAATAGGTAGAAGATTTTCAACTAATTATCCGCATCAGGGGTTCAGGACTTCTGAGCTAACATTTGGACACCATTTCCTCACCTATGGTGCATTTCCAGGCCCCACGAATCCTGGGGAAAAATGCTACAGTAGGGGGCTATGGAGATAGCCCCAGTGGTATGAGTTTTGGCACAGGGTCTGAATTGGAGATAAGCAGAAGACTGGGAAAATATCCTAAGAACTTCATAGGATTGGTGCTGGTAGACATTTCTTAAGTCTGACTAATAAATCCTTTTGGTAAGCTTGTTTCTTTTGTCTGATTTTCTTAGAAAAGGCAATTCCTATTATCTGTTTATTGTTCAGGGGTTTCCATACCATTGGTTTGTTGGGCCACACGCTGGCAGGTTGGAGAATCCTGAGCTCAGAGGCCTGGGAAGCCTGAGTGCATGCAAAACGAGAAGGCAAGATTCAATGGGCTTGGGTAATCCAGCTAAGAGGTGCCACTTTCCCCTTGCTCTTGTTTCTAGTGTTTTCTAGAGACTTAGCAGAGCTCAGACCCAACAATGCCATTCTCAGTGCGGGAAACAAAGAACAGAAGAATAGAGAAAAGATAAGATCTATAGGGAAGGGTAAAGCCACTCCCCAATCCATAGGACTTCTGCCCCAGCAGAAGAAGCAACTTTAAAACTCTCTTTCTTCAGTCTAGTGCAAAGAAAATGGCACCATGGGGGAAGTGCTAGAACATGAAAATCAAGATCCCTTCACAACAAAGTCAGAGGGAAATGTGTCAGAAAACACATGGAAATCCCCACTTGTGATCACACCCCTGGCTATAAAGAAGGCTTTGTGAAGTGCTCAGTTCCATGTCCCTCACTTATTACAACATGGACAGCCTGAGTCAGAAGGCAGGGCTGAGGTGACCCTCACTTCTTTAGGGCTAAGCTTCAATGATTTGATGTTTCGTCTATTCAGGCAGGTTATGAAAACTTCCATAGCCGGCACACAGGACTGTTCAATGATCTTGTAGAAAGATAAATCTAGACCTTGTGAGTAGAGATAGTATATTCTTAACAATGATGAACTATATAATAACCTCAAGCATGTCGATACTGGGAATGCTGAAGGGGAAATGAGAAAATGGGAACAAAGGAAGAAAAATCTTAGGTGCTAAAGATAAGAGAAAAAGGGCATCAGGTCTATGTGTGTATGTGTGTGCACAGATGCATGTGTGTAAGCGTGCATTGTACGTGAATACCCACATGCATGTATGTGCATGTGTGCTCACCAAGTTGTGTGCATATGTGTATAAACACATGTATGCATGTGTGTCTGTGCTTGCATGTGCACACATACGTGACCATGGAGGTACACATGTATGTTTGTATCTGCATATGTACATGAGTGTGGTGGGGGGGCCTGCGCGCGCATGGTGCTTACATATGCAAATGCATGTGGTCAGCATTCATGGAGGTGTGCCTGAGTTTGTGTGTGTGCATTGTATGTATATACTTGTGTGTTTGATGTATGAGATCAGTACCCAGGCCCAGACTAGTGAAATGATTCACCAGGAAGATAGTACCAGCCAAGTTAAATAGGAAGCTGAAACAAGAGTGCTCTCAGCCAGCTTTGGCACAGAAACCCAAGGGGAGTACTACAGGATGGGAATTTAAAAAGGAGCTTCCCGATTTCTGGGCTGTTGACTTGGCACTTCTCTCCAGCGTTATATTTTAGATGAGGGGAAAACAGAATCATCGCAGGGGGAGGGAAACATGGCAGAGGCTCAAAAAATTTAGTTCATTCTAATAAACACGGATTATGAGCTGGCACACTCACTGAAAAATACAAACACTATTGTGTCCTTTCCAAAATGCCATGAAAAATATAGATGTGGATACACACTATACACATGCACATATGCATACACATATATGAATGGATGTTCATATACACATATAGCTGTACAAACTGTGAGCCCAGCAGGCAGGAAAGTACTTTTTTCTGGGCTCTGGCTTGGGCTTGAGAGGTACAATTAGTTGCTTCTAGCAAGAAGATGCTAAAAATCCAGACCTAGCATGATTCCATCATCTAATAAGGAAAACACGCACACACTAATACAAATGGGTGTTCGTTAAAAGAAATATCCTGTCATTTTAGGGCAAGTAAACTCTTTTCTTCTCTAAACTTCTACTGAGGTAGAACATGGAAAAAAGGTGTTCCAATTTTCTAATGTCTGGATTCATGTTTTATTCCATATTCAAAAAAGCTCCCTCAGTTATAGGCTTTGGTTTCCTTTTGATGTTTCAACCTTTCCTGAAGCCATGCTTATATTTCTGAATAAGATCAGTACACAAAACCAATTCCTAAGCTAAGTACCACAAAGCCAATTCCTAAACTAAGAAAGAAATGGGTACCAGGGATCTCAGACAGTTCTTTATAAAACAAAAAATGGAACAAAACTTTTTTTTTTTTTGAGACAGAGTCTCACTCTGTCACCAGGCGCCAGGCTGGAGTGCACTGGTGCGACCTCGGCTCACTACAACCTCTGCCTCCCGGGTTCAAGCAATTCTCCTGCCTCAGCCTCCCAAGTAGCTGGGACTACAGGTGCGCACCACCATGCCCAGCTAATTTTTTTGTATTTTTAGTAGAGACAGGGTTTCACCATGTTGGCCAGGATGGTCTCGATCTCTTGACCTCGTGATCCGCCCGCCTTGGCCTCCCAAAGTGCTGGGATTATAGGCATGAGCCACCACACCCAGCCAAAGCAAAACTTTTTAACCAAGGGGATTGTGGCATGAATAGGAATTTTGCAAAATGACCAAGTTAGGCAGCTACATACTAGACAGATAGAAATGTAATTATAGGGAGAAAACTTGCTGTATTGTCTTAATTATAAGCTCCAGTTTGTTTTTCTCACGTTTTCATATTCACATTTCTGATCTCTGGATTAAATTGACATTTGTACATTTAATTTCCCCCCAAATTCTCCTATTTAAAAAAATCTCTTACAATTGATGACATCTTAAAACTTGTTAATGTAATATACAGTAAAAGACCTCATTTTTAGAGATATTCATGAGTTTTGCCTTTCTTTACTTGTTAAAATTATTTTTCATCCAGTAATTCACTAACTAAGGCTTTAGAAATGGAAGTAAAGCATCATTTGGGGGCTAATTAAGATCAAGTTGATTGGAGCTTAACCTACTTTATCCTGTCCTGAGATAAAGATGAGGAAAGTCTAGCCCTTCTCATAGTTTATTTTAGGATGATGAATGCTCTGCTAACAAAGACAATATTTTTCATAGATACAATAAGGATTAAAAATAAGTTTGAATTTGTACCATGAATAAATTTTAAGCAATGTATTAAAAATAATTTGCAGGCAATTGACAGATCAAGGTTCAGTTGGTGGCAAGAAGAGAAACACCTGTTACTCTGAAATAAGAGTGAAGAGAGAAAAATGAGTGAAGATACACAGAAATGTAGAGAGACCTCAACTTGCATGACCTTGATATTCAGAGGCACACTGCAAAGAGCAGATGGCTGGTTGGGTCTAAGGGGATGTGTGCAGTGCAAAACAAGAAGGGGTGCTGATGGGAGAAGAAGGAAAAGAAAAGATTGAGCAAAAGCACCAGCACCTGGCTGAATTTTTCAGATATCACTGAATGGCTGCCCGGGAGCTGGCACAGATGAACAGTGGGTTTTGAAAGGGATGTGATTGGCAAGGTGAGTACTGTGAAAGGTTAGGGGACAAAGAGACTGAAGTCATTGTAAAGCAGATTGCTGGAAATATTGGCTCAGGGATCCAAGCCAAAAAGGATGGGAAGATTGACCAGGTGTAGAATGTGGACGGGCCAATAGGCTAGTGATATTGCCAAATGACCACTTTTCCTGGTGGTGCAGTGAATTGGAATGAATGTCAAACATTTAAAACAGTTTTTCTGCACTGACTATCCCAAACACTCATACTTAACATATGAGAGTTATCTGTGGTGCCTTCTCCTGTATTCCCTGAAGCTAGTCAATCTCCTAGCCTGGCTAATTTCATCTTCTACCTATTTCTAGCCTGTATTCCTTCCTGCTCATAGCTATTGTTGTTGGATTGGTGGTTGATTACTGAAGTGTGTCGTCAGACTGGGATTTGAATACTGCCTTATTTCCTTGTTAGTTTTGAACTTTATCCAGGTAATTCAGCCGTCTGAGCCCCGGTTTTCTCACCAACAATACCAGTACCTGGCTTCCTAGGCCTCTGGGGATTAAGACAATTCATGTAAAATGCCTAGCACAGCGTAGGACACAGAACACATGTTAATGACCACCTGTTGAATTCATGAATAATTGATAGGTGTATTGTTACTCTTTCTGCTTTATTTAGGTCTCCATCATCTTTGCCCTAGATTGCCACGGTAACTACTTAACTAGTCTCCCTGTGCCCCAGCTTGTCTTCATCTTAAATCCGTCTTATGCATTTCTATAATACCACAGTGATCTGTAGAAGATGCAAGTTTGACTGTGTCATTCCTTTGTTTAAAACGTTTCAATGGTTTCCCTGTGCCCTCAGGTTAATGTCTGGATTTATTAACCTGGCCAAAGAGGCTCTTTAAAATCTGCCGTTTCCTCTTTCCTTACTGCTTTCCTATTTTTACTTCCTAATTTATGTCATGACAAGTCTGGGCTGACCCTTTCCAGAAGACACCGTACTATTTCTTATTGTCATGCCTCCATTCACATTATCCCTTCTGCCTTGAATGGTCTGCTGTCTTGTCCTTCACCTGGCTACTTCCCATTCAGCCTTTCACAGCCAGCTCAGGCACTTGTTCCTCTGGAAAGACTTTCTGTCACTTTCCTTTCCTAGGTTACTGAAGGGTTCCCAGGGTTCCTCTTCCCACTGGATATAAGAGTGTGACTTCTCTTTGTGTGTGAATGTGTGTGTGTGTGTGTGTGTGTGTGTTTCCCCCATGAAATCGAAAGTCACCTAAAAATAAGGGCTACTAGGCTGGGTGTGGTCATTCACGCCTGTAATCCCAGCACTTTGGGATGCTGAGGCGGGTGGATCACCTGAGGTCAGGAGTTTGAGACCAGCCTAGTCAACATGGTGAAACCTTGTCTCTACTACAAATACGAAAATTAGCCGGGCGTGGTGGTGGACCCTTGTAATCCCAGCTGCTCTGGAGGCTGTGGCAGGAGGATCGCTTGAAAACGGGAGTTGGAGGTGACAGTGAGCTGAGATTGTGCCACTGCATTCCAGCCTGGGTGACAGTATGACACTCTGTCTCACAAAAAAATAAAAATTAAAAAAATGGGCTACAGTACCTGGTGTAGTTCATGTCAAATAGTATGTATTCACTGAATATGTGTGTGTGCATGCATGTGTATACCTGTATGTGTGTGTACATATATATACACCCGTATACCACCATAGAGTCGCACAGAACTCAGTGGAAAATGTTAATGACATGCTTCTTCTCATAGAGTGATTGTTACTGGTAAATTTTAGGTACAAAGGAAGTTAAATTATTACTTCTCTTTCTTCCTTTGTTTATCTACATTTTAATGTCTCTACTACCATCACTAATAGATCTTTTGGGGGTAGCGCCTGATTTATAATGATTCCCAACTTACCCAGAAGTTTGAGATCTCAACAGCCTCACTTTTTACTCTGTAACTTTGCTCTTTTTTCTAGAATTTTTAGACCAAATGTAGATGCTTGATCAAGTTAAAACACAGTCTCGCTCTCTCCCCTTCTCTCTCCTTCTCTCTCTCATTCTTGCATTCCCTCTCACTTCCTCTCACTCTCACTCTCGCTTTTGATTTCTCTCTCATTTTTTGAAACACTCCTCAAAGTCAGAGCCATTTTCTTAAACAGACAAAAACTTTGTAAAACTTTGGGGTATCAAGAGCCATGTTCTTCCATGTGGCCTATAGATCAAAGAATGCGGGTCTGAAGAGAGAGGAGATTGAGGACGATATGCAGAGACAAAGCTCTCCCGAGTCAGAGACAGAGAATCTGTCCTAAATATCATTCTCCATTCCCTCCTGTGGCCCTGCTGCAAGAGCAAGTGCCAATTGGACTGAGTTCGTGGACCGCCACCACCTCTTCTTCTGACTTTCACTCTAGTTTTACTGTTATAAGTGTTGTGGACATTGGAGCTAAGTATATATTTGTACTCTACAAAGAATACCCAGCTGTCACGGAAGAGACAACACGTTTAGAATCCAAAATGGCCTGGATGCACTGAAGGGATTACATGAAATGAAATTCAAATAAGATAGATACAAAAAATTACACGTAGGGAAGGAGAAATAAATTCTATAAAAACTAAATAGAAAAGTGCTGCTGAGAAAATTAGAGTAAAAGATCAAATAACCCGGGGATAACAGAAGACCACGTGGTGAACTCAGCTTGGAAGAGACAGGACTACAAAGCAGGAAGCTGATGCAGTGGAGGATGCGTGCAGCTGCGGGTGGGGCAGTGAGGGAGAAGTGTCCCCTCTCTGCCCACCACCGAGACTTCCACCAGAGCTCTGGCATAGTTTCCATGACTACTTGGATTTAGAGGCTGACTGTCATTATCAGGAAGGACTGTGTTGCAGAGATGGTTTGAGGCATCTGTCTGATTTATGTAGAGGGGAGGGAACTGCTAGACTTGCCCATTTCATAAAAGAGAAAGAATGCTTTGGGGAGGCTTCTTACCACACATAACAATACAGGGTTGTCTAGAAAGAGAAATGGTGTTTTTGCTGCCTTATATTTGCAATCTTTTATATACTTCCATTGTGCTTTATGTTTTTATAAATAACTTTAACATATATAGTATTAAGTCAATTAGAGCAAACAACCCCACTTCTGTGGCACTGTATGGTAAAAGTATATTTCTTGTTCATTGATGGCAATGCAGGGTGGCAGGCAGAGGTGGGGGGCTGTGGGGAGGCCTCAAAACCAGTCATTCAGGGACTCAGGTTCCTCCTCGTGGCTGCTCTCTCCTCAGTCCTCCACCCAAGTCTCTCCATCCCGTCTGCCAGTGAATGGAGAAATAGAACTGGGACTCATATGTGGAAAGATTTATTTTCCATGTCTGCAAGTAATGAATGTCATTTCCACATATGCATCTATCTCATAGGCCAGAACTCAGGAATATGGCCATGTCTAGCTTCAAGAGAGGTTGAAATTGTAGTCCAGCTGCCTTGTTTGCCTGAGAAGAAAGAGAACAATTTTGTGGGCAACTAGACAGTATCTGCCATCTATGCTGTGCAGTTTCACCCAAACAGTGATACTCTCAATATTAAAAGTGCATATATTATTTTGATAATACAATATATTTGTATATAAGTATGTATATATAATATGGCCAATCTATCCATCTATCTGTCTGTCTATTGCCACCACCTTCTTCCCTGCAGCATACACTCTTCAGTTGTGATAACTCTTCCTTGTATTGAGTCCAGATGTCATGACATTATAATCTTCTTAACTCAACACCTTGGGCAACTACTACCAATCAACAGGAATCCGAATTTGAGATAAAATCTATTTGTGTATCCAACCCTGGACCATCTCTCAATATCAATGAATTTAAATATAGCAAGGCAAGAAGGAAGCCCTGCTCTTATTCATTGAACAATTAGACAAATGCTTGGACTAGAAAACTCTGAGCACCACCCCATTCCTTTTCA
The DNA here is from genome assembly GCF_009761245.1 of Sapajus apella. Taxonomy (NCBI): domain Eukaryota; kingdom Metazoa; phylum Chordata; class Mammalia; order Primates; family Cebidae; genus Sapajus; species Sapajus apella. The sequence continues at coordinate 2,816,455 of NW_022437019.1, forward strand.
TTTTGGTAAACCATACCTAATATTCTGACTTTTGACACGCCTCTGGCCACCATTTTTCTAAGTGATGGAGAGTTTCTATTAATTTGAATTACTTAAAGACCTTTATTAAAGCTGAGGCAGCTTAGAATCCCCTGAAGAGACAGTGCAGGTCTCAGATGTTCATATGTATCCTCTGTCTGGCTCAGGATCTGACACCAGAGCCTAATGAAATACAGAAGATAGACTTCCCAGGATGCCAGACAGCATTCAAGCATCGGGTGCTAGGATTTCTACAAGTATACTATGTATAATTCATGCTATTTTTATTGGTGCATTTTTAGAACCACTTTATTGAGATATAATCGACATCCAGAAAGCTTCACACCTTTAATATATACAAATTGATGAGCTTGGAGATGAGTATACACCAATGAAACCATTACCATGATCAGTGCCACAAACACATTGGCAATGGTTTCCTGTATATGACAATAAAGCAAAGGCAAAAGCAGCAAAAATAGCTAAGTCAAATCATATCAAACCAAAAATCTTCTGTGCAGCAAAGAAACCAATCAATAAAACAAGAAGGCTATCTTTGGAATGGAAGAAAATACTAGCAAACCATATATCTGATAAAGGGTTAACATTCAAAATACATAAGGAACTCCTATTACTCAAAAGCAAAACAAGCAAAAACCCTAACAACCTGATTTTAAAATGAACAATGAAACTGAATAGATATTTCTCCAAAGAAGACATATAAATGGAAAACTGGTATATGAAAAGGTGCTCAGCATCATTAATCATGGAAATACAAATCAAAACCACCATGAGATATCACCTACCACCTGTTAGGGTGGCTACTATGAAGAAATCAGAAGGGAGCAAGTTTTGGGGAGAATGTGAAGAAAGGGCAACACTATAACACTACAAGTGGGAATGTAAATTCATTCGGCCATTATAAAAATCAGTGTAGATGCTCCTCAAAAAAGCAAAAATAGAATGACCATATGATTCAGCAATCACACTTCTCGGTAAATATTCAAAGGAAGTAAAATCCAGCTCTCGAAGAGATATTTGTGCTCCCATGTTCATTGCAGCATTACTTATAATAGCTAAGACATAAAGACAACTTAAATGTCCACCATAGATGAATGCATCAAGAAAATGTGATATCGTGTGTGTGTGTCTGTATATACATAATAATACCATATATATGTATGTGTATGTGTGCGTGTGTGTGTGTGTATACAATACCGGTATAATTCTATATATATACACACAGACACCCACAGTAGATATACCCGTATATTTATATATACTATATATATAATACCAGCATATTATATATATATATATATATACACACACACACAGAGTAGATATACCTGTGTGTGTATGCGTGTGTATATATATAATATACACATAATTATATATATATATATAATATACACATAATTATATATATATATAATTTATTATACCAGTATATATACCAGTATCTATGGTGTGTGTATATACAGCTAGTGCTCGACTTACGACCACGGTCAGGACCGTGTACTGGTTGTAACATGATTTGGTCGTAAGTTGAGTAGGCTATATGTACAGTTGAAATGGTGCATGCAGAGATGGTAGTGCTGCCAAAGCTGGTCCGCACTGTCGTACACCCAGCTGGGCAACGTTTGTGTTGCCAGACGTGGAGCAGTCGTGGCTAGCGATTGTGGTCGTAAAGCCGAATGGTCGTAAGCTGCATAGGTGGTAAGTCGATCAATACCTGTATATAATCATACTACATATTGTGTGTGTGTGTGTCTATGTGTATATATATATATATATATATATATATATATATATCTTCAAAAAGAAGGAACTCCTGCCATTTACAACAGCATGGATAAACCTGGAGAATATCATGATAACTGAAATAAGATAAGCCAGATATAGAAAGACAAATACTCCATGATACCTCCTATATGATAAATCTAAAACGGTCAAACTCCTAGAAGCAGAGAGTAGGAATGCCAAACGGCCGGGGTTGGGGAGAAGGGGAAACAGGGGAGTCTTGATCAAAGGGTAGGAAGTGTCAATGATGAAACTCGGTGTATTTTTAATAACATCTCTCTGCTTTATAAGCCTAAATTATCACCAAGTTTGGAGCAGAGGGAGCACTTGGAGAACTGCCCTGAACAGGATGTAACTCTAATTGAGTGTTAGGATAATCTTCACTTCTCCTCCCCACTGCGGCCAATAAATAACAAAGCTTTACTGTACATCTTCTTGTACATCTATATTCAGAGATAGATAGCAAAGGTAGACAATTGCTAAGGAGGATTCCAATAATAGAGCCACAGGTAATCATAAATAAAGAACGTCTTCTAAAGCTCCATCCAGATCAACCAAGCTGGGTGGGGTGTATGGGTGGTGTAGGCACACTCAGGTTTCTACCAATTACTACCTTTCCAAGAATATAAGAACTCAATATTTTGGTAATTATTTTGTTTCATTAAATATTTGCTCATTTATTAGCTGGTTATATGTTGATAATAACTGATCACCTCGTTTGAGCTCAGCACAGTCTCAGTCATATGCAGTGGGAACGTGACAACCATATTTGCTAAAAGGGTTACCACAGGGACAAAGTTTTCCCTTTAGATATTTACCATAAAAAAGTTCAAGTCTTCTGTCACTTTTTATAATCCAATGCACAAAAAGCCCAGGGGTAGTCAGAGCACAGCAAGGGGTTTGCCTTCCTCTCCTCAGCTGTTTCTGCAAATTCAAAGCAACACGGTTTCTTTCTTTTATTTTTTTAATTATACTTTAAGTTCTGGGTACATGTGCAGAACGTGCAGGTTTGTTACATAGGTATACACATGCCACGGTGGTTTGCTGCACCCATCAACCCATCATCTACATTAGGTATTTCCCCTAATGCTATTCTTCCCCTAGCCCCCAACCCCTCGACAGGCCCCGGTGTGTGATTTTCCCCTCCATGTGCTCAAATGTTCTCATTGTTCAACTCCCACTTGTGAAGGAGAACATGCGTTGTTTGGTTTTCTGTTCCTGTGTTACTTTGCTGAGGATGATGGTTTCCAGCTTCATCCATGTCCCTTCTTGATGCTGATTTTTACCACCAACTCCAAACTATTCAATCTCCACTGTCAATAATGCATGCCAAGAACTGACAAAAAGTAAAGAATCAGTACACTCCAGCTCCAACTACCTCTATTACACACACTCCAGCAGATCTAACACATGCTCTCTTCCTATACCCAAGGCGCCACTCTTTGGCATCCTAGAGAGAAGCCTTGAAGACATCATATTTCTTTCAACATCAAGAACCATAGCCTAAAGATAATGCACAAAAATGTAAAGTACTCAAGAAAAAAGGGCTGATTCTTTAACTCCATCAATACAGCCACAAGAAGCAAAACCAGTTAACCCACATAAGGTTACTGCAACTCAAAGTCATTCTTACTCGAAGCCTTCTTTTTCCTTGATTTTTCTGGCCTGTACTGTCTTCTTCTTTCATTGCTACTACTGTACTAAATCCCATACCACATAATATTGGTATTTAACTCTTCTGTTTGAGTACATTTTCTCTTCATAATATGGCGATGTGTGAGGGTGAAATATTATTTTATCAGAGGCATTTACTTTTCTTCATAAGGAATGGCTTTACTTAACACACTGATTTTTGTATTATGAGTTTGTATTAAATGAATGTGTAGGAATGGCTCCTGTTGGATAAGATGTGCCGTGGTTGCAGCTCTCAGAAAAAACAAAATTGTTAAAGTTAAAATTAAAGTGTAGGCTAAGGTTACACCCAGAGGAATTATCTGTATTGACAAATGGAAGTCCTCTGTTCAGACAGGGACCCAGAGTGTGAAGAGGTTGATTGGCTGGCCCGGTGCAGGTAAGTGGAGAGGAGTACATCCTCCCTCCCACTACCTCTCAGTATCCCACGCCGTGGTAAAACTCAAATGACTGGCTAAAAACTTTAAGCAAAGTAATCCAACATAGGCTTGTGCCACGGCCAATATCCACCACATAATTCTCTGAGGAAACCAAGTTCAGAACTACCCAGAAATAATTTTGCACCCTCAAAGAATTTCTTATCTTATTCTACCAAACAGTTGATTGCTTCCTTCTTCCTCCTATTCCTTTCACCTCTTCTTCAGGTTGAGAGATGGGGATGGAAAAAGGGGTTAAACAACAACAAAAAACTAAGCACAAACTTTTGAAGAACAACAAAAAACCTAAGCACAATAATTTGGGAAACAAATTCTTGCCTCTCTTTACTTTCTTCTATCAGCCTAGCGGAAAACTAATTGTTACATCACATGCAAAGACCTAAGTTGCTGACATAATTTTTCTGAAATCAATACATTAATGAGACTACATATATTTTGAAGACTAGTACTAATTTAGTATACCACTTGTTGGGTTCTATGGTACATTTCCAGAAAAAAAATTAAAAATGTCTTTTTCTAAATGACATAAAGTAATCCTATGGTGAGTCTTCTTTGTTTAACAAGTGAGAATCACAACCAATTCATTTGTTGCTTAAATCAGGAGTTAATGTGTCTTTTCTTTTCTTTTCTGTTCATTTTGAGATGGTTTCACTCTTGTCACCCAGGCTGTAGTGTAATGGTGTAATCTTGGCTCACTGCAACCTCCGCCTCCCAAGTTCAAGCAATTCTCCTGCCTCAGCCTCCCATGTAGCTGGAGTTATAGGCATGTTCCACCATGCTCGGCTAATTTTTGTAGTTTTAATAGAGATGAAGTTTCACCATGTTTGCCAGGCTGGTCTCGAACTCCTGACCTCAGGTGATCCACCTGCCTTGGCCTCCCAAAGTGCTCAGATCACAGGCATGAGCCACGGCGCCCAGCTTAATGTAGTCTTTTTAAAGCTATATACCACTTACTGTGTCATTTAGCATACATGGCTATGGATTGCAAATTTCTGGACTAGTTATAGCCAAAGCAATTGCAGCATATGGAGTAACACTATGAGAAGAAAGACTAAAAGGTCTATATGAGTGTGGGTATGAATGCCTCTGCTTGTGCATATGTGAAAGAGGGAAATCAAGAACAAGACAGAAATAGAGCAAGAGGGAGACAGAGGGAGAGAGGTTGTGTGTGTAAGCAAAGACTTTTTAAGAAAATCAAAAACAGCAGTTCTTGGGAAAACTTTTACTATGCAAAGGATCTATATCACATATATATGTGGGTATATATGTAGTCCTTTCTTCATTAAAAAGGTGAAATTAAATGAGTGACATGGCCCCATAGAGACACACAAGACCCAAATCATAACATCAATGTATAACCAAGTGTGTTGGCAAGATGGAGATGAATTCAGCTAATGAAGAGAGCACCTAGGCAAACGTGAAAGGCAGAACATTCCCAAGGAAAGGCATGATATTAAAACCTAAGCAGCTCTATCCTTCATTATCTTGTGTATGGGATTTGGTCACCCATGCATGGAAGTTCAGATGTTATTTCATTTGTGTAACCGAATGAATGGGTGGGCAGAGTTAATAGGATTTGCTCATTAAATACTTAAATCAGCATGTCATCAGTTATTATATTTGATGTAAACCTTTCTTTGGTGTTTCAGGGTGATTCCTCTTCTGTATAAAAAGATGTCAATAATCCTTTCCCAGATCTCTTCAAAAGCAGGGAACGCATTTTATAGTTCTCAATAACTGTTGCAATCTTCAAAATGGTGTGAAAATTCCTTGAATCGAGTAAGCCTGATGGGTTGATTAAAGCAGGATATACCTCTACTTGCCAAAACAAATATTCTCTAGAAGGAACTGATAGAAAATAACATTTAAAGAGACATATTTACTTTCTTTATAGTTCAAGTTTATCGCAACATGAACGTAAATATCAATAAGAAAAGGTCACCTGAAAAGTTAGAAACTATCATTAAAATCACAGAATATTTATACAGCAATGTGGGCAGATCCTTTCCCAGTGCAGACCAGAGAATAATACAATACAATAATAATAACTACAATTTAGAGTCCCACTAACTAGGAATCAGGCACTTTGCCAAACACTGTATGTATGTATCTATTTAATGAACCCTTAAAACGATCTATGAGGTGGGAGCTTATTATCATTCCTATTTTTCAAGTAAGACACAGAACTAGAGCTTCAGTGGCCTGCCCAAATTCTCACATGCAGTTAGTGAGAAGCAAAGCCAATGGTCTCAAACATTACATGTCACAAACCTATGTTGCTTTCTTCTCCTTCTCACTGGAACATGAGAAAGTATACAGAGTAAGAAAGAGTGATTGCTACCCTATGCTAAATTTCATGCAGAATAATTTGAAAATGGCGTAAAAAAAAAAAAACCCAACATGACAATAATGCCAACATCACAGGGTTCTACCTTTCAAAGCAGTTCATATATTCATAACGTCATGTTCATACATATTTAGCCAAGTCAGAAAGGTGCCTCATTTAACTGTGAATGTGCAACTTATGCAAAAAACCCACATCCTGCAAGAGTTGGGGGAGATGTAATGAGTGGGAAAAAATGTAATAGCTAGAATACAAAAATTCCATTTTCCATAGACCTCACATATTTCTTGTGTACATTTCTCTAGCAGCTGTTGTTTAGAAAGTGCTAGTGGTCACACAGATAAAATGTGGCAGTTGTAGCATATCAACATAAATATTTTTACCTGAATAATTCCTGCTGTTCTTTTGAAACTAAAATTAATTCACATATTGTTTTCCCTAGAGTTCCCCAAAACCTTGATACCTTTTTTGTTTTAACGAATATAACAACTGTGTGTACTGGGGCTGAACCAAGTATCATTTCTGAACAGCAATTTTATTTTTTCAGTGCGTGGTATACTAAGAGGAAGGACAATGGTACTGAATATAGAATTGATGCACATTCAAATGGAATCAGTTTATCAAAACCTATCCTTTCAGGATGGACTGAATTGTGATATTCACAATCAATTGCTAATAGTACCAAATCATTAACTGCTGGCTTTGAGATTCTTACAGAGAATAATTTCATATAACCCAGAAAAGCACGACCGTGCTGATTAAATTAGCCTGATTCTCTCCCCTGAGAGAGGATGTTTACAGAGGCATTGGTATACCAAGAGCAGTGAGAAGCAAGGACTCTGTGAGTAGGGTGTTCTGGGTTCAAATCCCAGCTTAGTCCCTTCCTGGCAATGCAGTCTGAACTAACCACTAAACCACGAAGTTTAACAATCTCATAGGTCGGGTCACTGCACCACCTAAAGCAACCATGCATGTTACAGATTAAATCAATGGTGCCCTTCGGCATTCTGCAGTACACAACCTAAACATGCAGGCCCCTGCTCAAGGGTTGTGGGGATTCAAGTGATAACATCTGTAAAACACTTGGCCCAACCCTAGTACTTAGTAGGTCTGCAGAGAATGTTAGCTCTTAATTATTTTTATCTTAATGTATACCATGTGTGACCTCTATCTTCACATTTCAATTCTTAAAGAACTTTTAAGGAAGTACTTTATTCCATGGTCCATCTGGTCTCTCTATCAAGGGAGCAGCGAGATTTTGTAAATTTTCTGAGTCAAGTACTCTTTAAGCCTGTTTTACCTTTTCAGTGAAACTAAGTGTCTTTGCAGATTTCATTCTCTTTCTATGAGATACCATGTCTCTGAAGAGGTCTGAAGAACTCAAGATGTCCTCAACAGTGCTATGTAAAAATTTTCCCTAAACCCCAATATACTATTGCATTTACAGAAGTGAATTCAGAGCCAGACTGATTGGGTCAAAGCCCAGCTCTCTCCATTTCTAGCTATGTGATTTTTCCAAGTCAGTTAATCTTTAAAGCCTCAGGTTTCTCGTTTGCATATTGGGGAAACTGACACTTTCTACTACATGGGATTGTTGGGGCATGCGGGGAACATACAGCGTTGTAAACTGTTCAGCAAAAGCCTGGCCGATAGTTGATACTAAATATATCATTGCTGCATTATTACTAGCTGCCAGTCTACGTCTCTCAACCGCTGGAGGAGGGATGTTCGATTCAGAAGCCACTTAAGCTGCAAGTCAGGCCATAGGAATGTTGCCCCATAAACTCAGCAGGGTTCAGAATTCTTAGAAAGATAAGCAGCAGGGCAGGGCATTGTTCTAGTTCTATCTGGCTACAGCGGAGACATGCTCAGCATACTTATTCTGAGGACCTTAGCTGCTTCGTCTGAAAGTAAGGTGATACATCTGCAAAGTAAGACTTGGGGATGTGCAAAGAGGTCTTTTCAAGTACACAATTGTCTGATTTAAAAATAAGGTAAAATAAGCAGAGATTCTGTTTGGGTGTTCCTTTTACGTTTTTACTTACCCCTTTCGTTTTAGATACTAAAACTAAAACCTGTGGCCTTCCCTGCTTGATATTCATAGCACGCTTTGCTGATGGATCAAATTATTCTTTTTATTGGGCTTGGATGAGGCTTCAGAATACTACTTAACACAGCATTCTAGTGTGTTGAGCCACTATTAATCCTTCCAAATTTTAATTTTAAGGACAGGACATCCTCTTTATCTCTGTTTTGTGAAGCATCTTACATATTTAGGCCTGCCTTCTGTGACAGTCACATATATTTCTTTTCACTAATCAAAGCCAAAAGATGTGACTGTCTTAAGTTCCATTTTCTCTGACGTTTATAAGTAGCTGACTATAGAATTCATTCTCAGTTTCAAGGGGTTTACACTTTAAAAGGAACTGCATTAATTCTTTTGAAAGTACTTATGGAAGCCATTCTCTGTTCTTCCCACTATGCATGTTCAAGCAATGGAAGGGACAACCAAATTAACAGGCAACTGCAGTGCCATATGTCTGTACAATGGCCATCCAGGAGGCCAGGGCCCGGGTAGGTGAGCTGGGGAGACGTCCAGTTCATCTTGAGGATTAAGGGGCTGTTTTTAGGAGATCATTATGGATTACAATGTTCTAGCACAGGGAACAGTGTGGAGCCTGATGGAGAGAGAGACACCATGGTCTGGTCAGGGAATGTTGAGTCACTCTGAATAGCAAAGCATGGTCTATAATGGGCTGGGCTTGTGGGAAAATGAAGACACATTTGAAAATAAATGTGAGAAAAATAAGAAGGTGATCTGAAGTCATCATCTTATAGAAAAAGATGCAATGCTTTGACTGGAAAGGTAGTTACGGAGGTAAAAACAACCAGGGAGGTAGTGGTAAAGGAAATACTAAGGAAAAGAGCTCAAATTACTACACACAGAGGCTGCCCATGAGGGGTAATCAGATCTGAATGCACGATCAGTGCATACAACGAGGAAAGGGGAGAGTAAATTTCTCTCTGTGGCATTTGGAAATAGATTTATTTTCTTGTCAACATAAAGGCAAATACCAGAGCACTTGTTTGAACTCTAGTAAAACAGAAATTTAATCACTTAGAGGGACACTTTGTCAGGCCATTATATTTCGAGTTTCTGAGGACTTATTTTTCTTTGTTACATAACCTAAACATAACAGCTAGGGATGGTGACAGGATAGTAGGTCCACAGGACTATGAAATACAAATTTGACTGAAAATTGGTAACTCTTGGCTGGGCGCAGTGGCTCACCTGTAATCCTAGCACTTTGGGAGGCCAAGGTGGGTGGATCACCTGAGATCAGGAGTTTAAGACCATCCTGACCAACATGGTGAAACCCCATCTCTACTAAAAATACAAGAATTAGCCAGGCGTGGTGGTGGTGCCTGTAACTCTGGCTAGTGGGGAGGCTGAGGCAGGAGAATTGTTTGAACTTGGGGGCGGAGGTTGCAGTGAGCCAAGCTGGTGGCACTGCACTCCAGTGTATACAACAAGAGGAGTTAAACTCCATCTCAAAAAAAAAAAAAATGGTAACTCTTTTATTCAATATATATGGATTAATCCACTGCAATGTGCCAGGCACTGTGATACATGTTGAAAATAAAGCAGTGAACAAATTAACGTGGCTTCAGGGAGCTTATAATCTAGTAAAAAGATATTAAACAAATAAACACAGGATACATATGCGATTACAATTCGAGATAAGTCCTTATAAGGCAAAGCAAAATATAGAATGAAAGGTTCAAATCGGAGGAACTATTTCTAAAAGTGGGAGCCAAGGAGGGCTTTCTATGGAAGGGAAATGCATGCTGAGCTCCAAACAAGGAGCAGGCACCATAGGGGACAGTGCTCCCGATAGGGCAGCAGTTCTCAGGCAGATGATGGTTTTGCCCTTCAGGGGACGTTCGGCAACATCCAGAGGCATTTTTTGTTGTCACAGCAGGGATGGTGTGGTGCTACTGGTATCTAAAGACAGGCAAGAACCAGGCAAGTGTGAGAAATTGGAGGAGGGCAAGGCCTGGAAGGGAGAGAGACTGTGTGCAGAGGCCATGAAATGGCAGGGCTAAATCGTGCAGGGCCTGGCTGACTGCTCCACATACAGCGTATAGACGTTTGTTTTCCCAAGTTAGGTGATGAGCTTCCCCAGGTTTTTAAGCAGGACTGTTAACGGGTTGATTCACTTTTTAAGACTGTCAGGGTGCTGGGTGAGAATGGAAGAGGAGGAGGTGGGAAGTAAGGAATGGGCCCAGGAAGGTGCAAGAGGAGAAGCTGGGAGACCCTCAGGAGGCTGTAGCAGGGTCTCGCTGACAAAGCGTGGTGTTGATTGCAAGCAGGGCTTTTGCGCTAGTGGAGACATTTACAATCAGAGAGCAACTGGTCATTCCAACTTAGAAAATATAGCACACTCTCTTCTCAAAATACCTCATAATCCTTTCACCATCTGTTTTTCCTATTTCTGTTGATTTGTTTAAACATATAATGAGTATTTTCATACAAAGAAAAGGGGGGCCTTACCATTTTAGACAATGATAAATAAGTGAGCTCCTGATCCTTAGTAAAAACATGTGAAGTGTTCAGATAAAAGGCGTGTCAGAGAACTACATGAAATCCACAGACCACGAAGGGAGACAACGGAACTACTATCGCTCCATGTATTTCAGGAGTCATCGTAAGTTTTAACCTTACTTTACTTTGGTTTTTATACCTTGGCTGGCTTTGATGATAGTATCAGAGGAAATGTGTATGCTTCATCAGGGGCTTTTAAAAATTTTTTATATCGTAAGTTGCGGTAAAAAAAAAATAAGCATTTTTTTCTGAACTACAGATAGTCCTCCAAAGGAAAAAAAACACTCACAGGTAATCAAACCTAGACAGCAGTTTCCCAAATACCAACCCTTCAAATATTATAAATATCATCTCATGATTTTAGTCATAGCTATGTATTACCTGGCCTCTTCTGTACTTACTATTTTTGTTTGTAAATCAATCCTTTAAAAAAAAAATCACCATTTTAAGTGGAAATTCACTTAGTAGCCACAAATAGAGGATAATGTTTACAATAAAATTTAAAAAGTTCAACACGATATGCTTAAATTCCTGTTAGCTATTTTTGTCTGCTTCACAGAAAACCTGAACCCTCTTCCTCTGCTAAAATGCGAAACTCACACGTTTTAGAGAGTGTGTAACATCTAGCAATGGCTCCTCCAATGGCAGGAGTCTGCAAACTGGCCCAAGGATTGTTTATATACAAACCAGAGTTAAGAGGGAGTTTCATATTTTTTAATGGTTCAAAAATATCGAAAGAAGAATAACATTTCACTTGTAAAACTATACAAAATTCAAATTTCAGTGTGCATTAAAAATTCTTTTTGGAGCCACACCCATCCCTTATGTTTTAACTACAGCTGCTTTAGTGCTAAAATGGCTGAATTGAGTAGCAATAACAGAGACCTCATGGCTTGCAAAGCCCAAGATACTATTCAGTCCTGTATAGCTAAAGTTCGCCTACCCCTCATTACGTGACCCAACTTACTTAAAGCCACTGCAGGTGCTATGCCTATGGTATGTGTAGCTCCCATACTCTGGAAAATTCTGCTCTGTGAATAAGCATGTCTAAAAACTGAGGTTCTGATACCCACAAAGAAGCAATAAAGCTTCAGAGAAATATGTCCCCCATTGGGAAATGACATCAGAAGCAAGAGTAGATGAATGTTGTTTGAGAATAGACAGGATACATCCACATGCCTCTTACGTGCAGCTCAACTGGAATGTCAACAGAAGTAGTTTGGTGGATGTTTGCTCCTGCTGTACCAACTCAAGTGTAAAATAATGGGCTATTTATCTACTTGTGATGACAATTTTTTTTTCTGCATGTAAACATTAAAACCCCTTCTGATGAACAATGTGATTACACGGTCCAGTTTCAGTGAGCTTCTATAGTTAGTTACACTTAACGCACTTACCACAACTAATGAGAACTATTCATGCACACCAAGAGATTAAGAGCTGGGCCTGATTCTCAAAAGTATGGGAAAGGAAAGAAATGGTTTGCAGGCTCAGACTGCACCAACCAGACTTCTTACACTAAGCTCATTTAAAGAAATGACAGAGTGGATAGGCTCAGCTTGAAGGCATCTCCCATAAAAACATCACTGTTTTAATTACTATGTAAAAGCAGTAGTATAATTTGTAACTAATTCTTCAAAAGTAGACACAGAAAATACAGCTGAGTCACCTCTAGTCCTGGGGCAAGGGATACTCTGCTATTTTAAGTACTGGTTCAGAACCTGGGCTGTGCATGAGAATCACGTGGGAAGCTCTTAAAAACCTGAGTCCCAGACCACACCCCGATCAATTCAATCGGGATCTCAGTTTTGTAAAGATCCCCAGGTGCTTCCAGCATGAGGCCATAGTCGAGAACCAGCACTCTCTTACTGTCTTACCTTGTAAGCTGATATCCATAAGATGTTACATTGGCTCACCCGGGCCAAGAAGCTAAGCTGGACAAGTGTGGAGGAGGTAGAGTGAAAAGGGGAACTCTAGCAAGATGTCAGTTGAGGAGGCTGGTGATTTTTGTACATTTCTGGTAATACCAAAATCTCAACTTGAGATTTCTAAATGGAATTGTGAAAAGTGCATTCAATTAGTCTGTTGAGCTTCCAAAATGTTATTTTAAATAGTTAATAGGAATGATTGTGCTGGGCTCCTGAGTTCCACCCTTAAGCTAAATCTCTGGGGAACACTTACACCCAGTAAGGAATATTCCAAGTAATTAGCCTTCATATACGGTGATGGTGGCACTACAACATCTTGGACATGCTAGGCGAAGCAGTGGACTCTGAACTATAAGTCAAACAGAGCATTAACAGCTATCTGCATATTGGTTTTGCTTCTGGATATGAAATCACCCAAGCTATATTTTTTCCACGATCAACTCCAGGGCCCTTCACTCTTGCCCATCCTTAATAATCTCTGCCTTAACTAACAATTTTTTTTCCCTAGGAATTTCTTAAAAGGTAGGTAATAGGGAGGGAGAGATGCATCAATGTTTAGTATATGACAGTTACCCAGTCCTCCAATAACAACTCCTAAGTTTATCCATTGAGGCTACTCTTTAGGAAATAAATTTTGAATAGTCTGAATCAAGTTAAAATTGAATCAAGCCCAACATTCTTCTGGAAACCCAATACATCTTACAGGAAAATTATGTAACTATAAAAAGGTATTCATTAAATCCTAACTATTCATATGGCAAGTGTCAAATGTAATTTAAAGGAGGATTTTTAAAAACATATTAAAGTTCCGTTACCCTCAATTTCTCCATGCCGAACCAAACACTTTTGCCTAGGCCCTCTCTTGACCAGTCGGGGCAGATTTCTTGGACTTCGGAGAGTTGGTAGGGCAATTCCCGGCAGTGGAAAGGTATACGTCAGTCTTCCCAGAGGTTATAATATTTGCATTTATTGAGCATCACAGATACAGAATGCCAGGCACACTCTACTAATAGCTCAGCACAAACCAATGAGTCAGAGAATATCATTCCTAATTACAGATGAAAGATCTCAGGCTCTCACAAAGGCTATGTAAAATGCCCTTTAATCAGTGGCCGTTCTGTGATTCAGACCCAGGGCTGTTTGTCTCTAAAGCTTGGGCTCTCAGTTGCTACTCCATACTGCCAACTCAAGCCATCAAGCAGACCAGGCAGCCCTTTGAGGGACCAATGGAGGAGCTCGAAATAGCCTCGTTCCCAGCATGGGCACATATGCAACACTATCGTCCATCTGCCACAATTCTACTGTGTATTGATGCCATTCTAGAAGAAAGCCCAAAGGCCATTTGGGCAGCCTCTCAACAGTTCACCACTTCAGTTGTTAATCGAATCGATCTATCTTTTTATTGGGAAGGAGGCACCTGCCTGAACAGCTGGGTCTCCCTACCTTATTGCATTAAGGGTATGAATAAATACAATTGCTTCTGCCAGTAACACATACACAAACTGGATGTGGCTTGGAGGTATATATTTTTAAAGTCATGCATATATATTTAATTAATAGTCTGTAACATAACAAATGTGGTTTAGGTGATGCTAATAATAAAGTTCTGTTTTCAGTAATATTTCCCATGGGAGTAATTCCCACATTATCAGTCCAGGCACTGGCTGTGTCCAGATCGCCTGAGATATTAATTGAAAATACAGATTCCTCAGGTTCACCCAAAACAAACTGAATCAGACTATCCAGGGTGATGATCTGGAAACTGTGTTTCCAATAAAGCCCCAGGTGACAGTAGTGCACAGCCAGAATTAGGAACTAATTTACTAAGTTAGAGTGAATGGGGGCAATTGCCTCAGGCCAATTCATTTGACCTTTTTAATATTTATTGACCTAATACTATTTGCAAGCACTGTTCTAGACCCCGAGAACAACCTGTGAACAGGGCAGATAAGGTCCTTCATATGAAGTTTACAGTTTAGAGAGGGGAGACCAGCAAGCAGTAAGCAAGTAGATGTATGCAGAAATAAGATCATTTCAGGTAGTGGCATTCCAGGGTGGCAAAGAGGGCATGGCATGAGGAAAGAGAAGGCTATCAAGCAATTATTTGGGAAGGCAGAGGGTTTGGTAGCAAGGCAGAGGGTCAATAAAGAGGTACTCCTCTTCCCCAAATGGTGCTAAAAAAATATAGGTGAGATTTTAACCACACAGGCACCTTCAGATCTCAGATTCAGAGTAGGTAAGACAGTTCTTTGTATATCACATACCTTCCACAAAGGCCAACTGGTTTGGGACCAGGGCTAGACCCTCAATCTCTCCTCCTCTGACCTCTCTTTCTCCTGCCTGTGAGATCCCCCTTGCCTATCAATTTCCTGAAGACTCTGCTGGAGAACTCCCAGTTCTGCTAACCACCAGGAGCCACAGCGTCTCTTTTCTGAAGTCAGGAAGATTTGGGATTTGAACCAAGTTCTGTTTGAGCACAATGATCCTACTCTTTCTAAAATACCGTAAGGTAATACATAGTAAAGGATTATTTTCTGGTGGTAATTGCTGGGGGACAAGCAGGGAAGGAAGGCTGGTACAGTAAGACTGGAGAAATGGGATACAAGGGAAAACTCCATCTTCATTTGCACACTATTCAATTTAAACTGATCTTAACTGGGTAAACACCTGCTGGTAGAAGACACAGTGTGACTTGCCTCAGGCTTTACCCAGACTATCCAGCTCTGTCTACTTCCTTCCTGTGAACCTTCCCAGACGCACAGGAAGAAATTGTTCTTATTTGTTCTAGGTCTCATTTCCTTCTACTCATGAGCCAAGATACAGACAGTACTTCTGCAGTCAGAGGAGAGATGGTCCTTACAAATTTTACAATTGGAAGGATGAGGTAAAATAGGGCCAAAGGTAGATGAAGTTTGAGTAGGGGAGCAGGGGAGGAAAATTGCAAGTACGTGAGACAGAATTTGTGTTACAAGTCATGTTTTTCCAGTATCTGACATATACAAGACACTGGTTGCCCAGAAAATGATGAGGTGTCACAAAGTGTCAAACAACATTGGGTCTCCAGAACACTTTCATTAGAAATACTTTGTTTTCGATTTGTCATTAAAGTTTCTAGTTACATTAAGGAGAAAGTCTCAATTTGTTCCTAGCATTTCATTGCTTATATTCCTTCCCCCCCATGCACACACACTCATATATATGCATATGTATGTATATATTCATATATATACATATATTTATATATATTTTGTATATATGAATGTGTGTAATTTTGTTCGTTTATACTTATATTTCCTTCTAAACACTGATGAAATGTTTTTATTTTAAATACATTTAAGTTGCAAGGAGGAATTATTTTAAATAAAATATCAAGCAAATATATAATAGGTGGCATTAAAGATGGGACGGGAATCAAGGTGATAGAAAATGGCTGAAGTGTGATAGATCTTATCTAACCCAATCTCCTTTCTTTATAGATGAAAAATCAGAGGCCCAGATAACTAATTCACAACCACACAAGCATTTAGCAGCAAAAATGGTAATAGCATGCAGCTCTCTCTGTTCAGTGCCCTTTTCAGGATGTGAAGAAAGATATCTGTACAAATATGAGAAGTCCTTCCCAAATAAGTAAAGTAACTGGCATAACTGAGGAATTCTTTGGCAAGTCTACTCTGTATACCGACTCAAGAAAAACAGGGAAAAAGCCCCAATCTGTTCTTTCTAGTTGTGTGCCAATAAAAAGTCACAGATCTTTCTGAACCTCACTTTCCTCTTCTGTTAAATTTTTTTTAAAAAATCCATCAACATAAATAAAAACTCTACTTGTCTCAAAAGGCTTTAAGAATTAAGGATGATTATAATATAATGGCTTGACATGTAAGAAGTGATCATACACAGCATTATTTTTCCTTCTGTCCCTCAAAATATGTTTTGGGGTTTGAATGACTAAAAAAAAAAAAATGTGTGTTCTTTCCTAAATTTCACTTCTTCCATTCCCAGATGAGTTTCTTTTCAAATAGGAGGTGAAGTTCCCAGGTCATGAGCCCAAAATTATGGCAAACCAAAAGAACATTTCACACTGAAAGCAAAATTAATAGCAGCAGCAAAGTCTCTGAGAGTTTAAGAGCAGATGAAAAGGCTGGGTGCAGTGGCTCATGCCTGTAATCCCAACTACTCGGGAGGCTGAGGCAGGAGAATCACTTGAACCCAAGAGGTGGAGATTCCAGTGAGCCAAAATCACACCACTGCACTCCAGCCTGGGGGACAGAGGGAGACTCTGTCTCAAAAAAAGAAAAAAAAAAAGAGCAGATGAAGAGGTAAGAACAGTATTTAGGACTCGCCTCTTTCCCTTCACTGAAAGGATTTAGCAGAAACGGGACCTATGATTCCAGCTAGCTACACTAGTCCTCTGCAGTACATGTCACACCTGCTAGACTAATGGAGACATTAGAGGAGGAATAGGCTATTTTAAATGTTGAACTTTCTTCTTCAAAAATACATGCAGAGATAAATGAATGCAGTGATCATTTCATCTTTTGTGTTGATATTTTTGGTGACCATAAAAACACACTCCTCGGATCTCTGGCTGTGGGAACAGAGTTGATGGAGGGCCAAACTGGCTGTCCCCTTCAGATCCACTACTCTGTACTGAGGTTCCCAGGGCTGTTCTCCACCAATGACTGGGCACAGAGAAGAAACGAATTCATGCCCATCTATGCAGGATGCAGAAAATCTCGGATGGACAACTGTCCTGGCTGACACTGTTTTAGAATTTGCTGCTCCCTGGGGCTCTTCCTGCCCACTCCTCTTTCCTTCCCACTCTCCCTTCACTGGTGTCAGACTCACATTGCCATCTGAAGTCTGTCCTCACCTTCTCCTGCTCCTCTGCTTTAGTTTTCACAGGTGTTTCCCTCAGTAAATCTCTTGCATACCTAATCTTGTCTTGGTATCTGCTTCTTAGAAGACTCAAAATAACACAACATCTTTCCAGAAGTTCAACCATCACCAAACAGATAATCCTATACAAGGTTTAAAATGAGTAGCTAGCCAGGCACTCCGATGTGCCCCATTGGTTATAATGGAAAAGAAAAAAAAATGTTCTGTCAGCATTTTGTGTAAACTTATGACCACATTTAATCAACCAGAGTGTACCTTCACTGACTACCAGATGTGTCATTAACCATTTCTGAAAAAAGTGAAATAAAATCACCCAGCATGAGAATGCCGTGGAATAAGTCAATACTAACAGATGGTGTTTATTTTGTCACTGCTTGTATTAAAAAATTACCACCTAGTCCCATCAAATCCATTTCTTTAAGGTGGAAGCTTTATGTAAAAACTGCTACAGAAAATGCAATATTTTATCAGCTGTCATTGAGTCCCTTAAAATATGAGCACTTGTTTTCATGGTTTTCAGTTTTCTAGGACATGGTGCAATACACAGGAGATGGGTTTGTATAAATCTGACACGATCGAGTATTTTGCCAGCAGCTCTGTCTTGCAACATGCAATCTGTTTTGTTTTTCAAACAAAGTTGGTACATGAGTTAGTTGGAAGAGTAGTGTTTCGAGGATGAAGACAGAAATTTCTCAATTAAACAACCTCTGCAATGTGGTGCAGCCTACATGCTCAACAATAGGGGATCATTTAAGGATGTGATCACATGCTCTTTTAGATGGAATCAGGGAGAATCATGAAAAATGATGAAACATGAAAACATGGGGGGAAATTTCACCATACAGTAAGAAAAAAAAAAACGATAAAGCAATAGTAGAACGCTATACCATCGCTGCTTCAGAATACTACAGTGAGAAGCAATATGACAGGGGTAAGAGGACGTAATCTTGAACCAGTCTTCTTGAGAACAAACTGAGGTCTGCTGCTTACTCTCACCATATTTATAACCTTGCTAAAGTCGCTCGACTGATCCCTGCCTCAGTTGCTCCATCAATCAAGAATGATGAAAACAGTGCACATAGTTCATGGAGGATCAAATATAAAGTGCCTTTCAAAGTGCGTGGCACAGAGTGAGTGTTATATAAATACCATCATTATTGTTGTAAATTTTATTACATATCATTATAGAGAAAGCCCTGGAAGCACATTTCTCACAATGTTGATAGTGATTCTTGCTAAATGGTAAGACTGCAGTCGATTTTCAAGTGTTTCTTTCTTGGCTTATTTGTTTATTCTAATGTTTTCTCACACATACAAAAATGTACCATTTAAAAAGGAAAAGGGAAAGGAGAGAAAGAGAGGAAAAGAAAGAACAATTTTCACTTGCTTTTGCTGTACCAATTTCTACTACTATAAATAATGTAAAATTGGCTGGATAAAACAGCATTTTTTTTTTAAGTTTTAAACTCAAAGTACCTTGATGACTCCGAATTTCTTTTAAAATACCTCAGCTGAAACATCTGGTTACTCTCAACATCAATGCTAGCACAATAAGTGAGCAAACTTGCATATCCATCAACGTGAGCCTGCAACAAAGTGAGAACACTAAGCAGGTAGAAAAATAGTTTTTCCCTGATAAATAAGTTGGACATGTACGTGCTCCCTCTCCCAATGTTTCCATTTCACCTTCCTCCACTTGATGATGAAAATTCAGCCAGCTTCTTTTTTCCTTCAGAAAACAAGAGTCTTCGTAACCTTTGTGCATATGCATATTTAAAAAAATGCATACTGACAATTACACTCAATAAACACATAGATCATATAGGTATATATTCTCTAAATATGCAAATAAATCAAATACAATGTGACCTTGGTGCCATTTTGATTTAAAATCTTTGACTTAAAGAAATCAAACTTCAATCATTTCTTGGAGTCCTGTAGTATAGCCTGATTCAGTTTTCTCTGAGGTAACCAGAGAACACATCACATAAGGTCAATAGCAAAACACTGGATGATCAAATCACAGCAGAGATATAACTTTCCCCATACTCTAGATACCCTTTTGTTAATCACACCTATTTGGCAATGTGTTTATAAAGATCTGAGAACGGATCTTTCAATAGGTGGGAGTCTAGGAATGAAGCTGGGGCTATTCTGGATGATGCTCCTCCCTCTCTCCTCCAGGATTTCAACATGTGCTCGGTGAATTATTTTACCAATTTTACCTTCAATGGCAAGAAACGTAATTACTTTTGCACCAATCTAATTGAAATGGTGCTCTCAAGCTAAGGGAACCCCCAAGGTGTCAGGAGCTTCATTTTTTGGGGGGTTCTATATTTGTCTAAGTCATTTCTAATGGCTCCAGGCATCTCAGCAAACCCCAAGTACCCATCCTTTTTCATGTTTTAAATCCCAAATAGTTAGGTTGAGAGTCAAGAAAATTCCGGAACATATCTCTGAATATCATCTCATTCTATGAGATTGACCCTTGTGATACAGAATGAGGTTACCATAGAAACGCATCTGGTCTCACTTTTGCTGAGCCCTACCTGCCTTTCTACTTTGTAAACATTTCCATTTTAAAAGCCCTCAGTGAACCAAAGTGACTACTGGGCAGACACTACCTGGAAGGTATCTCAGGCATCTTATTCTGCAACCCAACCTGAGGACATATTTTGTCCAGGTTGTGAGAAGATAGGCTATTTCTTTCCTAAATGCTTAAAGCAATGCAGATTCCTTCTTAGTGGCAAAAAGACCATTTTTGTGGAGCCTATGACTTTTCCTTTCCCTAATGTTTTAGATTGGAGATGGGAAAGTGTGCTGTCTTAGGTGAATAATGATGCATGTCTTTATGACTTAGAGTGTTCAAAGGAGCTGTAGAACATTTTTAAAGATTCATTTCTTCTCAGGCATCTTATTCTGCAATCCAAAGATTGCTGTGTACTTACTCAGGGACCTATCTTGGAAGGAAATAGACTATCCATCTCAAACGTATCCTTACAAAAATGTTCTTTGCCACAAGACAAGTATGGTGGATCTTGGCAAATAATAGTAGGTGATCAATAAACTCTGTCTTGTTATGTGTCAGACACTAGCCTAAGCTCTTCAATGCATTATTTTATTTCATCTTTATGTCAGTCTTATGAGAAACATACTTTTATTATTCCCATTTTACAGATGAGAATGTGGAAGTGACTTGCTCAAGGTAATACCATCACTGGGGGCAGTGCTAGATTTAAACTCAGGGTTTTGTTCCACACGCTGATAACTGATTCTACAAGCTGGTACTCAACCATACACAGTTGAAAAAGCATATGAGGCCTCTCACCCAGCCTTGGTGCTACATCCCCTGTCTACCCTTTGACCATTTTTGGAAAGGCAAATGTGCCCTATAGTTAGCAAGAGAAACATCGTATCTTTTCAACCACCTATCACAGACTATCATATGTCATTACAGATAACCTATTTATCATGAATTGCAACTACATGATTCTCTTGATGATGTTTAGGATAAACTCTTATAAAGATTTGTACTTCTACACACACTGGGAACAGGTAGAAACTCTTAAGTGCAAGACAGGAGTAAACATTCTCTAAAAACGAATTACTGATATAGCAATGAATCAGCAGTATCAACCACTGAGATGTTGAAAATACATTTCCTCCCAACAACGTTTGAAGGATCACGTCGGGGATTCTTTAGGAAAGAGTACAGTTGAATACAGAAGGAAAAAGAAGGCCGAGATGGGGGAAGGAAAAGGATAAGAGGATATTGCTTAATTGGTTGATTCAAGAGGTCATATGAAGACTCAGAGTTTCATGGCTTGGGGTCTGAAAATAGGAGGACAGAGTTTACTTTGGCATGGCAGACATGCACTGAGTAGGAATAAAAGAAAGAGATAACTGTCTATATTCACAGATGATTTCAATTTCTCCCTTAAACTACACGTTTGAGTCACTTCTCAAAAATATCACTTATATTCAATGATACAAATATTTTACCATTTTCTTTTTAAGTTGCTTTCTGAAAAGGTCAACAGTAGTGAGAAGAAAGGCTTAAAGATATTGATGATTAACAATTCCAAATGAGGTCCTCAGAGTCTGTTTCTAGAATGTGACCCTAGGATCGGAGCCTGTTTCTCAGAGCCTCTTTCTAAAATGTGACCCTACGATAGGAGCCACCAAGGTAGCATTGAGTACCAATTGAGAGCTAGTGGTCTAGATTTCATAAGATCTTACTGGAGTCCCAGTTTAGCCTTACCACTTACAAGCAATGTACCTTCGGGCTCACAGGTTTAGCTTTGTATGTTGCCATTTTCTCTCATCTCTGATATAGTGATATTAATAGACCCTGGATATTTATTAACAGATTATTCACAGATCAACTGAGATAGTACATGTGAAGATAGTTCAATATAGTAGGTGCTCAGTAAAGATGAGTATTCTTTTTTTTTTTTGGGACGGAGTTTCGCTCTTGTTACCCAGGCTGGAGTGCAATGGTGCGATCTCGGCTCACCGCAACCTCCGCCTCCTGGGTTCAGGCAATTCTCCTGCCTCAGCCTCCTGAGTAGCTGGGATTACAGGCACGCGCCACCATGCCCAGCTAATTTTTTGTATTTTTAGTAGAGACAGGGTTTCACCATGTTGACCAGGATGGTCTCGATCTCTTGACTTCATGATCCACCCGCCTCGGCCTCCCAAAGTGCTGGGATTACAGGCGTGAGCCACCACGCCCGGCCGAGTATTCTTATTAGGACAGTTATAACACTATAACAACTACTACTGTTCATATTAGTAATGGGAAAAAGACTTCTGGTGAGGGAAGAAAATAATTTAATACCCTTAAAATAGCCTATAGCATTCTTTATTCTCTCAACAAAATGTTTTAACTAAATTATCTCTGTTTCCCATCTAGCAATGCAGAAAAGTAGACAAGAGATTTAGGCTGAAAATCTTTCTTTACATACTATCCAAGCTCTATCTGAGAGCACAAGATTTCTTTATTTGTTGCATGACTCATTCTCCCCACATACTTACTCATTTACACCATGGATAAAATGTCAGTGTGTGCCCTCAATCTCGATCAGGTAGATACAGAAAGTGGTGCATTTTTCATGTGGAAGGCACAGAGAATGAACTGAGAGTTTCCAGAATGCAAAAGCCTCCTGCTTTGTGCTTATGTGAGACAAAGGCTACCCCTGTGCTCACCCGCATGAGAACCAAGAGCCAGGTGGCATCATTTGGAAAGACCATCAACCAGTTGGGATGGGTAGCCAAGGCTGAGACCATCTGTCTCATGCAAAAGCACCCAGTGGGTATTAGAGACCTCGTCACAGAGGCCTGGGTATGTACTTTCTGTTTTTCCTCGTCAAAATAAATTTTAGTGTTGGTCTGGATCCTTTTCTACTGAATGATGACCAGAGAAGAGAAGCTGGCACTGGTGATTCTTTTGCCAGCTGCAGGAGAAGACCTTCTGGTTTCCCCACTGCCACATCCACATGGAGTGTGCAATTTCTTCTTTTTGAAAGCTTGGGGAGCCACAGGCAAGCACAATGGCCATCCAGCCACCTAAGATGCATTCCTTTTATCCAAGTACTACATGCATTTTTAATTGAAAAATACTTCCAATTACATTACAGTTATCATAAATAAGAGTACAATGTGCTGGAGAGTGAAGCCGGCAGGCCACTCACAGATTGATTGTTATTAAAATTAGCATTATTATGATTTCATCAATTATTTCTACACTTTGGAACATTTTGCTTTCTTCCAAACCTCTTCCCATGCTTTTGTGAGTTTCATTATAATGTCAGGTGCCCCTTTCATAGAAGCATAAATTTCATGTCTGACAAATATGGTTTTCCCTATCTCAAGAAACCATGCTATTTGGGGCCTGGAGAAAATGGCAATGCTATTTCTAATGCAGCCTATGTTTATTCTCTCGTGTAAACCCAATTATCAGCAGCTTTCGGGATTTTATTACATTCAACCAGATGTTTATATAACAACAAGAACACCACGCTCTACCTTTTAATGATAAGCGTAGTGGACATTATTCTATTCTGCATGAACAGTATTCTTCTCCTAAGAGGTTAGTGACATTTGTGCAACCAGGAGGGAAGTTGACATCACAGGAACCATCTTTCTTTTGAGCAACCAAGACAAAGTAATATAAAAATGGCACCCAGGGCCAAATCTACTTTCTTGACCTTTTATTTCTGATGCCCAGGAAATAAAAAAAAAGACATGGTCCTGCCTGTCACAGAGCTACTGGAGGATATAGGCAATAAATATTCAACTCAAACAAACGTACACAATTAATACAGATTATAACTGCTGTGAAAGAAATAAGCGTAGTTGCCATTATTATCGTCCATTAGTGCAGGAGACGACGGTAACAGACATATCCAACACATTAAAAAGATGTCATGTACTCTAAAAGCAGGAATGTCTTGAGAGATATATTTTTAAAGAAAGTCTCATTACAGGTAATTTGAAAGTTTTTCCTAGGGGAAAAAAGGTGTCATTATTGTGTTTCCTCTTTGTTAATTATTTGTCTCCCCACCGATAAAACAACAAAGGGCAAAGACTACGTATAATTATTCTCTGTCACAAACTATGAGAAGGCCTGATTATATTTTATCAAGCATCTAATACTATAAGTCTTGCTGTTACAGCCAGGGTCCCCAGCTTGCCTGACAATCCTGTGGATATACCACCTAGAGTTGGGAGTCTGCAAACCCCAGGCCGTCTGTTGGGAACCACGCCACACAGCAGGAGATGAATGGTGAGCGAGCATTACAGCCTGCGCTCTGCCTCCTGTCAGATCAGCAGTGGCGTTAGATTCTCAAAGGAGCATATTGTGAACTGCATATGCAAGGGATCTAGGTTGTGCACTCCTTATGAGAATCTAATGCCTAATGATCTGAGGTGAAACAGTTTCATCTCACAACAATCCCCCTGCCCCCAGGATCTGTGGAAAAACTGTCTTCCATGAAATCAGCCTCTGACGCCAAGAAGGTAGGGGATTGCTGATCTAAAGGGTATAGGCACTGTTGCCACTGAGCACTGGAGTTCGTGTTCCCATTTCAGGGAGAGGTCATAAACAATGATGTCATAAACAATGACAGAATGAATAACTTTGTACATATACTTAATTTCTACAGGACAAGAAATGCAAGAGAGTATTGCATCCATAACAAGTTGCTATGAAAAGGCATTCTTGGTCAGGCATGGTGGCTCACACCTATAATCCCAGAACTTTGGGAGGCCGAAGAGGGCAGATCGCCTGAGGTCAGGAGTTTGAGGCCAGCCTGGCCAACATGGTGGAACCCCATCTCTACTAAAAATACAAAAATTAGCCAGGTGTGGTGGCAAGCGCCTGTAATCCCAGCTACTCGGGAGGCCGAGACATGAGAATCACTTGAACCTGGAAGGCAGAGGTTTCAGTGAGCTGAGATCACGCCACTGCACTCCAGCCTGGGTGATAGAGTGAAACTCGGTCTCAAAAAAAAGAAGGAAAGAAAGAAAAGGCATTCTCTCTCTGCGTGTGTGCTCTTTTGCTTTTGCTCTTTTCATCAAGGAACACAGAATGCATGTGTAAACACACATGCGTAATAGTAGGGCTGGATAATAGAATGGCAGAATGAACGTAGTTAAAGAGAAAATAAGTGGTTTGGAAGTAAAATCTAGAATTCACCCAGACACATAAAATTGAAAGAGAAGAAAACGTTTTTCCTACCTTGGCCAGTTTTTTGATGAGGCTATGGAGAACTAGGTACTCCTACACTAACGGTGGGATAACAAATTGGTACAATCTTTTTGGAGGGCAATCTGGGCATGTGTACATACATTTTTGTGCATTAGGTTTATGATATGCATACATATACATATATACATAATTAGAATATGGGTATATGTATATAAACAAATATAGTTAGAATATGAATATATATATACATATACATACACATACAAGCACACGCACTTTTAATATGCATATATACTTTCACTCAGCAAGCCTAATTCTAGGTATCTGTCCTGTAGAAATTAAGTATATGGACAAAGTTATTCATTCCATCATTGTTTATGACATCAAATAAAATAGACATAACTTAAATGCCCATTAGTAGGGGAATAATAAAATCATTGTACTTCCATCTTTGAAATTAGCTGCAGCTGTTCAGTGGGCTAGGATATATGTTTAAAATGGAAAGATAGTCATGATATGCCATTAGGAAAAAGCAAGGCACACAATTATATGTAGTGTATAATCCCCTTTCTGTTAAAAAAAGAAGGAAAACAATGTGTGTCCCTGTGTGCATATAGATGCTAGAAAAATTCTGAAATAATTGAAACAATAGTATTGAAAATATGGTTTGAACTATGGAGTTCAGGTAGCATATTAAAACAATTCATAAGCATATATAATTATAGAGTAAAATTTCCCATTTTGAAGTTTGACTTCATAATTGTTTTAAAATGTGAAAACAGAAAATTAAATTTGAAAAACCATGACGTAGTTAGCAACTCAAATCACAACTTCATTTCTCTTACAATTTCAGTGAAACTGTTTTCTAGAGGCACGGATACACTAACAGCAACATCATTCAAAGACAGTTTACGACATAGACTCAATCAAGGTTTATTCCTTAATGTGCAGCAAGCACTTAAAATGTGTTAAGTAGTGAGTTCGGTTTCAGATTTATAAAAGCACCTATAAAAAACTCAGTTACACAGGGGATCTAGCAAAATAAGCAATTGTAATGTGGAATGACAAGGATGTGTAGTTGATACAGGTTTGTATCTAGAAGTCCTGCCATTTCCTAAGCACTACTGGCCTCAGTCCAGTACTTTGCATCTCCACACTCTTCTGCTAGTTTGGGCCACTGTCCTCTCTCATCTGGTTTACAGCATCTACAGCTTCTCAGCTAGGTCCTGTCTATTTATTTTCCACACCTTGGGGAAACTAAGCTTTCTAAACTGTGCATCTCTTCATGTCACTCCCTGCTTAAGATATTTCTTGGTCCTTAAGATAACAACCTACCTGTCATTTAGGGGACTTCCCAATATCTCTGCCTTTTCAATCTCCCCACTTCATTTCTAGCCTTGTCTCTCTGGCCTGCAACTTCTGACTTGTGAACCACAACTCCTTCATCTGTCCCCAATCTTTATAATGTCTTTTTACCTGGAAAACTGTCCCTCCAACTCTTTCTTAGGGATATGTTTTAACTTATTCTATGTTAGGGCATGTTTTTTTTTCCCAAAAGTCCCTACTTATACCTGTTTTTTCTGAAAGTCCATAAGTCATACAAAGGCAGGCATCATATTTTATCACCATGCCCAGTGCCAAGTACTGTGTATGGCATTAAATGGGCTCAGTATTGGTTGGAAGATGGAGTGATGAATTAAAGAGTTCAGCTGCAAAGCCTATGGGAGCACTGAGAGGGAAAGCCCACCACAGCCTGGGAAATACTTTCTCCAAACCCTGCATCTTAAAGACACAGGGCAAGGAGTTAACAAGGAAAAGAGAGGGTAATGCAGAGACAGACTGATGACACTTAACCAGATGGTTATAAGAAGCGTGTTCACTTAAAAATAAAGGTTATCTTGGCCAATGAAAAGAGCTGACTTAAAAAGCACTGCCACCATGATGGGGCATAATGCTTCATTCATCTTAGAAAAGCTCTCAGCCTGTGCCAGGTGAACACTGCAAGAAGGTTCGGTCTTCCTTTTCCTACATGTAGAGACACTGACTATATTTCAGATTCTTCATCAATATAATACAACTCTTTCTGCAGAATACTGATCCACAATAGAAATCTACACTGCTTATAATGTCAAAGTATCAATTTCTAATAACATGTTTCAGGAAAACTGCCTGAGAAATTAGTTTCAAAGATTTTCCTATTAAATTACCCTTTTAAGGGTAAAGATTTGCATGCAGTACAAGTTGAAAAAACTGGTTAAGAGTGGAATTATTAATATATTATGTTAAAATTAATCACAACCACATACCTGCTTAACTTAAAGTAAATCAAATTACTCCTAATCTAAAGTGAATAAAAATAATGTACGTATTTTCAAAAGAAGTACATCTACAGTGCTTGTTGATAACATATGAATTCATGCCAGGATTTCTGCATTGAGAAAATGCTTTTATTTTAACAGCCAGAGCTTTGAAATCTAATGCATTACCTACTTTATTTTTCTATATCATTTGAATTTTACCGTATGAATATGGAAACATAAGAATCTTACAGCAACACAGCTTAGAATATTATTAATACTATTTATTCCTAGGTAGATCTTGAAGACTGTATAAGTAGGTGATAACAGGGTAAATCACATTTTAAAGTTAGAGAGAAGTCAGAAAGTCCTGTGGCAGCTGATATGAAATTATGGGTACTTCATCAAAACCTAGCCAGCCACAGCTACCTCATAACTCATGCTTAGAGCTTCATAATGTGATTAGGTTTTCAAGAGGGTGCATTTGTGTTTTGGTTTTCTTTTAATCACTTTATGTTCAGCTCGGCTTCCAACTGACTCCTGATTGACTACAGTCATCACGGCGAGAATAAAGAGATCGTCAACTTTGCCGAAGAAAAGTTATTAAATTTTAGTTTTCCTAAAGGGAAACATTCTCGGCAACAGTAATTGAAAAAAATAAAATCTTTATTGACATTCTTTGAGGGAAAATACAATATTCAACATTTAGGCGGAAGCTAGATAGGTAGAGAAAATACAGATTTGAAGCAATTATACAGACAAAGTCAGCCAAGAAAATTGGCTGCGAGAGAAGGTGTCTTGTCTGCTGCTATTCTGGCCTGATTGGCACCAAGGGTTTCTTCTTTTTTTACTTCCACTCAGTCATGCACTCACTCACTCCACAAACATTTATAGAATGCCTAAAAATGGGATTCATCTTTGCCCTCAAATGAGATGCATTCTAATGGGTGGCTGGGGCTGGAATCAAAGGATAATAAGCAAATAGTCGGACTTCAAAGTAACAAGCGCTGTGACAGAAGCACAGACTCCAGTGGGGGGACAGAGGGAAGAAAAGGCTACATCTGTGCACAGAATCTGCTTATTAGCTATTTTTACCAATCTGCAGGCACTATACCATTGCCACTGAAGTAAAAGAGGCCCTGCATTGAGTGTCTAAGAATCCTTTTTAATGGCTTATTTTGAAAAGAAGAACTAATCCACTATATGTGATAACAAGAAGTGGTTCAAATGAAGACATTTACTTTTCCCTGATTACAAATATAACATATGTTCATCGTAGATAATTAGAAAATACAAAATAAAAGTCACAAAAAATAGAGGAAATAGACGAATCACCTGGAGTTCCATTATCTGGAGATAGTAATAATTTTACAGCAGATATTTTTAACCTTTTCTCCATGTGTTTGTATGTGTATTAAAATCTATTCTTGCTCATAACAGAAACAGTCAGAGACTACTCTGGGACCTGTTATTTTAAATTTATCACAATATAATTCCATGTCTTTAAATATTATTGTATATCAAGATTTTAGCAGTCACATATTATTTTATTACATCAACATATCAATTTATTTAACCAATTGCCTATTAATGAACTGTTAGACTATTTCTCCTTCTTCTATATAATAAATAATGTCGTAGCTTGGATGTGTTAAATTTGGGGAAGAGAAATTAGTAATGTGATCCATATTCTATTCAAACTTATCTTAGAATCTCTGATCATTTAATAAATGGGTTTGTAGGATTTTCTGTAATTAAATATAAAAGTATACAAATTATCATTATATAAATATCATATATAATTATCCTATATCAATATCACATTAAATATATATAAACTATATTTTAGAAATTAATGGTCCCCAAAACCACTTGAGCCTTCCTATAGAAATCTATGTCGAAAGCGAGATTTTGCAAAATGATGATGCTTCATGGGTGGTGAATAAAAGTTGAAAAAGCAAAAAGAAAACAGGTAAGGTTAGTACACAGAATACATGCCATAGTGTATTCTGACACATTTTGATGGAAGGCAGCAAAATGTTAGCTCTGATTTGCCTACCAACCAAGAGAAACCGAGACATACTATCATTCTAACAAATAATAATGTCTTAAAAAGACAAAAAAAAAAAAAAAAGCAGTTGCTCTTTACCTCATCTATTCCAGTACTGTCCTAAGAAATGTTTCCTCGCAGATCTCTGTAAAGAAGATCTTTACATGTGGTGTGACAAGCAATATGCTTAATAACATATTCAAAGCAAATGCGATTATTTGCTTTAAAGAACTGGTAAATTTTTGCTTATCATTAGGAATAATTAAAATAAACTCTGTTTAGGGAATCATTTCAGGTTATATTATTGCCTTGGGGTAACTAGAAACACTGGGATATTATTAAACAGGGGTTCGCTCTTGGGCTAAGAACTGAAAAAGAGACTTGATGACATTCCTTTGTCCTCCACATGTGGAAAGGCAGATGGAAGAGTCTGAATGGAGTGGCCACTGAGGGAAAGGCCACTGACCGCCTTGTGCCCTTATTGTCCAACATGCATACATTTAGTTGAGAGAATTACCTATAGCCAGCAGCTGACTTTAGGAGGTCATCTGCAGGTGCACTGTCCTCATATAGTTTAATTAGCTTGGCTTTTTCTTGATGACAAAACACATAAGAGTCACAAAGAAAGACCCAGGATAATCACAATGCTTTCAAGGGCTTTTGAAAGTGAGGGAAATATATGTTTAATTCTAGGAAGCATTGTTCCAACAAAAGATACAGTGGATTATTAAAAACATATTATTTATGAGAGATGAATGCAGAATA
Source organism: Sapajus apella (assembly GCF_009761245.1). Classification (NCBI taxonomy): domain Eukaryota; kingdom Metazoa; phylum Chordata; class Mammalia; order Primates; family Cebidae; genus Sapajus; species Sapajus apella. The sequence continues at coordinate 2,847,002 of NW_022437019.1, forward strand.
AAGCAGCAGGTAGCAGTCACTTTGCATAAAAACTGTCATCCCAAAGCTGCTTTTTTAGCTCCTGAAACAGATGCATTCTTCTCTTTTTTCACATTAAGAGAAGTCTTCTTTCTCTTAATGAAACCCCTTAACTGTGATCATTCTTTTCCTGAGCAGATACAAATGTATATATTCTGTTTGTGACAGGATAGCTTTATACTTGCTGTATTGCTTTGTACACATTTTCAAGTTCATTTTCTGATTTGTCAAAGTTCTCTTGAGTACCAGGTATTAGAAGTAAGTATAAAGAGCAGGTGTGTTGAGTTTTCCCTTTTCCCCCAGACTGCATGTTCCTAATTAAACCAGGAACCACATCTTCCCTTTTTATTTTTGACAGTGGGTTTACGGGATAATCAATTAGCAATGGATAAGAAGAATGAGTAAAGAAGGGGAATAATGAGTGAGATAAAGATGGTTAATTTCAAAGCAAAAGAAATCTGGGTAAAGAAACGGGCTGCAGTATAAGTTGAAGATAGCAGAGGTAGAAAAATATATTAATAATCAAAGATTAATAGCATGGACCTACCTCTAAAACAGTGATATCTATAACATCTGTATATTTCTGGAAAATTTGACCATGAGTGGAATGACTGTGCTGTGTAAATAAAGAGTTGTTACGGTGATCCATGGCTTAGATGATATGGCTTTCAAAAAATCTAGCTTCTTGAATGGGCTTGGGAGTTCCCATTGTCCGTTCTAGGTCATCGTCAGGCTTCACGGAGTAGGTAAATTTTCCTAATGTTTTGAAAGTCAGACTGATCTCTGACATTTATGTACTACCCAAATAACCTGAGGAGTGTACAGTTAACAGGTGTAATGTGGGAAAGCAGAGGAAAGATAAATTCCCTGTGTAAGTATTATTTGGATCTAACAACATTTTTCTGGTGCTGCCTATATGAAAACATGACTCTCTGACTTAACATAACAATTGCTTATGTTGGAATTCTGGACATGTACCAGGTCTCATTTACTCCTCTTGAGCTAGGTACTATTATTTTTCCTACTATGTTGATAGAAAGATACGGACCCTGAAATAAGGCCACCAAATTTTAAGTAGCAGGGCTGGGATCCTAACTTCATTATCCCCTGTGCAAGATTACCTCCCTTATAAAGTCATTAAATCATGTGGTCAAGAGTATGCCCCAAGTTTCTGTAAATGGTTGTTTTCAAACGACTCCAGGGATACCTTGATTAAAGCCAGGCAGTCCTGGTGACACTGGAACATAGCAATAGCAACTCGTTAAACACTGAGACCTAGCCTTTCAAAGTGTGCATCAGCCACATCGTACAAATATGTACTGTGGGTTCATAGAATTTTAGAGTCAAAGATTAATGGAAGCCGAGGATCACTGTTGTCTGAAAATAGATTCTTTTCTCTCTTCTCGAGAACTTCATGCAACAATTTACTATCAAATTTTACATCTTCGGGTTCATTTAAATATCAGCAGATATCAAAAGACTTTGTGTATCATACCAAATCACAGGAAACAAGACATTGTGTTTTCCCAATTCATAAGAGGCACAGCCCATTAATAAACCATGCCAATCTCATTAGAATATAAGCACTTACAAAATCTCATTATATTATATTGGCATTGGGCTTACTTGATATTTTCAGAGAGGTTACATATTCCTGGGGTGACGTGTTTCTTTTTTTCTCACCATTCATCAGACAGCACATCAGTTCGACAGAATGGATGTTCTAAGTTGAAGATTTACTTTCTCGCATTTGTTTTTTGAGACAGTGAAATGAAGAAGGCAAATGTGAGAAATGCAAATTTGGAGTTGTCTGTGGCTAGAGCTTCAACAGAGCCCAACAATGTAAAAATTCTGGTGGTTTGCTAGAGGGACATTTATAAAAGCTTCAGTGCTGACAATGTGACCAGCTAGTACAGAAACACAGGCTAAATTCTGCATTTAGAAAGATGACATTTCTATAAGCTAATGCTCCTCTGATGAAAGTTCACATACAGGCACTCAGGCACGTTCCACATTCTGAATACTTACTAAGTACTTCAAATCTTTATCTCACTTGATCCACCCCAAGAGGGAGGTGCTATTAATGTCCCCACTTGACAGGTGAGAAAACTAAGACATACAGAGATGATGTAACTTGCCCAAGGTCAAGTTATAAGCAGTAGAAACTTGGTGTCACATTTTTAATGTCTGTCAAAAATTATTATTAGTTATCACTTATTACAATTCTGCCTTTCAAATATATGTTTTTGACTGTCGGTTTTACATATCTGCCTCCATGGGAAAAATTTTGAATGTGTTAGAGGCATCAGTTGTGGGTTTCTGTATTTGACTTGCATATGCACTTTCACAGGAATAAACATTTTGGGGGCACCAAATCAGAGGTGAGAACCTAAAGAATAAACGTTGAAAGATACCCAGGTAGAACAAAGGTGATGGAATGACTGTATAATCAGTTTTTGACCTCAGGTGACCTGACCTGACCGGCATAATCCTGGAAATTCATTTGTCTTCATCGAATAGGCAGCTGAGTTGACTAAACCTCATGCAAGAAGGTCAGCCAGTTTCAGCAGAGTGACTGGAGGCAGCTATTCAATGTCAATACCCATGCACAGATACACACCCTGGAGTTTATTCCTCTTTTAAAGAGAATCTGATGGAGAAATTCTAGTCAGCAGTAAGATAGCTTTTTCAGGAGTCTAATGACATCATTATAGAACATTCTAACTTTGCTCTGTGGATACAATGTCATTAGTGCCCCCGGGGTTTAGCCCATGCTATCACAGTTATTCTACACAGCCTCTCTCCATGTTGTATCCTCTCCCAGTTGCTGGAAAAATAAGAGCTTTTATAGACACAAAAGAGACTGCAGTAGCCCCAAGAGCACACAATATTATTTTATTCATTAGTTGTCAAGTGCCTGCAGGGTTCAAAGAGACAGGTCAATAGAAGGGTGTATATAATGTGAATTGTTCTACACTCAAAAAAAATAAGGTATTGGAGAAAAGGTGTCCCTAGGGTTCAAATTTAATAGAAGCTGTAGATTCAATTGGGGTCTTTAAACTTGACCCCCTTTTCTGAGACCACCAGCCTGAAAGTGAGTATTTGAGCAGTGATTTGGATTTTCCTTTCAATCATTGACTATTATCCTCTGATGCCCCCACAAGCATCTAGTATGCTAAACACTGAACCTGGCCACCACATTCTCAAGTACTTGACATATAGTGTACATAGAGGATGTTCTATACATATTAGTTGAAGGAACAAATGCCAAGGGCTTAGTAGAGACAAATCATGTTTCAGAGAATTTTCCCAGTGGACAACTAAGAGGACCAGCATCCTTCTCACTGAGTACTGAGCAAACGTATTTTGGTATAGGGGTTAGGTCAAATAAAACTGTTAGTGGAAACCATCTTTTATGCTAAAATTAAAATCCCTGTATTATTTTTATGATTATTGAAACAGTATACACACATTGCAAAAATTAAAACGATGCGGAACAATACATAGTAGACATTTTCCATTACCCCAAATCTGAAAGATTTTAAATAATAAAGTATAATTTAAATTACTTTATGAAGTCTTACATATAGGTACATGTGTAGAAATGCCATATAATAAGCGGCATCTACACATTGGTACCACTGCTATAAGCCATAACAGACATGATTGTTTAATGCTTTTTATACAAAGCCTTAAAGATATTGGAATCTTTTGGAATTCTGGGTGTGTGTTAGGGGTTGGAAGGTAGGTTGGGCTGGTATCTCCAGAGAAGCTGGCATGGCTCCTCTTATGAGCTATTAAGAGTAAGGAAAATCATCACATGTTTTTTCTTTGCCTGGCAGATAAGGCAGAAGGGTAGAACTAATTTTTGGCTTACTTTTCAGTAGCTTTCCTTAGCAAAGTTTTTCTGTTGGAATGATTTGTCATGCCACTCTTGTTCTTTTGTCCTTGGGTCAATCATTTGTCAAAAGTCCTTTTCTGAGAAATAGGTGCCTGCATGAACACCTGTACTCACATCTGTGAAAGTAAACTTTCATTTAGAAATCCACCACGCTAGCACCCAGTTTGATTTTCGGATCACACAGAGCTACTTTAAATAACCAATGGAATATACTGAAATTCCAAACCTTCTTCAGAGAGTATCACCTACGATTATTTGATTCTAAGCTTCTATTGAAAGACTGACTAAGAGGAATGATGGGTTAGGAAGCGTGACTGTGGGGTATGAACGTGATCCATTCACTCCTCTAGTACTTGAGGTTAGATCACTAGAAGGTCACATGCTTGGATCTATCTCAGTTTTATGTTAAGGGGATAAATCTATATTGAATCAGGTTCTAATAAATTTATCTTTATTTTGTTAAAGGTGTATATTGAATCAGGTTTTAATCCATCTATCTTTTTAAATTAAAGGTATTTAATTAATAAATAATTAATAGGTATTAATAAAATAAAGATATATATACCTAATCAATCTACCTTTTAAAATTAAAAGTATGTATGTTAATAATATAAAGATACATATATTAATAGTTATATATATATGTGTATATGTGTGTGTGTATACACACACAAGTACAAATATACACAAACACAAATGAATTAGAAATTTATGATACTGTCAGTGTGTTATTTTATAAAATTGTCACTGTTTTGCTGATGTCCTAGTGACCAGTTTGTATAGGTTTTGAATGGTCTGTTCTAACACAGGTTTACTATAAATCATCCTGGTTTCTTTTCATTGCATAATTTTGCATTGCAAGATTTTTAAAGAATGCGTATATTACATTAGAGCAGAAATGCAAGCACTAGTTTCACAGGTTTGTTGTGAGGATTAAGAGAGATAATGCATGAAAAACATCTATCTCAGCACACTGCACATGGAATGACTTTCATAAAAGATGATTACCATGACTATCGAAATGTTTATATCCCAGAGAATTCATAACTTTCTTTTTTTTTTTTTTTCTGATTCAGTGGGTCTGGGGTGGAACCTGAGAATCTGTACATCTTTTTTTTTTTTAATTATAAAATCAAACTAATTAGTGTATCCATTATATCAAACATTTATCATTGCTTTGTGTTGGAAACTTTCAAAATTCTCTTTAGCCATTTAGAAATATGAAGTAATTTTTTAAAAATAGCTACGGGATCTAAATTCATTGTTAAGACTTGAGAAGAAAGTTACTTATTTTCTTTTTTTTTTTTAAAAAAAAGAAATAAAAATTAAAAAATAATAACTTTCATATTATAACAAGCAGAATGCATCCTTCAGGAATTGTGTAAAATATTTGTTCTTTTTCTATTTCTGTAGAGATATATATATATATATAAAACATATGTATATATATAAAATCTGCAGCTATAAATATATATATAACTATAGCTAAAGATTTTATTTATATAGAACATAACTTTATTATAGATGTTCTAAATGGATTAACATAAAATAATAAATGGATATTTATAAATATAATACACACTTATTCATAAAGACATAAATAAAATATCACTATAAAATATAATACTTCTTTGTATAAGTCTAGTTTCATGGTTCTTATGCCTAGCTGGATATCAAATCACTCGATTTGACTAAAAATATATTCCAGCTTGGGCCTTACTCAAGCTGTTGATGAGTCTTGCAGTGGGGCCCACCCTGTGTAGTTCAATAGAGTCTACCGATGACTCTGATTTTAGCTAGGCTTGAGAAAAATGTTAAAACGTCAGGTTATAAAATTCTTCCATTCAAAATAATAGTGTGAGTGACTGCTACCTAACCTGTTTTATGACTATGCTAAATAAATATGAGCTTACTCCTTGGCTGATGGACTCTCAAATGCTTCTCCTTTTATGTCAGGGCCATTATATAACAGTAAAATAGTCTCAACATAAACTTCATTTTAATTCACAGTGTCCTCATAAAGCACTGCTACAGAGCTATGGGGTGGGATATGTGTGTGTCAGACCGAATCATATGAGTGATGCCTTTCTTCTATACCCTGTATACTTTGATAACTATGAGTCTAAAGGCTTAATTCAAATGGTGGGGAAAGAAGAAAAAAGTTACGATATTACACGTTTATTGTCATATTTGGGTGGGTGGAGACAGGCAAATGAAAGAGTCCCTTTAATTAATTTGGTGACGGGGACTTTATTTTATTTTATTTTTTTTTGAGACGGAGTTTCACTCATGTTACCCAGGCTGGAGTGCAATGGCGCGATCTCGGCTCACCGCAACCTCCGCCTCCTGGGTTCAGGCAATTCTCCTGCCTCAGCCTCCTGAGTAGCTGGGATTACAGGCACACGCCACCATGCCCAGCTAATTTTTTGTAGTTTTAGTAGAGATGGGGTTTCACCATGTTGACCAGGATGGTCTCGATCTCTTGACCTCATGATCCACCCGCCTCGGCCTCCCAAAGTGCTGGGATTACAGGCTTGAGCCACCGCGCCCGGCCACAGGGGACTTTATAAACCTACATACTTGGGATAGTGCCAGGGTTTCCTAGTCTCTCCTATATAGTTGAGTAAATGCAATGGCTTGGGAGGCAACAAAGATGGAAGGATGAGCCGAACGGGAAGGCAAAGTGGCAAGGAGGAATGCAAAACAGACTAGTTCTTTGCAACATGATAGATTTGACCAGTGAGCTGTTGAAACAGCATGTGTAATCTAGAGGGCACTGACAAGGAAAATATAAAAGAAAATATCTTCCAAAAAAGAAACAGAAGGATAGAGACAGGAAGTGGAAGGAGGGTTCACTGTGAACGCGCATGTCCCGGAGTGTAATGAAGACTCTCAGTATTGTCTGTGCTATCTTGTCTGAAGAATGGGCTTGGGTAGTAACATTCATTACAATTTGAATGATCAAGTCTATGAATGAGTGTTTCCTGAGTCTCATACAGGTCTTTTAGTGCACAGAAACAATTTGACGAGAGAGGGAGGGAGGGAGGAAGGGAGGGAGGGAGGGAGGAAGAGAGAGAGAGAGAGACAGAGAGAATAAATATCTGGCCAAAGGAATGAAATTAATAAAATGAAACAGAAAGGACAGGATATGGATACACTTTCGTTGACATTGGATCACATTGCCTTTTATAACGTGTATATGTTTAGTAAAATTGCAGGGCTCCCTTTGTCCTTATCTCTGGACACCTTGGGAGTTTTGATCCTTAAAATTACAAAGAGGACAGGGAAGGATCACAAAGCGCTCCCTCTTGGATGCATTGCCATCCATCTTTTTGATGTGAAACATCTAAAACCAAATTCTCAAAAATAATTTTCCACTGAGCATTTATTCAGAGCTCTGTTTCTCTGGTGATTCTTAACAAAGGTTTTGTTGCCAGTGCCCAGAGGAAAGACTAATTTAAATGTAGAAAGAGACACTTAAAAAATAATGTCATCTGTTGGCAAAATCTCTGAGGGTATTACCTTCCTTTCACACATGCAGGGAGCTAAACCTGATTGCATTTAGGGTTATCTTTAGCAGCTATACTCAGAATCAAAACATTCTCATGAGGACTATTGTTCTAACTAATCTACTTATTAAGCTTTTATTCCATTTTAATAGTCTTTTATTTAAAAAAAACTCAAAAGTGGCAGCAATGGATTTTGCAATTATTAGCAAGTAAAGAGCAGCTATAACCTACAACTACTGGTTTGTCTAAGAATGTTGCCTTTTGAAAGCTGTACTTTAAACCGTTTTGCTAATTACAGGCACTTACTTCCTCATCCGCCACCCTGTCCTCTCTCCCCAGTAAAGTACAATCAGCATGAAGCCAACTTTCCTCTAATATGGAGTTGGTGGTGAAAACGTTTAGCAGGTGTAGGAATGAGAAGCAGCAACCAAGGGTGGAATATAAGAAAAAAAAGCACGATATATAATATTTGTGAATGGGAGAGTCATAGCTTTTTTAAAGCTCATCCTTTGTGGTAATACTAATTTGTGTGTTTCTTTTTCTTTAGGCTTCCTCCACCTTAATTGTCTTCAAGGGAGAGAACAATCAGGCTGATGAATTTCCATCTTAAATGCTGTTTTTCTTGATCAAGAGATGTTCACACATTTATTTTGAATGAAAGCTACATACATCAGACTAATGAAATGAAGATTTTCTAATTCTTTACTTCTTATTAAGAACTTTCCCCACAATCTACAAACAGTATAATTTAAAAATACATAACTGTTTTTCCCGTATCTATTATCCTTGTACATCTGAACAGAAATACAAGCCACAAATTGCTAGAGAAACGTATAAGGCCGCACACTCAAGGATCCATGTAAACACAGAACTGTGAACCCACCAAAGTCATACTGCGTTTTTAAAGTTCGATTTGGAAATTCCAAATAAAAGAATCAGTTTATTGTTATGTTAAGTGTATGTGCAGTCAAAATGGTGCACCTGATGGGGCTAATTTATTCTTTGACTTCTGATCAAATATTTTCTTTCTTCCTTTCTTTATTTTTGAGACAAGGTTTCACTCCCATCACTCAGGCAGAAGTTCAGTGGGGGATCTCAGCTCACTGTAACCTCCGCCTCCTGGGTTCAAGCGATTCTCCCTTTTCAGCCTTACAAGTAGCTGGGACTATAGGGGTGCATCGCCACACCCAGCTCATTTTTATAATTGTATAGAGATGAGGTTTCACCATGTTGCCCAGGCTGGTTTAGAACTTCTGAACTCAAGCGATCCACCTTCCTTGGCCTCCAAAGTGCTGGGATTACAGGCTTGAGCATACATTAAGCCTTTACTATCAGAAATTTCCACATCATTCTCTTTCAGGGTCTCTCAGAAAGGCTTTAGAAATCACCTAAAAGCAAAAAAGAAAATGAAACCTCACGCTGCACTGGTTATCTGTTTATTCCTAAGTAGCCAGGGAATGTCCCAGGAATCTGCTTCTCCATTAGAGCACATGAATGATGCTGGAAGTTATGTTAAATGCAAACAGGGAATGATCCAAGGAGCAACAGAATTTAACATGTGTGGAACATTTCGAAAAAATATTAAATTCCATAATCATTAGTTTATGAAACCTCATAACACCCTCACAGGAGTCATACATAGTATAAAACAGACAACAAACCTTGTTATCACAGGGTAAGTCTCTGTTAAACAAGGATTTGATCATTTACACAAGAGCTAGATTTCTGTTTTTTCATAAGGGGGCTCTTGGTGGAGCCGAGAAAGATTTTCTTCAATGACCTTGAACTCTCATCCTTAAATAAACAAAGCAGCCCCAGGAAAGAGCGAAGAGTATACACATTCAGTTCACTCAGAGGGAGCAACCTGGGGAGTGAAGGAGATTTTCAAAGGTGAGAAAACCACATTATATTTTCTTTGTCGGGGACTTTGTTATGAGAATTGTGCCATCAAAGGGCCAGTGAAAGACTTTCTCCTGAGATGAAAGATCAATATCTTATTTGATTTGCAGGGAAGAAATAAACTTCAAAATGAAGAGTTCTTTACTGTTTTCCTTGGTTAGATGTCTCTTCTAGTTTAGGACGCTGTTGGCCATATCTTAAGTTCTCAGACAGAGAAACTGAGATATGTAGAGGTTTCATGTGAATTTTCCAGCCCTCACAATCCACGCCATTCAATAGAAGGTAGCACACCTACCATATTCCCATTATAATCAGGCACCCGGGAAATCAACAGCCAAAGCCCTCTTCTCTGTAAGATGAATGACTGCCTAAAGAAGAGTGGATGTTAGTGAGATGACTGTCTCGTTTCACTGCCCATGGCAGATACTGTTGTTTGCCTGCTCTGCAGACAGCAGCTGTTTCTCTAACCTCCCTCTCTTTCCTGGCCAAATCTCATTTTTGTTCATGTTAACAGGTGCTCAGAGAAGCTGTGCCCTCTTGTAGCCCAGAAGATGACCTATGGTTTGTCTAAATAACTAACAATTCTATGCACTTGCTTGATTGACTGATGGGTGAACCGATGACCTGGCTTTGTCTAATAAAACATGAGGGAAATTTGATTGATTCTTAGAATAATTTTAGTCCCTGATGAAAAAAGAGAGATGCTGGAGGTAGATCCTCCCCTCACTTGCCTTTCCTGGTTTGGATGTCATTGTGGCAGAGAGGTGCTCAAAGATGAAGTCTAATGCTACTTTAAGGGCAAACATGGCCAACACCAATACAAAGATTCTTTAGTCCTCAAAGGCATTGTCGAACTACTGAACCAAGCCAGAAATTATCCACCTCCAGACTCAAGGGCCTTATTTTTAAGCCAGTTTTAGTTGAGTATTGAGCTATTTTTGCAACTGAAAGCAGATGTAAGGATATATCTCTCTCCTTCTCCACTGAAGAATTTTTTCATTCACAAAAGACCTGTGTATTTTTAAAAGCTCATCATATTTGAGTGTCTTACAGTATTTACAGGGAGCTATAATATATAAGGCAACTCACAGAGTTTGCCTAGGATTGTCCTAGTTATGCTGCTGAGAAGCGCCATATCCCAGAAACCCCTTTCAGTCTCAGGCTAACCTGGATAGTTGAGCACCTTAAATATATTACAAAATCCAACATATGAAATTTATTCTCTCCAAAATAAGGAAGTATCCAGATAATTCAATGTGTTGTTTCCTCCTCCTCAAACATCTGGGCATATCAAGTGCAAATAGAATTTGGACTAAATTTAAATAATGTCTTCAGTAGGCCACTTTGCTTTCCAGATAGAGAAGAATGGAGATTTCAGACTATTTGTGAAAAGAAACCTAGCATAGGCTTACATTAGGATTACTATTATGAAAAGCTAGTAATATGTGAAAAGTACATGTCAATATGCCAGGCCCTCTAAGTATTGTCCTTGAGTGATCTCATCCAGCTCTCAAATAATTCTAAAAATATTAATATTTAATGTTAGTAATTGTGAGGTTTTAACTTAGCACATGTAATAATGTAATGTTTTAATTCAATACCATAATTATTGCTTGTTTCCATTCTGCAGATGAAGCAACTGAGGCTTGGAGAGCTTAAGTACACTGCCGAAGGTTATTCGTATGGTAAATGTTTGAAAAACAATTCCCAACTTTTGCCAGTAAACATAAGTGGATTTTGTTTGAGGTTGAGAAAGTGTTACAGAACACATCAAGACTTATGTGAACTACATCAGAACATCCTAAGTGCTCATTACCATTTCTTAAAAGTTTCACTTCAGTTCCTTTCAACCTGCAGATTTAAGCACAAGCCCCTGGGGAAAAAAACGTTAAGTGTATGCCTGAGAAGGTCCCTGCTGGCACAGACTCCAGTTGGTACAAGTCACCCTCAGGGACCTGCCCATTCAGAGTCCCTGCACCTAGCAAGAGGAAAGTGCAATTAAAGGCAAATGCCTTGTCTTGCATCTTGCCGATGGGAATCACCTGTTTTACTCAAATACCTCTGCCTCTGGTCCAGTGGAAAACCACACAAAGCATTTCAAGTAGTGGAATCAGAGGTTACTGAAGCGGAAGTTATCAGCTACACCCTGTCCTGTATTATCTGCTTGCAGAAGAGGAATGAGAATGATGTTGGCGATTTTTGATCTGATTGTATTTAGAAGATAATGTCAATGAAAATTGAGTGTTGTTACTAGTGCAAAGTAAATGTCGGGGCAGACTGGGACATTTAAGAAAGAGTGGAGAGGCCACTTTCCAGGGGAAAAAAACATTTAATTTTATTAACATTAGAGCTATTACGTGCCACATTATTTTTTGTTCTGTTTTTTTTTTGGCAAAAATAAAATAATTGAGGGAACCCAGTGACCAAATATCAGAGTCAATTTATGTAAGGGTAAAATCCAGAGTGGAACCGCAAGTGACCTTATTTACTTGGTTAGTTTATATCTCTCTTTTTCAGTATGAAGCATCCCCACAACAGCATATCCAAAGATATTTCAACAACTGTTTCCTGAAAAATTGGTGATGTATTTAGTAGATACTGGAACCCGTAAAATTTGAAATTGCTTCACAGTATAAGAATTTGTTTTTTTTTTTTTTTCCCCCTGTTATATCCTTTTCTGCCCCTCAACCTCCAGATGTTTTAAAACACATGAAGTGGGATCATAGGCACTTTTTTGGTTGAGGTCTGTGACAAGGATGAAGACACTCATCTACTGACAATAATGACAATATCACTCATGGTAATATTGAGAATACTTTCATTTATTTACTCTATGCCAAGCCTTACGCTAAGTAATTTTATATGCATTATTGTATTCATTTTTTCCCCAGTAATCTTATGATAACCCTACAATCACTGCCCTGGTCCAGCAGAAGAAACAGGTTCAGGAGAGTAAAAGATTCTGCCCAAGGTCACACAGCCAGGACACAGGGATAAAGCCTGTATTTGAACATAGGCTGTTTGACTTCAGAGCTCCATGTCACTCTACTATATTCCCTCCACTTGCAGAGTCTGCTTATCCAACAAGATTTATGATACTTGAAATCATATTTTAAAAGAACTTCAGGGTTATTTAGCCCATGTCCTGACTAGTATAAGATCAATTCCTTATAAAGCAGTGCCTTCAGGTTGTACAAACCAAAAATATAATGAGAGTTCAAGAAGGCTTTAGAGAAATTCTTGGATGATAGATCTTTCCCAGTTAGGGATGCTCCCTTTGAGGACAATATCACGAAGGGCAACTATCATCATGTCACACCAATGTCCCTTGGTACTACTATAAAAGACAAAATACTGAATAGTGGGGACTATAAGTCTTAGCTCATATGACTTTTTTATGTTCTTATGATTCCTAAAATATATCTAAGTAACCTATTTCTATAATTCATCAAACTTAACCATGAGGAATAACTGAATCTTGCTGTTACTTGTCCAACTGGAGGCAAAGGTGAAGCCAGTCTTATTAGAAGAAGGTGATGCTATTTTTGTAGCTTGTTTTGTTGGGGAGAAAACAACTGGACGATGAGAAGATCTGGGCCCTGTTTTCATTTCTGCTTTGGAGGGGCTGTGTGTGACTCCCAGCAAGTCGAACTCTGAGCCTCACTTTCCTCATTAACAAAATGAATAACTGAAAGCTGGATATGTCCCTTCAGGGGAAGGTTGTACTGAAAAACTTTCAACAGTCAACAAAGAGCTAGGCAAGGGGATTTTGTTTATCTAATGCTGAATTCTAGAAGGAGAAAACATCTCTTCTGAAAAATACATAACCGCAGGCCTGCCCTCAGGCAAAGGGGCTTCGAAATTTACATAACCAGCATATTTCAGGAAATCCCAAGACAAGAAATCAAAGCAGTCTTGAATGGGTTGTACTATACAGAGTCTGGCAGAGGTCAATACAAATTTCTCCACAAGGATGGAGTGACTGCACTTTCAACTCAGGCCTCACAAAATATCCACAGATCAATTCCAGATAACATAACTTCACTCTCCCCTCAAATTGCAAAACAAACAAGGAAACAGGTGTTCATGAGAGGTATTCAGCAGAAACAACAGAAAATAACATTAGATAGTGAAAGTATGAAATTCAGCCTGTAACGTAAGTATATTTAAATATTTTTTTAAAAATTTTCAAAATGAGCAAGGGGCAAGACACTGTGAAGGAAAAATCTGTCAGATTATAAAATGAATTTCCAAAAATGATATGTTCTAAATGGAAATTCAAGTGAAAAAATAAAATCATGAAATAGAAAAATTCATATATATGTTCACTAACTGATTAGAATGGAAAGATATAATTTATAATACTGAAGACAGAGACACAGAGATTCAAATATGAGAGAATAAGAGACAAAATGGAATAGAAAATGAAAACATCTTGTGTTAAAAGTCCAACAAATATTCTAGAAAAAGGATGTGTAGAAGATGGGACAGTAATATTGTTAGGACTTTTTGAAAAACCTGAATCCTCAGACTAAGAAACTGCAAAAAATCCTAGATACAATAAGAAATAATAAATATAAATCTAGTCACAATGGAGTAAATCTGCATAACACTGAGGACAATGAGGATCTTAGTACCAAGCAGAAATTTAAAACTCAGATTGCCTACAAAAAAAAAAAAAAAAAGAGTTTATTCTCAACAGATAGCAACAAAAATTAAAGCCAAAAAAGAGTAAAATCTTTTCAATCTCTAAAACACTGAGGAAAAAATAAATATCAACCTAGAATTGTATAACTGGTGAAACTATTATGCAATAATGAATCATGAGTATTTTTTAGAGAAACACAAAAATGAGAGTATGTCACCAACAAATCTTAACTAAAGGTGCTCTTGGTGTAGTGATCCTTGCCCTGATTCTAATTTTTGTTGGTCTGAGGAGGAGCCAGGCATTCTCTCTCTCTCTTTCTCTCCCCCATTCCCACTCTCTATCTCTAAAAATATATATATATATATATATATATATATATATTTATTTATATAATATATATATAAATATATATATATACTGGTACTTAATTTTTAAGCCACCTAGGGGACTAGAATGAGCAGACAGCAAGGAGAACCACTGTTCTAAAATGGGGCTTCTCAGACTTGACTGTGTCTACCAATAACCTGGGAATCTTGTTGAACTGTGAACTCTCACTTCGTGGGCCTCATATTCTGCATTTCTGATAAGCTCTCAGGTGATTCTGATGGTGTTGGTCCATCAACCACACTTTGAGTAGCAAACAACCAAAGGAATAGTTCAGAAAGGTAAAAATTTATCTCAGGGAAAAGACTGATATTCAAGAAACATGGACGAACAAAACATTTGTTGCGTATGAGTAAATAAAAATGAGTATTAATTGTATAAAATGATAGTAAGTTTCATTTTCATGGGAAACAAGTAAAATGAGAGGAAATGAGAGGAGATGATGAGTTAAACTCTTCCAAGGTCTTCACATTATTCAGATGAAACACAGAAGTATGATTTATCAAAGTGTTTGCCTTGGTGTTGATCAAGAGTTTTACAAGTGTTTGGGATGAATAACTAATAAAGCTTAGAGAATCCCCACGATCTAGTGACCATAAAATCTATTAAGCAAAACAGGCCACTTTTGAGAGCAAAAGGGGGTGTTATTAGTAATTAAAATGAGCAACACACATATACAAGGATCATCCCAGGCAAACTAGGACAGGGGGTCAGTTTCTCTCAAAAGCTGTGAGGTGTGGCTGAATGAACAGATCTCTGAGTCTCTCTCTACCCCAACTCCCCATACTCAATCTAGTGAGAAACTCCTTTATTTTTTTTAACCTTGTACCTTATGGTTCTATGTGGATGCTCACTTAAAAAATAAATATAATGGGCACCTGTTGATTTTGTCTGCCTCGTATCAACTTCTTTTGGTGGCTGCACCTTAATTTCCTTAGTGGAAAACCACACGACCCCAATCTATATCCTTTATCATCAGTCTCTGCCTACTCCAGAAATAGAAACGTCTTCCAAACCTGGCCAATCAGGCTGTTCTATTCCCATGACCACAGTGATTGGTTGCAGCATGAGCATAAGACGAGGACAGCCCAAGGTGAGTCAATCCCGAGAATAACTAAGAAGGCGAATCCTTTTCCTACTGAATTTCTAGTTGTACGGATTACGCAAGCCTGCAGCTTCTGGGAACCAGCGAGCAGACAACGTGTTTGACATCCATCTAAACCAGAGGGAGAGAGACAAACATACCTAAGCTATCGGTGACATGGTTTGCACCACTGACTATAGTTAAGCCTGAAGCTAATTATACCCCTGTGCTCAGAGGTGAAGTGAAACAATATTTTCTAAATCACCTTTTAGTATTTATTTATTAATTATTGCTGTAGTCCTTATTTACTTAAGTTGGTTTGAACTGGGTTTAGACCAGCAATGAAGGGAATAATTAATAAGATGTATAGTTTGTGAAAACCACTTGACAAAATTAACTTGGCAATGCCTTTCAGCTCCGTGGATATCACTCAAGTGGCACTGGCCACGGTAAGGATGAGGATTAGAATCACTATTTTCTAGGTGCTAATATTCAAATCTATGGCTTGAAACTGCTGTAAACTTTTTCAATGCTTACTACTTCTTCTAAAAATAGATTTTTTTTAACTCAACTCACTCACTTTACAATTGGAAAAATGGGCCAGAATGTGAATTTTAAATGCATATTCTAAGATAGGAAGCTTATAAAATGTTGTATATGATCTGTTTTTCAAAACGTTTGAAGGGGCTGGTTTAGATAATAGAAATTCAGCTAAAACAGGAGGCTAGAATTAATGCTTTTGAATTTATTTGCTTCTGATTCTAAAACTCATAACTACAAGCTATTTAAATGCATCATTGTTAGTATTCCAGGGACAGTCACAACAATAAATAAGGTACACGCTCAGTTCAAGGTGCCATAATGGCAGCTAAGGAAAAATATCTACTATTTTGCATTTCTTCTGAGTGCTTGACTTACAATTCTAAGAGTCTTTGTACTATGATACTCTTATTTTTCATATAATTTATTTATATTAGCAACTAAGTTTTTCATATATTTTTAAAATAGAATAAAAATGTGCTCTTAAAAAGATAAGTCCCTAGAACCCAAAAGTTCCTGCACAGAGAAATGTCTCAAATACTTGCTGAATAAATGATGAATGGATAAATACAGCTGATACATACACTATGTTAATGAATATAAAATATGTAGTAAAGGCCGGGCACGGTGACTCACACCTGTAATTCCAGCACTTTGGGAGGCCAAGGCGGGTGGATCACTTGAAGTCAGGAGTTCCAGCCTGATCAACATGGTGAAACTCCATCTGCACTAAAAATACAAAAATTAGCTGGGCGTGGTGGTGTATACCTGTAATTCCAGCTACTTAGGATGTGGGGGCAGGAGAATCGCTTGAACCTTGGAGGCAAGGTTGCAGTGAGCTGGGATCGTGCCACTGCATACAAGAGCGAAACTCCATCTTAAAAAAAAAAAAGTAATAAAGACAAGAGAACATCATTTCCTCTAGTTACTAGTTACTACTTAGGTCAGAACTTCTGAACATGCATTTCCAGAAATACAAGTGCCAACGCAAGGGGTTAGATTTTAAAAAAATAGTAAGTTACTGTCAGCAAAAAATTTGAAAAAATAAGCCTATAGATTTTTTTTTTTCTGACTTCTTAGGGCCTTTTTAATATGTCAGATCCTTCTAGGATCAATATCCAAAAAGGGAGATAAAGAAAGTAGAGGTTTTTAGACATAAATATTCTAATTTGACCATCACATTTAATTTTGGTGTAACATCTCTTATTAAGGGCATTCTACAGCCACCCTTTAAGGAATGCTTGTAAGCTCTCACTGCCAGCATCCAGAAAAGGACCGACTAATGCTGTTTCCTTTGAGAAAAGCACTTGTAAAGCATGGTAGTAAGAGAAATTTTTGTTTATGAGTTTAGATACATCACATAATTAACTGTTGTCATTGAATTGTTAATTTTTACCTTATTTCAGGTGTATTTACAGAAATGAGTGTAATGTTTCAAAAATGGTTTAAATAAGTTCTAGGCACTGATATGCAACTTAATAACTTGGGAGGAAGAGGTAACATTATCTCATTCTTCTTCTGAAATTAATCATGGCAAACAAATCACATGGGGAGACAGATGTGCTTTTTGTTTAAGTAGAGGAAGCTTATACCCAGTTAGTAACTAGGAGGTACAATGGAACTCTACAAAAAGATTTTCTTTTTCCTGTGATCCCAGCAAAATAGTTTAGAGGAGCAGAAGATATTACCCTGGATGTAGAACTGATCTGCATACATTCATCAAAGGACCATGCTATGGATGCATAGATTACCTGAAAGAGGAAACAGATCAAGCATTGCTTTAAAGGAATGCCTGAAATAAAAAGAATAGTGTTTCAGAACTCCTTGCAGGTCTACGTTTCTTATGTATCAATAAAATGTGGATAAATGTATAAAGGAAAGTATTGAGTATTTCATTTGCTTCCTTGTATTCAACCACATTTTCAGTTATTCCTTATTGATTTATGATTTTATGAAAGCCCCAGGGATATGTTTTCCCACATATTTCTAGTTGACAATTGAAAGTGTATTTCATGTTTTGTAAAGGACATGTGGAACGCTTCCTTGTGAAACTTCACCCTCCTTTAAAGCAATACTTATAATAGGAGTTCAATACAACAACAAATAAGCATCATTTGTTTTCCTCTTTATCTTTGTTCCACAGGAATTTAAATGCAAATGTGAAATAGAATGAACACCAACAAATGCATCAACTGCTCCCGAAATATAATCATTGCAATCTATAAAGCATAACAGGCTGTCTTGTGCTGGCTGCTTACTGTCACAGTATTTTGTGGTTGGAAATACATTCTGTGGGTGTTATTTTGCAACCAAATTTGAATAGGAACACTCTGAGGAATCATCCCAGTGTTTATGTGAAAAGACTGTAATGTTTGCCTGTGCATGTATGGAATGACTTTATTCTTTATTTAACTTATTTTCACAAAACAATTAAGGGAAATGTATATTTAGCATCGATAATTAAAACCAGGGAACTCAAAGGGAGGGTTGATCTGTACGGCCTTCTCTAGCAGAGCTTTCTCGCCTTGCTAGCGTTCTTGCTACATGTTCTTTCTTAAAGTCTCCTGGGACAATCCATTCTGAATTTGAATACAGAGCATTCCAAACATTAGTTCTTCTACTCTGAGAAATGACCCCATGTGCTATCCCTAAGTCAATCAGTTACAACTTCTCATACCTTAGAAAGGTACCTCAGTGAATGGACTGAGTTCTAGACCAGTGGTTCTCAACTTTCTCAATTTTGGCATTGCTATGGTGTGAATATCCTCCAAAAATCATGTATTGAAACTTATTCTTCAATGTGATAATGTTAAGAGGTGGGGCCTTCCAGGGGTGATTAAGTCATAAGGGCAGAGCTGCCGTGAATGGGATTAAGACCTTGGTAAAAGAGGCTTTGCCATTTTGGGAAGCCGAGGCGGGCAGATTACCTGAGGTCAGGAGTTTGAGACCAGCCTGACCAACATAGTGAAAGCCCATCTCTACTAAAAGTACAAAATTAGCCAGGAGTAGTGGCACATGTAATCTCAGCTACTTGGGAGGTTGAAGCAGGAAAATTTCTTAAACCCAGGAGGCAGAGGTTGCAGTGAGCTGAGATCGCACCATTGCACTCCAGCCTGGGCAACAAGAGCAAAACTCCATCTCAAAAAAAAAAAAAAAGAGCTTTACACACAACATTTGGCCTTTCTACCATCTGCCATGCGAGGACATAGCAAGAAGGTCCTCCTCAAATGCTGATGCCTTGATACTGAACATCTCAGCCTCTAGAAGTGTGAGAAATACATTTCTGTTTTTATGTATGACTCAGTCTCAGGTATTCTGCTACAGCAGCACTAACAGACTAAGACAAGCATGCGGTAACACTTTCTATGGCACCTTATTAAGCACAGACTTTCAGACTTCAAAACCAGAGAGTTAGATTCAGTGTGTCTGGAAGAAGACATAAACATCTGCATTTTTAACGTGCATTCCAGGTAATACAGATGCATGTAGCTCCATGCTCTGCTACATCAGGGATTTGTAAACTGTGGCTCATGGGCCAAATTTGGCCTACTATCTATTTTTCTAAGATTTGTTGAAACCCAGCAACCTCTATTTAAGATTATCCATGTCTACTTTCACTCAAAATATAGTCTATGTTTACTCAGCCCAATGAGAGAGTTGAGTAGTTGTAAGAAGTTATAAGAGGCTGTACAGTTAGCAAATGCTAAAATATTTACTATCCTTTCCAGAAAATGTTGGCCCACCTCTGCTATAAATGATATTGTATTAAGCTTTATACTTCAATAGCCACTGTGAAGAACAGTATGGAGATTACTCAAAAAACTACAGAAAGAACTACCATATGATCCAGCAATCATAATACTGGGCATTTATCCAAAGGAAAACAAACTAGTATATGGAAGAGACATTTGAACCCCCTGTGCTTATGGCAGCACTGTTCGCAATAGCCAAGATGGAGAATCAACCTAGATGTCCACCAACAGAGGGATGGATAAGAAAATGTGGTGCCTATACACAAGAGAGTAGTATTCAGCCTTGAAAACGAATGAAATTCTGCCGTTCATGGCAACATGGATGGAACTTAAGGATATTATGTTGAGTGAAATAAGCCAGGAACAGAAAGCTAAACACTGCATTGTATGTTCTCACTCATGTGAAAGGTAAAAAACAAAAGCAAACAAAAAAATGATCTCATAGACATTAAAAGTAGAACAGAGAATAGAGAGGCTGAGAAGCATAGGGGGAAGAAGGGGACAGGGGGACAAAATAACAGCTATGTAGGAAGAAACATGTTCTAGTGTTTTTTACCACTGGCAGTTGGACTATAGTTAACAATAATAAAGTAAATAGCTTCAAATAGCTAGAAGGAAGATTTTGAATGTTTCCAATGCAAAAAAAAAAAAAAATGATAAATGCCTGAGATGATAGATATGTGAACTGCTCTATCTGACCACTATATATTACATGTATCAAAATGTCACTATGTACCTATAAATATGTATAATTATTATGTGTCCATTAAAGTTTTAAAAAGGCAAAAAAAAAAAGCCTTTTGATATTAAATAAAATGGCTGTTGGTATATAATGTAACCCAGTTAACTGGGATTTGTTTAATTTGGAATCTGTAAGAGTAAATATAAGATGTGTTTTGCTTCTTATAACTTGTTTTTAAAACCCTATATAAACGCTACATATTTAATAAGAATATGATAAAAATGAAAATAAGATAAAATTCAAAATAAATGTTTTATGCTTCAGACTTAATTTACCAAAATACTATGATGTTATAATAAGCAAATCATCTTCCCATAATATTTACTTTGCTACCCTGGCCTAGTAGACCTTACTTGACATGGTTCAGGGGTCCCTCATAAACTTCTTTCTTTCCTTCTTCCACCATGCCTTTGATCGCTGTGTCCTAGACATACTGGCCCTCTTTCTGGTCCTCAAACATGCCATGATTGTTCCCACCTCAGGGTCTGTGCACTTGATGCCACTTTGCAAATAGGTCATGTGTGCTCATGCTTTTACCTTTTTAAAAATTCACTGAGTATGTATGGAGCACTCACATGTGCCCAGGAGCCATGCTAAGTCATTGGTATCCACTGGTTCTACTATGGTTCTTCTCTGCCATTATTGCCCATCCCTTACCTTTGCTGCCCTTCCAATGAAGAACGAGCATTGAACATGGAGTGTGCAAATTCTGGGATTTCTGTACCTTGTCAGAGTGTTAAGAGATGGCACTTATTTAAAGAGATTCAAAGTTGCAGCACTTTGTGGCCTGAGTATTTCCATAAGCAAGCGATTCTGGCTTCCATTGTTTCTGTGTCTTTCAGGATTGACTGTATAATATACAAGGCCCAGTGCAATATGAAACTGCAGGTGTTTTATTTAAAAAAAAATTAACAACTTCAAGAGAGGACAGAAGGATGCTAAACTAAGTGGGGGCCCCTCTGAGCACAGACAACTGCATAGGTCACATACCCATTAAGGTGGCCCTGGTAGGGGGAAAAGGGTTAGTTTAAGATTGTATTTCATGTTTAAAACTTGTCTTAGACATTCTCCATATCTACTCTAAAAACATTTCAACAAAACTCACAGCAAGATCAGTCCAATTTATTTGCTGATAGATGACACCATATGCTTTGATTAGCCAAACAGTTGAATTAACATAAAGCAAGACCAAATATTATTTCCTATCAAATTCACCTACACACCTATGAATATTTTGGAAGCTTCATGCTTCCGAAATTTGAGCAAATGTGATGTGACTGATACAGCAAAGCATCATGATAAAATGATTTTGTTCATGTTCAACACAAGTTGGCAATTGGCCCAGAATATGTGTAAGTAGCACAGTGAAGCCTTTCAGATTCAAACTGAAGCAAAGTAATGGACATCTGTTGTTTTTGTATGGTGTTGGTAGGACTTTCAATCAAGGTGGCCTTGCTTTTCCTTGGTCAAGAGGTGGCCATATGATCATAACCAGGAATTAACCCACTGTCCTAGGATTTGGTCTTGACTAGAATTATGCAATGACAAAAATTTAGTGCAATCATATAAGGAAAAATTGTTAGCGTAGATTCATTTTATTTATGCCTTGAAGAGATTACTTCCACATATATTCCTGCTACCTAGTTCTTGCTTCCAGTCTATTCTAGTGTTTTTCATTTGAATCTGTTCACTGATTTGTTTCTGATATTTCTTTTAAACCTTTTACCTATTTGAAGTCAGTTTCTGTTGCTTACGACCAGTAAGCAACAACACTAGCACAAACACGATGTGGCTATCGATCTTCTGTAATCTTAAATAACTAACAAAATTGCTTATATAATGAAGACATAATGTTTATAACCTATTGTGCTTATCATGTAGGCTTCATTGCTTCAATTGTTTCTATCATTTATTTATTTAACACTTTTATTAATAATAGGTGCCAGCTTGGAAGCAACTTTACCACTGAGAATTCTACTGCAAAAGTAGCACATCTGTGCTGACAGGATGGCTCACTAGATTGACCTAGATAATGAGTTGTATAATTCAGGCTCCACAACAGACACTGAGCTATGAAAATATAAGTAAATGAGTGAAAATGAAATTCCCTACCCCATATTCCATGTTATTTCTGGATGTGTTGCTTAGCAGAGCTATTAGTTTGTCTTCTTGCTGGGAAATGGGATTTAGAGGTTTTTAGAGTCATACCATCAGCAAACCCTCCCTGCAATCACTGCATAATGCTAGATGACTTCAAAATGAAGTAAATATTTAAAAAAGTGAATGAGATATGTCAGATGAGTATAATAGTAAAGAAAATGCAATGCTGGGTCATCTCCATCCTTTGCATCTCCATGCAAAATGTGACATTCTTCTGAGTTCACCTAACAGGTATTGAGTAATTATCAGAAATAGATAAAGCAAGTGAGATGCCCAGGGGGCAAATGATAAGGAGGCACTCACTCTCCAGACTGCTAGCTGCAGACCTGGCACCCGGAAGTGGGTGCTTCCTTCATTGTGGAGCGCTGCCACCTCGCTTGTCTTGCTATTGTCCAAGCCCTCTTTACTGGGCCAATGTAGAGCTTTAAAGAGAAATATTCCACTCAAATCTGGTAGGAGGCAAGTTTACCAAGAACTCTAAAATAAGGTTGAACAGCATATATACCATAACTGAGAGAGACAAAATGGTAGAGAAAAATTGTATTGAACTGGCAATACCCATAAAGGTTTAGTAAAAGTACTACTCTTTGAATTGGACGGCTATATTTGTTTTCCCTATCAGAAAACATGACTCAAACTGATGTAAGCAAAAAAAAAAAAAATTTTTTTTTAGTTACATATCGACTTATGTAACTAAAACTTCCAGAGGCATAGTGTGACTCAATTTGGAGGAGTGGTTGTGTCAAGAATTGATTTCTTTTTCTCTGTTTCCTTTTAGATTGACTCCATTCTCCAACAGACAAAGTGGATGTGGCATCCCCAGACCGTCTGTCTTTTCAGCTGTAAGTTCAACAGGAATAAAGACTTCTTCCCAGTGGTTTCTTCAAAAGCCCTCAGATTAGCTGTTTGCCTAGTTTATCACATGCCACCCCAGAACCAATCCCTATTGCCAGAGAAACGTAGTGTATTGATTGGGTTAGCCCTAGGTCACATGACCCATCCCTGGAAAAAAGGCTCAATCCTCCCTCAGACTACTTTGGTTGAAGGCTTGGAAGAGATGGAGCCGGGGAAAGTAGACACTGGAGACGCAAACATCAATGTTCAATAAGTATGCCTTTAAATATGAACCAGATATTGAATATTAGAAACTAGCACATTCTGAAAGGAGGAAATAGAAGCAAAAGAAAAAAAGTGGGAACTACCGGGTAGTATTTAGAATTAATAAGCTATCCAACTAAGGTCAAGTGCAAGAATATTTTAAGTGTCACTTAAATATACAGAGATAGCCAGGCACGGTAGCTTGTGCCTGTAATCCCAGCTGCTCTGGAAGCCAAGCGGGGAGGATTGTCTTAACCCCAGGAATTCAAGGCTGCAGTGAGCTGTGATTTCACCCCTGTACTCCAGCCTGGGCAACAGAAGAGACTTCATCTCTAAGAAAAAGTAAAATAAATAAATATATAGAATTACTTCCTGTTACTCTATTTTCCATCACATTCTTTGCTTCTGTATTCCACTTAATACTTGTGAGTGATTGTGCATGTGTGTTTGGCCTCTCTTTCATGTTTCTATTGTTCAGTGTACCACTAGGATCTTGTATATTGCTGGTCCTCAATCATTTCTTGTTGAAGAAATAAAGAGATGAATCAATGGAATAACACACGAAAAGCAGTCAGTTAGCCTGGAAAATAATCAGGGTCAGAAAGTATAAGACTCTGAAAGTCAAGCCAAAGAGTCGAGACTTTATCACATAGCTAATGTTGGGAGCCCAGACATCAAATGATCAGAGCTGTACTCCAGAAAATTAATCTTGTAGCTTTTTAACCTGGAATGAAAGAGAAAGAGGGAGAAGTTAGATGGCTCATTGGAAAATTATTTCACTATTTCAGGTCTGAAGGACCTGATGTGAGTGACAGCCGTGGTGGTACAAATGCAAGCAGAAGTACAAATAAAGGCATACATAGAAAAGATAGCAATTAAGGAAAGAGAGACGTGGAGAGGCATCAGATGGAATGAGACTGTAAGGCCGATTACCTGGAATAATGGGAATACTATTAATGGAAGTCAGAAGCTATAGTTGCTTGGTAATGTGGGTGAAGGATCGCGAATTCCAGATTCCAGCTTGGACATGCTGACCAGGAATTCAAGGGGTATGTGTGCCCCTCGCTGTTACAAATGCAAGGAGGGACTGAGCACACAATTGGAGGTACAGATTTCTCCTCCTGAAGGCAAAAGAGGAGGAGGCGGAGGTTGAAGTTATAGAAGCGGATAAAAATAATAAAGAAGAAGAAAAAGCAAGGAGTAAGTCCAAAATTATTGTTAAATGTGGTAATGAGATTGGATTTTATGCTAAATACACTACAATGAGAAATTATTGATAGTTTTTAAACAAAGGCATAATGTGATTTGATTTGCATTTTAAAAAGATGACTTTGGATGCCATAGAGAAAGTGCATTTAAGGTCAAGTAATTTCCAGTCCCAAAGATAAATCCATAATCCATGACTTCTCACTCTTGGCATAGTCTAGTTTATCAAGGTCTTCTGTCTAGACCTTTACAACAAAAGAAAACCCTACCATTAAGGACTGAAAGGAAGAGGATAAGATAGGAAGGGAAAGAGAAAAAAGATTAGTGAAATAAGATTGTTAGTCCACGTCACAGCTGCAGAAATGGAGGTTAAGACAATTAAGTAGTCAGAGAGAGGTAGCAATGATGAAAACCAAATATGCCTTCTGCATTCTGTGCTCTTACCAACGGTGCATACTTTCTCCTAGTAGGCTCAGTATATTTTTTTCAAGAAGTTGGAGTGACCAGAATTTCCTGGGGTAATGCATGTGATATATAACAACCTGGAAGCTACATGTGTTCAAAACAGAAGGGACCTCTGTGACCTATACTGAACCAAAGAGATTAGATAATTTGTCCAAGGTCACAAAAGAACTTAGAGTTAGAGCTGGACACAGAGACAAGGCCTCCTGAGTCCCATAGGGCAGAATTATATTCCCATTCTACCATGTAGCCTCTTTCTATGCTGATACTTAACAGGATCTTAAGTTAACCTTGAGACTTGGAAGCAAACACTAAATTCTGGAGTCACAATGTCTACATATGTCTTGGATCACGTTACTTATTTCTACAGGTACAAAATAGCATGCATGTGAGGAGAATAGGCACCAATATTGCACATTGACAAAAGAACATCCACGTTTTATAGGAAATCAAGTCATTCTACTTGAAATGTGGCTCAAAAAAAAAAAAAATTAGATGAATGCTCCTCAACAGCCTCCAAGTAAGAGCCACCTTGCCCACTAATTTCCATTGTGCAGAACCTAGAAAGTAACTTAAAGAGTGAATCAAGATGCAAATACTTTTTTTCTGAGGTTGAATATCACTTACCTTTAATCATCATATATTCAGCCTTACACTTTGTTCTTACAGTTTTTGCCTACCCCTGACATATATACGAATGGCAAACTCAAATGGAGATGTTGATACACAATGGAAATTAGTGTGCAAGGTAGTTCTTATTCAGAGGCTGCTGAGGAACATTCATCTAATTTTTTTTCCTTGAGCCACTCTTCAAGTAGGATGACATGATTTCCTGTAAAATGAGGATGTTCTTTTGTCATGTGCAATATTAGTGCCTATTCTCCCCACATGCATGCTATTTTGTGCCTGTAGTAATAAGTAACATGATCTGAGACACGTATAGGAGTTGTGACTCCAGAATTTTTTACTTCCAAGTCTAATGTTTAGTTTTATCTTTCAACTTTTGTACTGAAATCAAGAAATGGACCGTTTACATGGATTGGATTATAATGGCTTGCCTTCAGAGATCAAAGAGTGTTGAACCATAGACTCAGGTTCTCCGTGGCAAGTCAGAAAATCCAGGAGACAGGCTCACACAGCTCATACCGGATCCAGCTCTACTTGTATATTTACAGTAAAAACATTCGCCTTTTACTCTTCGTGGTCACCTCTGTTTCTCAAGTATCAGTTCCATGTTATTTTGCCTCCCAGTATCATCTGGTTTTATTTTCTGCAGTTGCTGTTACTTGAAGTTATCTAAATACCCTTCATGTCGCAAAAGAAATGGCTTCATTTTGCTTGAGCAACTATTACAAATAAAATCAACTGTATCATAATGAGTCTTAAAGCCTTAGTTAGCACTCTCCTAACAACCTTTCAAAGGTAGATCAGCATTAAGGATGTATTACCGGGATCTCATAAAAGTTAAATATATTTCCTAAGAACCTTAGCTGAATTAGGGGCAAAGCCAGAAAAAAGAATTATTACCTCTCCTTTAGCCTTTAGGCCATGTTACAAGAACCGACACCCCATCAAACAACTTCATAAATGTGAAGAACCTAATTAGAAAATTAATTCCCAATTATGCACAGAGAACAAAGTATGCTAAATGAGGAAAGGACCACAGCAGGGAAAGTCAAAGCAAAGTAGAAATTCTTTCAGTTGGGAAACCTGCTTCCTACAGAAGACTACAGATATTGAGACCCAGGGAATGCAGCTTATTTTATGGAAAAAGACCCTGTGGCTTTATTTCTCTGGCCTTGGGAACTGACATTTTTACTTACAGAAGGTCAAGAACTTCTAAAACTCTTTGAGGTCTAGGCAATCTATCTTCCAAAGTGGAGGTGGGAATAGTGAAATGACCACAATAACCACCTTATCCATCATTCTTTCCAATAGGTAATTCCAGAGTCTCAATGTATGCATGCTTTATCTATATGGCTCAATTTCCATCTGAAAAACCAGAAAACGTACATGCATAAGAAATGCATATTTTATCTTTGAAATACTGAGCAGTACTCTGTTGCCAGAGACTTTGATATGAATCTACTACTTATAGGAGGAGGACAAGGGGTTCACATACAAGAGGATCAAATATATTCCATTTGCTTAGATACTTAATACATGGTTAGCACCCTCAAGGCACACAATGATGACAGTCTGAGTAACTAATGGACCCCTCAAAAACACATCCATATCACTCCTTTCTGTGTTTTCCAAGGGAACAGTCCCATTACACCACTGCTTTAAATGGGTTTCATGTGCAATTAAAATGAAAATGCCATAATGGGACATGGCATAAGAACAAAACACACTCTCCACATGTTTCTGAGTGTGTTTGTGTGTTTGTGTGTGTGTGTGTGTGTGTGTGTTTTCTGAGCACTGAAAATTATCTCTTTGTCATCCCTGTGGCATGGTCACCTTGCAAGAGACTTAGACTAGGGGAATGTGTTCATTAGGAGAATTGCATTACTAGGCAAGGTGCCAGATGTGTTGCCTTCTTTGGAAGTGAAAAGAGAGCTGAGTTTTCCAGCACCACCTGTCCATCAAACTTCTGAAGCATTTCACAGTCTTTTAGGTCAGCTTGGGGGATGTTAACTTGCACCAGCAAAGGGAAGGGCAGGAAATTTGACTTCTAACCCATTAATTTAATATAGTGCCTTACAAATCAAGGTTGTGTTGCAGGAGATGTTCATGGTAGCGTAATCAGGTGTTGCTCAGCAAAGAGAGGTGGTGGTTTCAAATTAAGACCTAAAGAGGGAATTATACAGCTACATACTCTCTGTGGTGTGTCAGATGTTTAACAATCTAATCCTAAAAGCCATCATTTTACTACCAATGAAACCACAGGGCTCTGAAGAGAAAAGAAATCTGCCACATCAGGATGGTACCACGGTAGAACAAGAGGATCAAAATCTAGGCTGCTGCTAGGGAGGGGCCACAGACTGAGCCCTTCTAATTTGCCTGAGATGCTTCAGAAAGTTGCCCCAAAGTTCCTCAGATCAAAGTACAAGCATTTTGAGAACAGAGCCTTCAAACTGCTTCCTAGTCCCTCAAACCAATTTCGACTAGTAATTAACTGATTCCCAACATCAAAAGGTGAGATATCCCAGGAGGAGTCAAGGGAGATCAAAGCCTGCGGTGAGGGGTCCCCCTGCACCTCTTCCACCCTCCGCCCTCTTTCCCAGACAGACATCCATCTGACTGCAGCAAGCGAACAGTCGCATCGCTTCTCACTGGAGACCAACATCAAACAGACTTCCAAATAACTTGCTGAAGTTTCCAGGCCCTGTTAGGAGAAAATGAGGAAGGTACAGGTACGTGACCATATGGTCCAGATTTTCTGGGATGATCTGGGTTTCTAATATTCAGTCCTGTTGTCCTCATCGCAGGGACAGATCTCCAAACAGGATCACTATGGCAGTGCCTGACATATAGTGAATAAAAGATAATTCCCTTCTTTCGGATATCAACAAATAGTAGAATTCCTAATTATTATATTTTTAAAAATATATTTTGCATGTGTATGTGTGTATACTTTTGTAATATAAAAAGGAAAAGCATTTCACACTGGCTTTGCATAATGACAAATACCCAAGGGTATTTGTCTAAGCCAGGTGCTGGGCATAAGCTTGACAAAGCTTGTCAGTCTCTGTGCAGAGCGGGTCATTTCCCATGATGCTCTTACCAAAGCATTTTAATATGATATTCGAATATGCACTTGATTAATTTGGCTCCCCATGCTTTCATCCATACCACTGCTTGGGTTCTGTGGTTTTCCACAAAGGTGTGTGCACACAGAGATGCATCCTAGCAAGTGCTGAGGATTGCTTTTTGGATAGAGAAAATCTGTAGCCAAAGCTTTTACAGAGTTTGTGCCCCAGGCACTCTTTGAAACAAAACTTCAGGGTGACTTGCAGTGAAACTGTACCAAAGGATTGTACGTAGGAGATAAATGAGAGGGAAAGTCAAGACAAGGCTGAAGTTGCTAAATTGGGAATGGTTCTGCCAGTGTCTTGAGCTCAAGCTATCTAAAACTGAACCTACAAGCACCTCCTACAGGTGGGGGTCAGACTGTGGGGCACCTCCAGGGTAGTCGTGCATTATTAATTTCCCTGTTCCTTGAGCATGTTTGCCCTTGTGAAGTAATTCAGTAAATGCTGAATGAACTCAGCTCCTTCCCTTCGCAACATCCTCCTTTGCTTTTCTTTCTTTCTTTCTTTCTTTTTTTTTTGAGATGAAGTCTCGTTCTGTCACCCAGGCTAGAGTGCAATGGCACGATCTCAGCTCACTGTAACCTCTGCCTCCTGGATTCAAGCGATTTTCCTGCCTCAGCCTCCCGAGTAGCTGGGACTATAGGCTCATGCCACCATGCCGAGCTAATTTTTGTATTTTAGTAGAGACAGGATTTTACCATTTTGGTCAAGCTGATCTTGAACTCCCGATCTCAAGTAATCCATCCACCTTGGCCTCCCAAAGTGCTGGGATGGCAGGCACGAATCACCACGCCTGGCCATCCGCCTTTTCTTATAGTCCTGCTTTGTCAGTGGAGTCATCTTTCTCAACAGTCTCTGTTGTCAATGGCAATTTTCTTGGCTCTTTAACCCCACTCTGAATCCATCAACTCTACCAGCCTCTCATCTGTCTTGTTGTTTCCAATGCTATTGTGCTAATTTCTATCTTTATGTCTCTTCTGCAGTCTATTGTAATGTCTTAGGACTGGTTTCCTTATTCCAAACCACCTTACACAGTATTATCAGAGTCATTTTGCAAAGCCCCATTTTTGATACCATCACGCCTCAACCCCTAGAACCTGTGAGAGTTCCAGTTTACCTACAAGCAATAAACAAGGTAGAGAAATTGTCCCACATCTCCAAATCCTATCCAGGTATTTAAGGGCTTTTCAATTGCTGCATTTTCTCCTTTTAACTGTGAACAACTGTTATCCTCCTTTAGAATTTGACCCAAACTTTCAGAAAAGATGGAAGGAGCAATTGGCTTGAGTTGAAGTATAGCTACATCCTTTTCATGAGCCATCTGGTTTGCCATAGTCCTTCCACTCCCAATTATATGCCTAATGCTGGGGTTGACTGTCTATTACTTTTTAAGCTGCACTTGTGCTGTTATTTTTCACATGATAAGATGAGGAGATACATGGAATTCTAGGTCCCCAGGTTGCTACCACGGCCAGCCTGGTTCATTCATTGATATTCCCTGCCTCGCTGAATTTGTGTCTCTTGCCCCATAGCATTTGTCCAACTGAAGCAGAGCAGGATCACTATCAAGAAACAATTAATTCCAACTCCAATTTTTAGTACCAATTATCTCATGTTCTGAGGTTCAGCTTGGTTTCCTCAGAACTACCTCTTATATTTTTACATTTCTCCTTCCTTTTGGTATTTTAATGGAAATAACCATATTTCCACAGCATTTAATAACATCTTTCATAAATAAGCCAGTGCTTCAATAATGACCCATTTCACTGATACCATCAGAAGATAATACCCAGGGTTAATAACACAAACGTTTTGCAAAAAAGAATAGTTACAAGGTGAAACCCATTACCTGGAGTGACACAGGAAAGGATTTTTTTTTCATATATATAAGAAAACAACATATATGAAAACATATTTGCACATATATATGAACATATACATGCATATATATACACACGTGTATATACATGTGTGTATATATGTGTGTATATATACGCATGTATTTGTGGTATGTCACATATGTGTGTGTGTATATATATATATGTGGTAGTTAAAAGTGTAATTAAAAAAACAATGCACTCAAGCCCAGCATTAGGCATATAATTGGGAGTGGAAGGACTGTGTTGTAATATATATATTACATATCCATACACGTGTGCGTATATATATTTGCCTTTTGTTTTTCCTTTTACATATAGCTTCTTCAGAAATAACCTTTGTGAAAAGATAAAGATATCAAGGTTTAACTTTTTGACCTTTCCTTCTCCAAACTAACATTGATAACATACTGTGAAGCTCTTATTTACTGGATAACATCCACTGAAAGTCATACAAAAAAGCATCCTTTAAAAGTGCTGTCATCTATTTCCTTTTAATTCTTCATGTTTACTGAAAAAAAAAATAGAAAGAAAAAATTATCTACTTTCTAAATTATATGTCCCTGACAAAGGGAAAGGAACACACAAGTGTTTCTTGTAAAGAACATGAAAGAAGCCTCAGAGATTGAGGGGATTTTCTGGTTGATTTCCAAGCTGAATTTTATTGTTGCTTGCTATGAGTCCCTGTGGTAACTCCACACCTTTCCTCCTCCACCCTTCCTTTGCGTTTGAACATTGCTTTTCCCTCAGTTCTAGCACCTGTTTCCATCCCAACAAGCAATTTGCATTAATTTCTCCTTCAACTAGTCATGAGTCATTATAGGAGATCTGGAAAATGAAAAGTTGATTGTGCTCAATAAAAGACACCTGATATAGAATGGACCTCTCATCCTTTAGATTAATAGACTGAGTTCTAAGAGGTCACTTGACTTGTTAGTGTATAGTCAGGCACCACGTAATAATGTTTCAGCCAACTTCAGACCCCATACATGACGGTAATACCATGAAATTATAGTACTATATTTTTACTGTACACATTCAGATACACAAATACTTCCCACTGTGTTACAATTACCTCCAGTATTCAGTACAATAACATTCTGTACAGGTGGGTAGCCTAGGCTATCCCAGACAGCCTGGATGTGTAGTAGGCTATACCATCTGGGTGCATTTAAGTACACTCGCATGTTCCCACAGTGATGAAATCACCAAATGACACATTACGCAGAACATATTCTTGGTGTTGAAAGATGCATGATGTACATCATCAGGTACCAGCAGGAGTGAAAGGGGCAGGTCTGCTTGTCATTTTGAAAGACAGTTTCGCATGATTGTTAAGAACATGGCTGTAAGACTACACAGAGCTAGAGTTAACTCCTGGCTCTGACATGCAGTTTTGTGATTTTGAGTAAGTTACTTGACCTCTTGGAGCCTCAGTTTGTCCATCTGCCATATGGGAACAATGGTAGAAGCTATGTCATGAGGTTTTTATCTTATTCAAGCCTCATAATGTCTGCAGCACAGTGCCTGATACAAAATGGTAGCTACCATTTATTAAGTGCACGACACCACCCTTACCATTATTGTTTTGTCATCATAAATCTACCTACTGACCCTTTTTCAACACTCTGGAATTGCCTGAGTCTTGAAATCAACACTATCCTGGGAAGCACTTCACCCATCCCAGGGAAAGAAAGAAACCTTTGCTTCATTTAGAAGAGAAATTGGGAAAAAGAGAGAAAGCCACACGTTATGTGAGAATAACAAGGGCTGAAAGCTCAGGTTGCAAAGTACATTTATGCTGCTTCAGGAATTTCATGTGAAACACCTATTACAAAGCTGGTTTAATTTGTTTAGTTAATAAACTTTATAGGATCCATTTTTATTTAGCATGTGTACGGGAAGCTTTTTTATGTAATTTCTGAGTCCACAGTGGCATGCTTTCCCTGAACATTTATGACATTCTACAACTCAACTTCCAAAGAAGCCCATTATGAAATTAAATAGATCCAGGTGGATAATTTGAGAGGGTAACTATATTGCATGCAGCAAAGACAATATGTAAATGTTGCAGCAATCCTTCTGATATGATAGTAGAATATGAAAAAAATGAAATCAACAAAACTATGAGATACTGAATTAATTAACTTCCAGATATTAAAAGTAATGAATCTTCTACTTATTTTCAGATTCCTATGACTCATCTTAATACTATGATAATTTTTAACTCAATTGCATTACTTAACACATATTTGCATCATAGCAGTCTCCAAATGAATGCCTAGAACTTTGTTTTTTAACCACAGTTGGCCAGAAATTGCTTTTATATTTCCACCATTTCGGGTTCCAATAATCTATTGTGAAATTATTATTTTTAAGTGATATGGGGAAGCCAACATTGACATAATGTTTTCTTCACAAGATGAACAAATAAATGAGAAAGAAAGTATAATCAGGCAAGTCTTCACGTGCGATCCAGAGAACAAAACTTGACTGAATCTGAATCTCTCTTATTCTTCATTGGAAATGTGCAACCCCGTAGTTTTTATGGAGATATAAATAAATATTCACTTATTTATATCCTTTAATAGGAGGAGTTGGAATATTATTCAGCAGTGGGAAAAAAAAAATGAACCACTGACGCAGGCTACATCATGTTTAAACCACAAAAAAGATTATGCCAAGTGAAAGAATCTAGACACAAGCGGCCGCATATTGTATGATTCCACTGGTAGGAAATATCCAGAAACTGGAAATTTATAGAGACAGGAAACAGATTAGTCATTGCCCGGGGATGGGTGTGGGAATGAAGATGAACTATAAATGGGCATGAAGGATCTTACTGGGGTGGGGGGACAAAAATGTTCTAAAACTGATTTGTGGTTATGGCATTTCAGTAAAGTTACCAAAAATCATTGAATTGTACTCTCGGACAGTTTTATGATATATAAAATATACTTCTATAAAACTGTTAAACAGAAAACCCAGGAACTGTAATTAACACATAGATGATTTAACAATAATTCCAGGGCAGGCTGTTTAAGAGAATTGTTCTGCTGTGGTGTTATTACAAAGTCACATCCTCTTTGTAGTGAGGGGTGGGAACATCCACTGAGCACTGTGGCATTGCTGTGTCCTGTGATTTGTGTGTAGGAGCAGTTGCCAACACGCTTCTCCAAAGAAGACATCATCCCTGCGCTGTTCCCCTTTTTCACATGCTATATCCATACAAACATGCCAAGGGGGGCTTGGTATCTACGCATAAACTTAGTGTGCACAGGTAAATGTTATCAAGATGAGTCCTTAATTCCTTCTCTGAGTTTACTGAGTTAAGCCAAGCATTGCAGTTTCTCCACTGAAGAATTCTGTGCGTCCAATCCTTTTACAGTTCTTCTACACTTATTCTTTCTTAAATCTTTTGATTTTAAGCTCTGCCATGCTTGTGTTATACTTCACAAGAATGATAAGAAGCAATGGCTCTACATCATAGAGGTAATAAAGGCTCACAATAGATTCAGTTTAGTGTGCATGAGTGTGTGTGTATAAAAAATATGTACATGTCTATGTGTAGGAAGATGAGGGGTAGGAGTGAAAAAGAGTCTACTTGTGTGTCGAATATATCTTTGGGATAGCTACTTAAGTCTTTCTGTCAACTGTACCGTTGTCTCAGCAGAAAAGGGCTCATTTTGTAAATACCATCTACGCAGACACTTAAGTTGCTATATGTTGAGATCATGTCTCTCTTCTCACATTCATTGTCTTGTTCTCACGTCCTTCTTGCTATTTTTACCTAAAGGAGGATGAAAATGGGAAGCTACCAGTAAGTGACTGTTATTTTTGTGTCAGGCATGGTGGTATGTTAGTGGGCCCTTTAAATGCATTTTTATTTAGTCTTTGCAACAATTCTCTGAAGCAGGTTTTATAATTCCCTTTTCATTGATGAAGCTGAAGCTCAGAGAAAGTTAACTCACTAGCCCAGTTTTAGTGAGTTATAAGTGAAGTGGACAGATTTGACTCTAATACCTATTTGTTTCATGATTACACATGATTCTGATGCTCAGTAACTTTTGCTGTCTTTGTAAGATTTAGTAAGCCGTTATAGCCGTATATTCTGTTCCCTTGTCAATTCCAGAAGGATTGTTTGAAAATGCAACAAGAATTTTGGGAGAAAACACCAGTGACTATCTTCTCACAAAAAACAAGTGTGGTTTTTGCTGTTGTCTTTCCTGAACCATCTTGATAAATTCCTTACTTCCTCACTGAACTGCCTAATTAGAAGGAGTGTCTCTGTAATTATAATGACCTCCTTCTGCAATCAGCCATGATATATAGGTGATAAATTATTGGTCTCCCATCTCATTATGGATAACTACTCCCCATGGTTTATTTGGTTCTGTGAGCCTTCTGTCATGGAAATAAATAGGCGACACATTTTGATGCAATTTTAACTTTTTAGATTTGGATGCAGTATTAACTTTTAGGTTTTGCAATGAACTTCTATAAACATATGCATGGACACAGTAAGGCTTCATTAATTACAAAAGTTATTGTGTTTGCCTTATTCAGTCACATAAGGCAGAGGTTCTCAAACTTGATTGGGCATCAGAATTCCCTGGAGGGCTTGATAAAGCACAGATTGTTTAGCTGACTCCTAGAGTTTCCACTTCAGTAGGTCTGAGTTCTGCCAGGGTTTCTGCATTTCTGACAAGTTTCCAGGTGATGGTGATATGCTGATTTGAGGACCACTCTTTGAGAACCACTAAGCTGAAGAGAAAGAAGTATATATACATACTTCTATTTCTCTTGCCTTTCTCCATAAGTAACAATGCCTTATGTGATATCTATGGAATTTCAGCACCCAAATCCATTTAAAAGTTCATGTTACAAGAACTAATTTCTGCTTTATACTATGTTACTAAGTGGTATCTGGGTCTTAATTATTATCATTGCTAGGTATATTTTTCCAGTTTACCAAGCAATTTTTTTTTTTTTTGAGATGGAATTTCGCTCTCATCGCCCAGGCTGGAGTGCAGTGGCACGATCTCAGCTCACTGCAACCTCCGCCTCATGGTTTTAAGCAATTCTCCTGCCTCAGCCTCCTAAGTAGCTGGGATTACAGGTGCGTGCCAAAACACCCTGCTAATTTTGTGTTTTTAGTAGCGTGCAGGCTTTCATCATGTTGGCCAGACTGGTCTTGAACTCCTGGCTTCAGGTGATCCACCCACCTCAGCCTCCCAACGTGCGGGGATTACAGGGATGAGCCACCACACCCAGCCATACCAAGCAAAGGAGTCAGGAAGCTTGGGACATAATTTCCTAGAACTGCATTATCAGGCTATGTCAGTTTGGTGACAAATCATAGATGCAAATATACTTCAGTTTACTCATCTATAAACTGAGGCATCATTCAGATAGCTGACATTCTTTCCGGGTTCAGCTACCCATTCAGCAAATCATTCATTGTACATTAAGAATTTACCATGTACCAGGCACTGTTTTAGGCCCTAAAGAAAAAGAAATAAAGGAGATCTAGCACATGACGTCCTTACATATCATGAAGCTTAGATTCTAGATGCTAACAAGAGAAGTGAATAAACCAACTATCTCATTTAAAAGAGTGATGGGTTTTTTTTTTTTTTAACAATAAATAAGAAGGGGTGAGATGCTAGAGACTGGCTGGCTAAAGTTCTATTGCAGCTAAAAGTCAAGATTTTCCCTGATGAAGCAATATCTGGTAACACTTTTGGATGATAAAAGGGAGCCATCCACATAAATGATGGGGAAAGAATATTTCAGGCATAACCGTACTACGTTCAAAGACCCTGTGGTATAAACCAGCTTGGCCTTTTTGTGAAGTAGGAAGAAGGTCATTATTCTGAAGCCAATTGTATAAGCAAGTGGTAAGAGACAAAGTCAGAATTGTATTTGAAAGCCATGATAAGAACTTGGAGTTCTTCAAGCAGGGGGAGACACAACCTGATTTAGGCTAAGATGACTCATTTGCTGCATAGGCATTGCATAAGTGTATAAGAAATGAGCATACACACATATAAAATCCAATTCCAAAAATTTTGACCTTGAAATAAATGTTTTCTCCTAGTTTATTTAGCACATGAATAAGAAAATACAAATTAATATACCAGCCAAATTTGTGTCTTCACCATTGATACTTTAAGGATATTACTAAGTATTATAAACATGGGCAACTCAAATAATAATTAGGAGGAAAATCATATGGAAATTACTAACAAACTCATTAGAGTGTGCTTAATTATTGCAGTGAAGGGTTAGCAAGAGGATTGGAGCTTACCGAATAAATCTGTTTGCACATGGATTGATATGCTTGTATCATAATTACTCACAGCTGTTGGACTTTCTAAGTTTATTAGGAACTTAATTCTAAAACTTTCATGCGGAAAAGATTTTCTGAGAGAGAAGTGTTAGCCCAGTGCCAGTGATGTGAGCAAGGAGTATTTTTCTAGCAATTCTTTTCAGCGATTACTTAGAGTAACTACAGATCTCCTCATTACACATAATGAAGTGGATCTGCTCATTTTTGATTTTCACACACTTTGCAGAAAGAGCAAAGCCTCCTGATTGAAACTGCTTGAGTCCTGTGATGAGAAGTTGTGTGTAATATGTATTCCAATTACAAAATGATCTCAGAAAAAAGGCTTGATGCCTAATGTATTCATTTGAAAGCAATTCTTGGCTAAATTGATCTTTAAATAATCTTTCTATATGCTTGTTAATTTAATAGATCAACTGACATCAGGGGAATACACGAATGCTTCATCCTTCACACTCTGTCTTCTAGCTGACAACTAATCCTTCTTGTAATTCATTTATTATACTTTATAAATTAGAAGAAATGTACAGGTTCCCCTGAAATACAGCTGAAGCTAAGCCCAATAGTTTTCTCTTACTCACCATCAATCAGAAAATTAATACTGTGCTTGGGCTAGTAATTTTGATCTCAGTCTAATTTTTGGTCTATTTAACTGATAGCTGCTCTCCTGATTTAGGGTGCTATTAACATAAATGAAGTGATTATTTGTGCCTAGGTGATGTCCTGTGTTCCTAAAGCTCGTTTCCAGATCAGCTTTTGATAAGTGCTAAGATTATATGAGGACAATTAAATAAAGAAAAGAATAACTTGAGATTCAAACTGTTATCATGGTCAATGAATTTTCCAGTGTGAATGAATGCATGTGCACTGGTGTATGCATGCATATACACACACACCCGCTCTGTCTTTATAGATCAAACCATAGTACTTTATAATCTGGCCTTTGTATTCTTATTGCCATATACCCTACATGCCACACTCCCAAATTCTATTTTTTTTTTTTTTTTTTACTTTAAGTTCTGGGATACATGTGCTGAACATGCAGGTTTGTTACATAGGTATACATGTGCCATGGTGGTTTGCTGCACCCGTCAACCTATCATCTAGGTTTTAAACTCTGCATGCATTAGGTATTTGTCTTAATGCTCTCCCTCCCCTTTCCCCCCAGCCCCCAGCAGGCCCCGGTGTGTGATGTTCCCCTCCCTGTGTCAAAGTGTTCTCATTGTTCAGCTCCCACTTATGAATGAGAACATGTGGTATTTGGTTTTCTGTTTCTGTGTTAGTTTGCTGATGGTTTTCAGCTTCATCTATGTCCCTGCAAAGGACATGAACTCATTCTTTTTTATGGCTTCACAGTATTCCATGGTGTATATGTGCCACATTTTCTTTATCCAGTCTATCATTGATGGGCATGTGGGTTGGTTCCAAATCTTTGCTATTGCGAATAGTGCTTCAATAAAGAAATGTATGCATGTGTCTTTATAGTAGAATGATTTATAATCCTTTGGGTATAGACCAATATTGGGATTGCTGGGTCAAATGGTCCAAATTCTAATTTTTTTAATACTTACTTTGCATTATCATATATCCATGCCTATAACCATTTCATTCCACCTCCCTGGAATGGCTTTTCTTACTTGAATTGAAATCCTACCCAATCTTCAAGGACCAAATCACATTTTTCTATAAAAAGGCTTGCTTTACTTCATCTCAAGCAAACTTAATATGTAAATAACTCTCTTTTTAATACTAGTATATTATTTCTTGACAATTAAAATGCAAATAGCAACAGCAACAATCATGGTGATGGCAAACACATTGCTCTTAGTGTCAAGTGCTCTTCTAAGTTCTTTGCAGATTATCAATTCATTTAACATTTACAGTAGCCCTATTTAAATCCTAGATGATTTTGTTTCCCCCATATTGTGCATGAGAACAGAGGCAATGAAAAATCAAATAATTTGTTCTGGTCACTGAGATTTTAAGAGAGCTGAGGCCGGGCGTGGTGGCTCACCCCTGTAATTCTAGTACTTTGGGAGGCTGAGGTGGGCAAATCACCTGAGGTCAGGAGTTTGAGAGCAGTCTGGCCAACATGGTGAAACCTCTTTTCTACTAAAAATACAAAAATTAGCCAGGTGTGGTGGCATGTGCCTGTAGTCCTAGCTACTTGGGAGGCTGAGGCAGGAGAGAATCACTTGAACCCAGGAGGCGGAGGTTGCAGTGAGCCAAGATGGTGCCACTGCACTCCAGCCTGGTGACAGAGTGAGACTCTGTCTCCAAAAAAAAAAAAAACAAAACAAAACAGTGAGCTGAGATACATTTTCTGGGTTCTGTGTCCAGTCAGTTTCTTAGCTCCTACACTGTGCTACACTGTGACACAATGCAAACTTTCAGGGTAGTTAAAAGCATGAGAGAAAATCTAAAGCGACTAGCATAGGGCTTCATGTATAGCTCTAGAAGTTGTGGTTATTGTATTAGTA
The DNA here is from genome assembly GCF_009761245.1 of Sapajus apella. Classification (NCBI taxonomy): domain Eukaryota; kingdom Metazoa; phylum Chordata; class Mammalia; order Primates; family Cebidae; genus Sapajus; species Sapajus apella. The sequence goes on from NW_022437019.1 coordinate 2,886,866, forward strand.
AGTGCAATAAAATTATTATAAAACAAATTATAGTAATGATTAATAAATGTAATAGGATATCATTGGTATTCTTATCAAATGTCAGCCTATCATTTGAAGTTGATACCCTATAAGTCAGCAATCACAACTGTTATGCATGAGTCTACAACTCACCTACATGACTGTGGTGCAAAATAAGCATTCAATAAATGTTAAGTAAATGAATGGATGAAATGAATGAGCGAACTAATCCAAGAATCTTCTAGATGGGCTCTTTTACCTTTCCTCCATGGTTCTCTGAGGAACAGTGCTAAATCCTTCAAAAATCAGACAAATATTAAGCATGGATTAAATCTGCTTTTCCACTTCCATTTCAATGAGTTATTATTTAAAATAAAACTCACAAAGCAATATTTTTAAAAGTCTACATCCCGAAGTAAAACATGGAAATTATCTGATTAATGCAGATAGCCACTCACCAATTTATATTCTTGAACTCAAGAGAATCATTTAGCTAATTGTATAGGTGATTATTATGCTTTTCACAGAAGTGCGTATCATGCATTTAGAATTTTTAAACTGCATCTCCAAAAGAATCCTCTTAAATCTAATTATTATATACTTAGAATGTTCCATAATCAGCTAAAAGGTTTATTATTTCTTTACAGAAAAAAAGCTTTTAAATATGTGAAAATCCTCTTGTGAGAAGGTGAACTAAACATTTTAAAAATAATTAAGTAGACTTTGTTTTTTAAGTAGGCTAGAAACATATGTTAAAATAACTGGTCAATGAATAAACAAAAACAAAACAACAACAACAAAAACTTCCTCCTTATGTGTTTCTTGCCAAGTACATAAAGTTAATTGTGTGATCTTAAAAATAGACTATATTGATCATAGCCAGAATCCTTGTATTTAGGGAAATTAAGATGATATTTCAGAGAATATTTTGAGACAAAGTGGTGATACAGCTATTGAGTTTGGCTATTGGCTGAAATGCTTGCTTACTATTGTGACTAGTGATTGGTTTAATATCATAAGTAGTACCTTTCTGAATTTAGTCTATTGAAAATGCAGGTATACTCCTGGAAAACATTCACAGGAAGAACAAAAAGAGAAAAGAAAGAAAAAGAGAGAGAAGAAAGGAGGGCAGGAGAGAGACAGGGAGAGAGGAAAGAAACAATGTGGTTTGCTACTCTCAGTAGTCTTAGGGAGATACAACAGAAAAATTAGTTTTCAAAACTCCATCAGTGGTCTGAAACTTACATGTATTCATATCCATTTTTTAAAAGCCACAAATACACATTATATGTATACTTATTTATAAATTATATATCTTCACATATAGATTATATACATATACTTTTATTGCGTGTGCTATTGAAAGTACACAACATTTTACAAGGATGTGATAAATGAAAAGTTCAATAGCTCCTTCCTGCACCACATTTGAGAACCACTGCTGTAGATAACGGCAAAGCCAATATTTAAGACTGTAGGGCTACCCAGTTGATACTCCAACATGCTAGGGTCTCGTAACATTCTGGGCTACCAAAAACTTAACCATGAACCTGTCAACTCAAATCAATGCCCGAATGTTTAGTTATGTTCGTGAAAGCTTATTTTTCTGAAATTATCTCTGAATGTCTTCTAACAACTTTCCAATTCCACTCATCTCTATGATTGTAGCCATAAAAAAGTAAATAAAAGGTTTTTGAGGACAAATGAATGACTGCTCTGGGTAGACTGAGGTTTATCAGTTTCACCCTGGCTGGGTCAGCTGGGGAACTAAGAGGATTCAGGTGGGATTGCTTAAGCTTAAGTACTTGGTAAAAATAAATAAATAAATAAAAATAAAAAAAGAAAACCACTTTATTTACAGAGCCATCAATTTTCTTTATGAAGCTGGTACTGCAGAGAGAACATTGGACTGTGAATCAGAAGATGTGGGTCCTAGCGCCAGCAGTGCTTTCTGCATCTGAGTAGTTGAATGACCTTGACTGAGTCCTTTAACTTTTCAGAGTCTCTCTCTCTGTCTCGCTCAAAAAAAAAATTGTTAAATTCTTTAGACATTTATGGAGCCCCTTCCTGGAGCTTGATATAATAAGAAATGCTGGCCGGCACAGTGGTTCACACCTGTAAACCCAGCATGTTGGGGGGCCAAGGTGGGTGGATTATCTGAGGTCAGGATTTCAGGACCAGCCTAGCCAACATGGTGAAACCCTGTCTCTACTAAAAAATAAAAAAATAAAAATTAGCCAGGCATGGTGGTGGGTGCTGTAATCCAGGCTGCTCGGGAGGCTGAGACAGGAGAATTGCTTGAACCCGGGAGGCGGAGGTTGCAGTGAGTTGAGATTATACCATTGCACTCCAGCCTGGGCAACAAGAGTGAAACTCCATCTCAAAAAAAAAAAAAAAAAAAAAAAAAAAAAGATACCATCGCAAATAACTCAATTCTTTTAAGTACACCCGAAAACTCCAAATGGAGAATTCCTAACTTTCTAGAACTCTTCTCGAACTTTATGGAATTTTGAAATTGAAGTTACTTGCAAATCCTATGCCAAATAGCAGAAGAATTCCTTGCTTGTGATTGCAAACCAGGCATGCTTCCTGGGGCTATATTGGAATGCACTCACCGGCCAAACACTTATTACAAACCCTGTCTTAAAAACAGAAACAAAACCATGGTTTTTAAGTTCATTAGATCATGAGCCTCACTTGTTGAGATTTTTTTGAATCCCATATCCCAACCCTGCAGTTTATGATTCAGTACATCTGAGCCACACACTTGTTCCTAAGCCCAAGTTTTCCACAACTAACTTAAAGAGGAACTACACAGTTACAACACCCATGGTATTCATAATACAGAAACAAACCAGTTGCTCAGGAAACGCCCAACCATTCCTGATAACAGAAGGAAATTTCTCTCTGGGGATAGAAACAATGAACCAAAGCAAAATGGCTGTTGGTAATAAAAAATACTGTGTCTCACATAGAGACTGCAAAGTAATCTGCTGTGTTCTTTAAGACATATTTCTAGGCACAGTTTTCTATTGATTAATATCTTTTGTAGAATTTGCACCTATATTGGAGGGTATAGTACCTGGGTCACATAAGGTGATGAGTCAATATTATTATAAAGATGGAAGGAAAAAAAGAAAAGAGAAGGAAAACAGGGAGAGAGGGAGAAGGGGAAAGAGGGGTACAACTAATCTGTTAGGTTGATTGCTTCCACCAATTCAGTTCAGAAAGATCCCTTAAGCTAACACTTGGAGAGCTGCAAATGAAACTCTACCTGATATTATGAAGTAAAATTAGCTTGGATTAAATCCAGCATTTGCCATGTGTTTTCAAGAATATTTTGACTGATTTGCTCCAATTATACCTGAATGTCTTCTAAAATTTTTCCTCTCCAAATTCCACTCCGTTTTCAAGGGCTAATTCAAGTCTTAACTTTTTTTTCTGGAAGCTTGTAGTAACTATTCTAACCTTAATAATTTATTCTTCTCAAAACTTTGAGCTTGCAAGTGTTGACAAGTATATGTTGTCAACCTGAAAGGAATGTAAACTCCTTGAATGGGAGGGGCCATGTCTGATAAATCTATATGCCACCAAATTACTTAGAGAACCTCCTCAAGTTCTGCATTATCACCTTCTCTACGGCTGTATTTAATGTTTACTCCTGAATCTCAAATATTTAGCTGTATCTTCTAACTTAAGTCACTGCCTCTCAAACATCTCCATATAGATACATCACCAATACTTCAAACTCAAAATATCCAAAATTAAATTTTCTCGTAGTTTCGCTCTTTCACTGATGTTGTTTAGTACAAAAATCTAGAAGTCTTGCAAGTGTTCTCAATTTCTCCCTCTGCTACTCCTTACCCATAATGTATCAACTCTGTCAATTTTACTTCAGAAAACGATATGAGATAATGATGGAGAAATCACACTTTAAAGCAATAAAATATGTTTGCCAAGTCATCGAAACTTATGTTTGTTTGTTTATATTTTTGTCAGTGTGATCAAGAACAGGGTGCTTCCTTTCATGGAGTATTTTTTAAAGAAATGTTGAATAAAAATAGCTAGATAGTGCCTACTCTGTTTTAGATACTGTGCTGGGTACTTAAGCTACCTCACACACACACACGTGTTCTATGTGTGCACATGGTGTGTGCGTGAATTTGCCTAGTGTGTATACCAGTCACCTATATTGCTGTGGTCCAAACAAAGTCCAAAATAAAGAGACAAAATAAACAAACTGCTTTGAAATTGAAGGGTAGAAAGCTCAATCGTCGCAGGATTCAAAATTGATTTATTTCTCTCAACTGGGTAGATTTAAATATGGCGGCAATGGCTGCCTTAGAAATATGTATTAAAGAGCTGATTTAATATGTAGTTCTAAGTAGATTTATTGATTTTTCCAGTGTCACTTTGGCATTTTATTATATTTATATGTATTCACATATTTTGTATCAGGCCAATTTATTCCCAAAGCATGTAGAACAATTTTCTCCAAGAACTTCCTTTTTCTTGATAACCTGATATATTTGGATCCAAGATGCTTGCTCCATACACACTGTCGTGATCCAGGGAACTTGTGATCCTTATTGGACAGACTTCCCATGTCAGGCCCAACTCAACAGGAAGCCTCTAGAGCCCTCTCAGGTGGGCCCTACTGGGTCTCTGAGAGGCTAGGTAAAAAGGATCGTTTCGGATGTGAGATGGTGGAATCGGACCCACTGACATTCACTTCCTTGGGGCAGTGAACATACTGCTAGGATCAACAAGTACAGTATTTGCTGACTGTGTTCTACGTGCCAGGCACCATGGCAGGGGCTGAGAGAACAACAGTGACAAAAACTGACCTGATTCCTGACCTCACAATGCTCACAATCAAGAGAGAGGGCCAAATATGTAATCAAAGACATAATCATAATCCACAATCTGGGCTATGAACAAAAAGGCCAAAGTATTTATGAGAGCACGTGGCAGGTGTATTAGCCTGGCCTGAGGGTGGGGAGTCGAGGGGTCAGGGAAGGTTTTTCTAAGGGAGTGAAGTTTAAAGGAACATTTGCAAAAGAAATAGAATAGACAAAGCCCAAGGGGGTGAGGTCTAGGGAGATCATGGTTAGATGAGGTGAGATGAGTCTCATGTGGAACAGTAGTAGGAAAATGGTACATGCTCAGTGAAAGTCAGCTCATTTCTGTGCTTTTAAGAACTTCCTATTGGAGGAGGAGTCATGAGTTCGCCCACACTCCATGCTAGCACCTGCAGGACTTACATAAGCTGGCCCCTGCCTGCACCATCTACTCTACCCACTGCTCCTTACTCCCTATGCTTCAGCCACGTCCAGCTTCCATTTCTGGACACACCCAACAGGTTCCATTCTAAGACCTTCATTGTAGCTATTTTCTCTGCCTAGAATGCTCCAGGTCTTTCCATGTCTGGCGCCAAGTTCAAGCCTTGGTTCAAATGTCACACTCTCAGTGAGCACGCTGTACCCAGACCATCCTCTATGAAATAGCCCCATTTGTCTGTCGCTTCATTTTATTATTTCATGGTATTTTTATTACAGCTCAAATCACTAGCTGAAGTAATTGTGCTTACTTATCGTCAAGCTTACTGTCTTTCTCAACTGTAATGCAAGTAACAGGGCAGGGATCTTATCTATCTTAAGTCTTAAACTGCCATGAGCTCGATTCCAGATTCAACTGTGGCAGATTCAAAGGCACAAGCATGTAGTGGACCGTAGGCACTCAACATATAACTGCTGCATGAGTGAATGGAAATATAGCAACCACACATCCTACAATAGAGGAACAATCTCTGTCAGTGGTCCAAAACCCTGTTGGGTACATGAGGACACTGGGGAGCACTTTCCTAGGCGGACTGAAAATCAATCAATCTTCTGTATAATTTTGCCTCCGGTGACAATTTCCCACTCTGGGGCTTTCCCAGGAGAGAAAAGCTATGCGCAGATACAGCTCCATGTACCTCTGCTGCATTAATTTCCCTTCTGAGTAGTGACACTCTTGGATGTTATATTCCTAGATTACTGTTCCAGTTTGGCTTTAAATATATTATAAATGGTTATTACATTTTAAAGAATAAATGCTTTGAGAAATGTGGGAGTTCCACTGGAGAGTCTTTTGAGATCAACAGTTATAAAATCACCATATATTGCCCAGACCCTCAAAATCACCCAAAGAAGTGTATATAACTTCCCCCTTATCTATGTCAACTTCACTTTGTGCAGTTTCCATTACCAGTGCTCAACTGTGGTCTGAAAATATTAAATTAAAAATTCCACAAATAAATAATTTATAAACTTTAAATTGTGTCACATTATGAGTACCCGTGATAAAATCCCATGCTGTCCTGCTCCATCCCACTGGGGACGTGGGTCATCTCTTTGTCCAGCTATTCCAAGCTGCTGATGCTTTCACCCATCTGTCACATAGTAGCCATCTCAGTTGCCAGATCCACTGCAGGGTGTCACAGTGCTTGTGTTCACATAACCCCATTCTACCTAATTATGGCCCCAAAGCACAAGTGCTGATGCTGGTAATTCGGATATGCCAAAGAGAAGCCACAAAGTGTTTCTTCTAAGTAAAAAAGTAAAAGTTCTCCACTTAATAATGAAAAATGAAAGGATGCTGAGGCTGCTAAGATGTAAGGTAAGAATAAATATTATATCCATGAAATTATGAAGATGAGAAAAGAAATAAAATATGTGCATTGTACATATAGGGTTTTTGTACCATCCATTTCCCGTATCCACTGGAAGTCTTGAAACGTATTTCCTGAGAATAAGGGAGGACTGCTGTACTTGGATTTCCCACAACATTCTCCCATTTCTTCTCTTTCTTCTCCTCCCCCTCCCCCCCCCCCTCCCCCTCCCCCTCCTCCTTTCTGCTAGATACTGAATCACACAACAAGATACAACAAGCAGTGCCTTTCTGGGTGTTTATAGCACACTCTGGATTGTGTCATGAGGCACGAGAAGTGCAATAATTTCCCCAAATCCCAGGGAGGTGTATTGCTTTAATGTAGTTGACTCTCACTATAACATGAGAAAACCAAACAGATGTATTTACTGGACACTACAAGGTGAGTATGGAATGTTATTATCACTCCATCAGTAAGCCTTGAAAGTGTTCAGAGTCTGAAAACAATATCTTGCTTTATGTTCCAATGTGAAGTCAATTCATGTACCCGCTCAGTCCTGGATTTTCTATGAATTATTTCAACTACTTTTGTCCAGAGGGACAGTGACATAAAAATAATCTATTAGAAAATATGTACCAACGTGGCATTGTGCATAAGATTTAAGTGTACAAGTTTTATAGACATAATAAATATTAATGAATAACATTTACAGAGCCTTTCAAACATCCCACGTAGTTTGTCATGGATTATCTCATTTAATCTTCAGAAATACTCTAGGAAGTAAGCAATATTAACAGCCTAATTTTACAGATAAGAAAACTGAGGCTTATAGCAATTAAGAAATTCACCCAATGTCACAGATCTAGAAAGTGGTAAACCAGGATTTGAACCTAGGTCTCTCTCTCTTTCTTCTAGAAGTCAAAATGTTAACACTAAACCTTTTGACCTGGTTCAACACCTTGTTCTACCACACATCTGCTATGAAACCTTGGATCTCTAAGCCCAAGTTTTCTAATGGGGAAAATGGTGATGATAACAGGATTCACTTCAAAGATTGTTTGGGGGGTTAATATAGCTGAGTCCTTGACTTATAGAAAGTGCTTGATAAATTATGATAATTATCATTAACTTATGTAAAGCCCCACTCCAGATTCAACTGCCAAAGGCACAAGCTGCTTTTAGGTGGTTGCCAAGGTATTTGGAAGACAATGCAAGCAATACGCAGCTACAAAGTCAACGAGTAATAAAGAGAGTTAAGAATGAATGGTCAACTGCATAATATTAGCAATAGTAATATTGCTTTCTTTATCCTCAACCGCATGATATTCTCAAAAGCAGGTATTACCTTCTGCTCACAAATGAACCTGAGACCAGAAAGGTTATTTGTTTAATAGTATATAATTGTCAAGTATTACAGGTAGGATTTGTATCAGGCCAGCTCATTCTAAGGCTCACATTCTATATACCACCTTGTACTATGACATCCCAATTCCCACTGATATAGGAACTCAGAGGCTGAGGGGATCAGTGGCTACAAGAAGAGAGAAAGGAAGAGGTGCTGATAGGGACCTGTAATATAGTTTTAGGTGGTAGAATGCGATCATAGTAAGAGAAATCCCTGATCATGAAGAAGGAGGAGTCAACGTACAAAGCATTACACCACGAGGGAAGAGAATGGAACCCAATGTTGAAAATGTGGGGAAAACTAGGCAACAGAGGGTCTTAAACGTTAAGCTGTGGCCTTTGGGTCGCACTGATAAAGAATTGAAACAACGGGAGATTTTGAATAGGACAGGGAGAATGTGACCACAATATCTTCGGAATGATCCATATAACAGGAACATGCAAGACAGAGAAGTCACTGACCAGCTTTCGGAAGACAACAACAACAAAAGAGGGATGAAGACCTGAATACGGTGCCAGGAATACGGGCTGGAAGATAAATGCAGATGAGCTCTTAGAACTCAGGTTCCAAGAGGGCAGCTTTCTGAGGGCTAAGGCTTGGTGTTAAACTCCCTCTGATGCCTGGACACAGAGATTTGATAGGTGAAGCATAATCTGGCAAGACACTGCTATAAAGTTCTTTACAAACACAAAATACAGTTGTGATCATTCCTGGTTTATGTAATAACTATTGAGTGTTTCATTTTAGCAGTTTATTCAAAATAATGTGGATCTCTCTGTTTGTAACTAGAATAATTTAAATTAATAAGAAGTAAAGTTGGGTCAGACGTGGTGACTCATGCCTATAATCCCAGCACTTTGGGAGGCCAAGGCAAGTGGATCACTGGAGACCAGCCTGGCCAACATGGTGAAACCCGGTCTCTACTAAAATACTAAAATTACTGGGTGTGGTGGTGGATGCCTGTAGTCCCTGCTACTTGGGAGGGCAGGAGAATTGCTTGAACTTGGGAGGCGGAGGTTGCAGTGAGCCGAGATCACACCACTGCACTCCAGCCTGGGTCACAGAGTGAGAAGACAAAAAAAAAAAAAAAAAAAAAAAAAAAAAAAAAAAAAGGAGTCAAAACAAAAATGAGCTTCCTGTCTTAAGGAATCAAAGCCTTGTATTTATAAAGATTTATTGGGGTATATCAAATATATATCCTAGATAGATATCTTGAGGTTATTGGGGAAATGGTTGTCAGAATTATCGCCTTATCGTCTTTTTCTGCAGTTTGACATCAACAGGTGATCTCCAGTATCTGGTAGCTACATTGATAATAGGACCTCACATTCTCTCTTTTCAAAGGGAACTCATATACTGAATTATCAGAGCCCAAATGAAATCCAGTTAATAGCTGAAATTGCTGTTTTCTTTAGTGTGTTGCCTTATCTCTTTTTAACAAGCCTTACTTACTAGGGTAATTGCACTGAATTCAATCCATTATCTATGGATTAATTCATTAGAGTGGTTTAAACTTTTGGAAAATGGATGGTTTTTAGCAGTCCTCCCCTCCATTCCACAAATTGACACTGTAAAACACGTCTTTGCCATTTTTATAGAGGCTCCAATTCATGAAATAAAAATCAATGAAGACATTTCCTTTCCAAGCCCTCATGTCATTGTTATGCTCCCTTGGTTGCAAGGAAAGCCTTTGGGTAAAGGGAGGACAACTCTAATCAGAAAGAGAGTCATTGTCTTCAGGAAAGCGTGAACAAATGCATTTCTGGGCCAGTGACCTTACCACTGTGGCTGCCCCCAGTGTTACTGCCTTTGGGGATGAAGCTACAGAACCAGACTGTCCTTGTCGGTTGGGGCTGGTGTGGGAAAATGCCTAGAAACCCAGACCCAGCCCTTTTCTGAAAGCAAAATAAAGTCGATTATTATATGAGAATGCCAGTGATTTCCCTTTTGCTTGATGTTGCCCTTATCAAGTGCTTTTTAGATTTCATCATGTACAGAAGAGATTCCAGAACACTGTTCCAACTGTTCTAACTGGAGATATCAGAATCACCTGAAGCTTAAAAAAGAACACAGTTCCCAGGGATCCATTCCCTAGAACTCGTGATTTAGTACATCTGGGCTAGTGCCCAGGAATGTTTGTTTTTAAAAAAGCTCCAGGTGATTTATATGCAAAATTCATGTTTATAAGCTAGTGACCTAGTCATGTTTCTGTTTTCTTTTTAAAAATGACCACTTAGCCAAATGAATAAGGAAGACTGGAATTGTTTTATGTATGACACCAATCAATCAATGGTTTTAGTTCTATTAAATATATCAGCCGATTTGGGAAGCTAGGAAAGAAACACATAGTATGAAAATCCAGATAATATTGTCCAACCTGAGACCATTCTATGTACCTGAAGAACCTTGCCTCCCTCGGTGGCCTTCTGATCACATTTTGAGAATGGTAAAGACAAATATGGACAATCCTTTCCAATGTGTGGAATATCTGGGTATCATAAAAGTTGGACATTACAAAAACATTGTGTAGTAGTTTTAAAATATGCTCACAAATTCTTTAACACTTCCTCCTTCCGAAGGCAGAGCCTAATCTTTCTCTCCTTTAATGTGGGCTGGGCTTAGTGACTCACTTTTAAAGAGCCAAATGTGGGAGAAATCATTGTGGGTCTAAGGATGGGTCCCAAAGCTGGGTCATAAAAGAGATGTCTTCTTCTTTTCTCTTGACTCTCCTGCTTTGGTAGATGCAAGATAGGTCATGATGACATTCAACCAATCTGCGGAGGAATTCCAGCAGAGAAAAACTTAAGCTGCCTGCCAACAACCAGCATCAACTTGCCAGTCGTTTTAATTAAGCTACCCAGAAAAAAAGATTCTCCTGCCACAGGGAAGACTTCAGATGACCTCAGTTGGGGCAGGTGTGTTGAATGGCAACCTCATGTAACGTCTTGAGCCAGAACTGCTGCATTATTCCAAGCCCAAATTTCTGACCCACGAGACTGTCAGAATTATTAAATGTTTATTGTTATAAACCATGAAGTTTTGGGGTAATTTGTTACAGAACAATAGGTAACTGATATACCTGAGCAGACTTTTCTTATCTAACTTACATTGGTTTTTTTACCTCTACCTCTGTTTATTCCTTATCTGGTATACACAGACACATAAAAAATGGTCACACATACACATCAGCAAATATTTCATAATTTGTAAGCATTGTTTTAAGTAAAGTCCCTAAAAATCTTGATAAGTAATGGTTTATTAATAATAAGTTTGGATGGCTTCAGTGAGGTGGTATGTGATAATAAAATAATTAAGGTAAACATGAACTGAAAAAAAATCTGAATAGTAGGGGAGAGACTGTAGCCAGGGAATGGTCTTAGATTTCACAAAGCCACATCAACACACATGAAATTAAAATTAATTGGCAATAACAGATAGCTGCTATAGGCAGTATGCAAAAAATCATCTTAGTCCTAGCTTTGCAAACATTGTTCAAAGAGCAAATTCAGAAGAGGAGTTGCTACGATGAAAATATATCTGATGAAGATGAACTCTGAAAGTCTAAACATGTCTCTGGGAAAAGGTGAAGTGACAGCTCTCTGCTTAGGGGTAAAACAGCCATGATTTAAGGAAGTGATTTGCAAAATGAGGCCTCAAGAAATGGAAGACTGAAAATCAGCCAATAACTCAGAACTAGGTGATGAAAGAAGAGGATGTGGACCTAGTTAAGTGGGTGAATAGTTTCTTAATGAAACAGAATGGGTATCAATGCAACTGGCACCTTGTTTATAGCTCTCTATATTAGGTATCTACAGATAAACACTACAGCTAAGGATTTGGTAAGCAGATTATAGACTATATATTGTCATTCCCAACAACTCTTCTTGTTAAGAAGCCTTAAGTTAAAAGAACACAATCAGTTCTTGTTTTAAAAAAAGTTCTTGAATCCTCAAGTCATAACTGGCAGAGTTAAAATATCAGAGGCTCAGAACACACCTTTTAAGTGGATGAGTAACTTGTTACATGTCAGGATTTTTGTCTTTGAGAGGATAAGATGTAGTACATAAGTTAGATGGCAAATATTGGCAAATAAAACAAGAAAACCACCTAACTTTCTTTCTTTTTTTTTTTGTGAGATGGAGCCTCACACTCACGCACTGTTGCCTGGGCTGGACTGCAGTGGTGTGATCTTGGCTCACTGCAACCTCCGCCTCCCAGGTTCAAGTGATTCTTCTTGTCTCAGCCTCCCAAGTAGCTGGGATAACAGGCACACACCCACCACACTTAGCTAATTTTTTTTTTTTTTTTTTGAGATGGAGTCTTGCTCTGTCGCCAGCCTGGAGCACAGTGGTGCAGTCTCGGCTCACTGCAATCTCTGCCTCCCAGGTTCAAGCGATTCTTCTGCCTAAGCCTCCCGAGTAGCTGGGACTACAGGTGTGTGCCAAACGCCCAGCTAATTTTTTTGTATTTTTAGTAGAGACAGGGTTTCACCATGTTGGCCAGGATGGTCTCAACCTCTTGACATTGTGATCCACCCGCCTCAGCCTCCCAAAGTGCAGGGATTACAGGCGTGAGCCACCGCAGCCGGCCCAATTTTTTTTTTGCATTTTTAGTAGAGTCAGGGTTGCACTATGTCGGCCAGGCTGATCTCGAACTCCTGACCTCATGATCCAACTGCCTCCGCCTCCCAAAGTGCTGGGATTACAGGCGTGAGCCACTGCGCCCAGCCTCAACTTTTATTTTAGATTCAGATATGTGTGCAGGTTATAAGGGTATACTGTGTGATGCTGAGATTTGGGGTATAATAGAGCCCATCACCCAGGTAGTGAGCATAATATCCAATAAGTAGTTTTCAATGCTTCCTCCCTCCCTCTCTCCCCACTCTTGTAGCCCTGAGGGTCTACTGTTCTCATCTTTGAGTACATGAGTACCCAATGTTTAGCCCTCAATTATCAATAAGAACATGCAATATTTGGTTTTCTATTTCTGCATTAGTTTGGTTAGGATAATGGTCTGCAGCTGCATCCATGTTGCTGCAAAAGACATAATTTTGTTCTTTTTTATGGCTGTGTACTATTCCATGGTATATATGTTCCAGTTTCTTTATCAATCCAGCATTGACGGGAACTTAGACTGATTCCTTGTCTTTGCTATTGTGAGTGGTACTGCAATACATATATGAGTGCAGGTATTCTTTTTGGTAGAATAATTTATTTTCCTTTGAGTATAAACTTAGTAATGGAATAGGTGGGTCAAATAGTAGTTCTAGTTTTAGTTTTCTGAGAAATCCCCAAATTGTTTTCTACAGTGGCTGAACTAATTTACATTCCCACCAACAGCGTATAACAGTTCTCTCTCCTCCACAGCCCACCATCATATGTTATTTTTTGACTTTTTAATTATAGCCATTCTGACTGGTATGCGATGGTATCTCATCATGGAAAACACCTAACTTTTAAATACATTATTCAAATCTCCCAAAAGAGATAGATTTCCTTTGACTATAACGAGAAAAAAAATTTTTTAAAAGGAAACAAAACCAAAACAATCAGCACCTCCACTAGCATTCCACACACTCTCCAAAACTTAGCTGTTGCACAAGCAGAACAAACAAAGATCAATACGGGAGTTGTTCTTGCTAGATTCCTTCTTATTGCCGGGATTCGCTCTGAGGCCGATGTGAAGCAGCCAGGTGGGCGGTTGTTGTGCATAGTGGGGAGCTTGCTCATCTAAAGGCATTCAAATTCAGTAGTTAAAAAAAAAAAATCCCTGCGCAGGCTAAACAAAATCCTGTTGGCTGCAGTGTATCATTCAGACAGTAAGATTGCAAGAATGACTGGTTTCGTGGTAAGCTTAAGAAGGAAAGTGAAACTGCACTGACTACATGGACCTGGGGTGGGGAATCTGAAAGAAGGTAAAAAAATTATCCTGTGTTTTTGAAATAATAAAGAGAAACCCAACAAGTTGGGAAAAGAGAACTCAGTCTTTCCTAGAATTTTCTGTCAAAATCATGTTACTGAACAGAACAGGACAACAAAAATAATAATAGATAGAACCCAGTATTAGAAAATAAAACAAATGCAGTCTCCTTTTTTTTTATTTCAGAGTAGGAGAAGGGGACTTATTCAATGATCTACATTCAAAGCAGTTGGCCTTGGAACAAAAGCCAGCACCCTATTTCTTGAGCTAAGAGCCTAAAAAGCAAATATCACTCTTTTGCTATCTTGTGCAATGTCTTACTACAACATTTTATTTGGGGGTGGGGAGACATTTTAAGATTTTAAGACATGTTTTAAAGACATGCTTAAAACAACAAAAAATGCCTTTTCTTTTTTCCCTGCCACAAATACAAACAACTACATTTTGTTAGGAAACAGGTGAAGCAGCATCAAGAACAAACTGATGATGACACAGTGCAGCTTTGACAAGACAGCGGAAGAGGGAAGTATCAGAAAGAAGCAAACAAAACCAGAACTCTAAAGGTGAGATGAAGGAATCCCCACCCTTCTGATCTCCTCTTTGGCTGTTCAAATTGGAATACGCATATAGCAAAATAGCTCTCAAGCCTCATCCCTCTTCCTGACTAAGCGTTTGTCATTATCATCCCTGGAAATGGTACTTTAAGCAATTGTCGTGTCTACAGTGTATGAGGGATTTTCAAAATCACAATGTACCTGGAGCAGGAATAATACTCACCCCTGAACCTTATGGAATGACTTCATGCTGATTCCTTTCCTCTGCTCTATATTATAGAAGAAATAATGGTGGGTCTAAGGACGGGTCCCAAGACCCATCTAAATGTTTGTTCCTCTTTCTAAAATATGAATCAGTGAGTGAGGAATCTATCTATACCTTTGCTAGTATTTCGAAAGAACTTGGCCAGAGGTAGTTTACTCTGAATCTCAATTCATTGTTTTATCTGAGGCTTCTTCTTTTTAAAAAGTTGTTTAATGCAGACAATACGGGCTTTTAAGGATGGCATGCTTTATATTGCTATGCTTTTATGCAAAATTTTCAGTCCTCAGCTCTTGGATTTCAGAGGTTTGATGGTATGAATAGCCCAGAGGGGTGCTTCTCATCACGTCTCCCTCAGCCAAGCTGCTGTTTACTTTTTGATAATAAAATCAAATAAACCAAACAGAACAAAAGTCGAAATATAATTAATTTCCCAATTTCACTCATTTTGCTTGCATTAATAAAGATAAATTGCTAGTATGTAAAAAATTGAAACACTTATGTAATCTTATTAAGATCCAGTATATAAAATAGTGTAAACACAGGCAGCTGTCAGCAGGAGTCTCTCATGAATATACATACATATTAGCCTAAACATGTTTGCCTTTAAGATTTTTTTAATGTAGTACGAACTTCTTGTGAGAAGTAAAAATGAGGCCGAGTCTCAAATTTCCTGTGTCTTAGAATCCGTTGAAAACGCATGTTAACAACTCTACTCTCAGAAATTTCCAAATTCATAAGCCTGCAAGTGAGGCCTTTGGAATCTCCACTTTAAGTAATCTCCCCTAGATGACTTTGATGCAGGTGGGCCATGACCACACTTTGATACAATCCAGCTCAGTTTATCCAATATACTTGTTAATTGCTTACCTATATTAGGTATCCCAGGGATTCAGGGATGCGATAATGAATGAGGTAGTGTCTTTCTGAGCTCAGAGTACAGTGGTAGTTGCATGAGTCTACTTGTGTCTATATAGCCTTTCTCCATTTCTACACCCAATCAAGGGGAAAGGGATAGGGGAAGTTCTTATCCCCTTAGAAATATTGCAGGCAGTGAACTAATAGTTCTGAATTATCTTTATCGCAGCACAGAAGGTCCCAAAAGACCTGGCCCCTCCCTACCTTTCCCTGGATCCTGCCATTTTTCCCTTTCCACGGTTTTCTCAACTTAGGGTCTTTGATTTTGAGGTGCTCTCCCCAGACCACACTATGGCTTCTTTAAAGTCATTTAATTTCAGCTCAAATGTCCCTAACCACTGTACAGCCTTCTCTGACAACCAAATCTAAAGCACCAATAGTAGATTCTCTCCAAAGACATTATCCTGTTTTATTTTCTTCACAGCAAGTATCATTATCTGAAATGATCTTATTCATTCATTTATGTAATGAATGCCTGGTCCTTCCAAAAAAATGCATGGAGACCTTGTCTTTGTTTTTCATGTTGTAGACTTTGCTCCCAGTATAATATCTGGCACATATCACTACTTATTAAATATTTGTTGAATGGATGAGTAAATCAAAGGGTAAATAAATGTGCAAAGTCTTTTCCATCCTGTCTCTCTTCTTACTTCTTAGTGTTGATATTGGGATCCACAAGAAAATGGATGTATAAAGGACCTGAAAATCTAAAGCAGCTATAAATGCAAAATACTCTCAAATCATTACCATTATTAATTATTCAGAGCTGGTTGTGAATTGAGACATTATCTTTTTTATGGAGAGAAACCAAGGAACTGCATTTGTTATTTAGGGGTTAGGGAAAGTCGGAGATGGGGAAGACCAAAAAATAACCTGGAATGTGAAGAGAGACCAGAGCTCTAAATCTCTTTCAAAATCAAAGATGAGTCAAAACATTTCTCCTCCCAAGATTGCTTCTCTTGAGAACTGAAAGAGGAGAGGACTATAAGTCTAGAATGGTATCTCTGTCATTTACAAATACCAGCATCTCGAGTGAGGCAAAGTTGAATTGATATATGTTCTCAAAAGACGGCTTTTCTATAGCACATTTTGAGCTCAGTTTTTAAGAAAAAAAATAAAAGCCGAAAAGCAAAGTTTCAGCTAACGGGGTTTAAGTTAGATATTCAAAGCTACTATAGCCTTATTAAAAAAGAAGATGCATAATCCCAACCTATTCACAAGTTTAAAAAAAAGGGCCATGAACAGTCTTTGACTTAAGAGTTATGCACTTATTTTTAAAATGCTTTTCAGTAAATTATGATCAAGAGCAAATTGAAAGGTATTGCAGGCTCATACTGAAAAAGGATAGCTTGAAGCTTGCTTCTTGGGAATGTATGAATTGTTCTGATTTCCCCTTCCAAGTGCTCCCTGCAGCTGTGCCCTGTCCTCTTGGTTTACACCGATTACCATTATTAGGGAGACATTTTCTTAATTGCATGTACCATTGTCAGATCTAAGGGCAGGTCTGAATTAGACTGCAGATGCTCAGGCTGCCCTGCATAACTAACCACATGGCCGACTATTGACCTCTGAGAAGGTTAACAGGCATTTATTGACTCTTCACATTTAACACAACCCTACTTTTAAAATACATACATATATTCATTATTAATCATGCTTTGCTTCTAATCATCCCAAAGAGATTTCCTCTGGTTCTACAGTATAACCTCCAGATCAGTATGGACCACATTAGTGGTGGTAGAAAAGAGTTATGCAACTTGAATTTTTGTCCATCTACCATGAAGCTGTCAGTCCTATTAATTTTTTTAAAAGGAGGAGTAACAGAGAGAGGTCTTGATATGCCAGTGAACGAAGTAGCAAAGTCGGAGTGAGCAGGTTTACCCAAAGCTTAAGGCTAACAAGGGCCACAGGACAAAGTCATAGGCAATAGTTTGCCTGATTTTAGTCTATTAAAACCATTGTATGCATTAAATAGATCTTTTATTAGTAGAAGGGCCAGTGCTTTACTAGGTCTAAGCACTTCAATGCACACTTTATTTTAATCCTCAGGACAACTGTGAGAGTCAATGCCTCAGGTCTCCATTTTACAGATGAGGAAATGTAGGGAATGCTAAATAACTTCCTTAAAAACACAGAGCTAGGAAGTGGGAGCGAGAGGATCCCATCCACACCAGTCTTACTCCAGAGACCATGCTTTTAATGTGCCCTGTAATTCCATAATGCCCTCCTCTAGGTTCAATTTCACAGATGAGGAAACAGGGCCCACCAAATTCTATGCCCTGTCTAAAGTCAGAATGCCAATGTCTGACAAAGACTGGAAATTGGCACACTTGGTTTCCAGAAGAAAAGATCAACTCTTTATTTAAAAATGCAAAAAGGTAGCAGAATAAAGCTGCTACTTCCTTTCAGTTACATAGAAGTCCTTTCACGTTGTTACTGGTGACACAATAATGACCTATGCAGTGATGAGAAAACAAATGGAATTATCTTCCAAGTCAATTCACAATAGAAAACCAAAACAAAAACCAAGCAAAACAAATGAAAAAATTACATTTCTGTAGTCTCCAGAAAAACAGGAAGATCTAGAAAACTGGGCAGTGTTTCCACGTGGCTATGTCACGGGATTTGAGTAGTGAGTGCTCCTATAAATGAAATATACACTCCCCAGTTTGCCTCAGTGACAACCACCCCAATTGTTTTTCTAAAAGGGGGTAGTCACTACTCCAAGACCTGTTTTCTTCACTCATTTACCTGAACTGCCTAAACCCCCTAACTAGGTAAATTTTTAGGACTCCTAGTGTAGAACCTCTTTTTGCAGGGAAGGGAAATGGAGAAAATAGACAGCTTCATACAGGTAAAAATGCTATTCAAATGAACAGAAGTGACAGATGATGGGGGAAAGAGATAGAAAGCCTCTAGCTGAAAATATAAAAAGTAGGTTGCTTAACAAAACATGAGAAAATGTATTGCAAAGGCTGATGGACCCCGAGCCTCATATCCCCAAACACAGGTGTCTGGGACAACTATTCTGCTTTGCTATAGTTATAAACAGACTTAATGAACTTATGAGTAGAATAAGTAGCTTTCATTATTCACAGACATTCAGTGAGTTCTGACATGCACCTAGGTGAATGATGCTCATCATGTCTGCACATTAGAATCACTTTGGAAGTTCAACATGTCTGGCCCAGACAAAATGAATAAGTGTATGTGGAAGTAGTTCCAGGAAGAAGGCCCCAGAGGATTTGATTCTAATACATCTCCAGTGTTGATAACTACTCACCATTTAACAGGATAAGGGCACAAGCCTGAAGGGAAGAGGAGAGCATATAGGGGGTGGTTAAGAGCATATCCTCTGGAGTCAGGCTTTCTGGGTTCAGACCCAGCTCTGCCACCCCCAAGCCAACTATGAGTGACCCTGGACAAGTAGTTCTGCTAAACTCTAAACTAGCAATGGAGTAAAATTAAAGAGAGGGAATACATGCATGTGCTTAGAATACTAATCGCTCGATAAACGATAACCATTATCACCATTGCATGTTGCTGATGGCTTTGATTCCCATTTGAGGGGCAGGTAATTAGTGATAAATTTTGTCACGGTCCTCCAAAATTAGGTATCGCTTCAAGACCTCCCATCCCAAGCACAGCACCAAACTGAAGCAATGACAATTAATGAGCAATTTCAGAATCCAAGTCCATCACAAAGTACTTAGAAGAACAGATGGCTCAGCCGTCACTGGGTCCCATCTTGCTAAGGTACAAAATTCCTATGTGAACAAAATTAATTAATTAACTTATTCCTTCATTCTGAATATATGCGGAGAGCTTACTATGTAGCAAGCATTGTGCTAGCACAGTGGTTCTTTTTTTACTTGACCCTTCGTCCATGACTTTTCTTTCCATTTGAATATTCACCAGTTAAATGCACATGAAGACAATGCTTAAATCACAGGGTTAGGCTCCGTGGTTACAAAGACTATTCAAGCATGAAGCCTCTACTAGGCGGTATTAGAGTTGAGTGGGTAAGAAATGCATGCAACATAGACAGAGGTAGAAGGAGAGAATATGAGTCTGCAAAAGGCTGGTGATATCTGTCAGTTATTAAAACCAAATTAATTTAATGTAGATCAAATAGAGATCAATACTTGCTGGTAGCAGTTTAGTAGTTAATGGGCTAAAACAATACATTGGATTTTTTGACTTTTTGTTTTGAAGTAATTTAAGACACACAAGAGGTTATAAAAACAGAGGGCTCTCATGTAGCCTTACCTCAGTTTTCTCCAAGATCATTTTACATAACTATAGCACATTATCAAATCCAGAAAACTGACACTGGTTTAACACCAAGTAATAAACCACAGACCTACTGGAATTTCACCAGTTTTTATAGGCATGCCTTTGTGCATGTGTGTGTTTATATGTGTAGTACTATGAAATATTTATGACATGACCATACGGTTATTTTAAAATGCAGAGGAAATATGCAAAAAAAAGTTGCATCTCAAGGTGACACGATTTACAGAAGGGAAAAAGCAACTGTTAAAAATAGGGCACTTACTGGAGAAAATAAAGCATCATAGCTTCCAACATAGAAGCTCTGCTCCAACTGGAGTTCTGGGCAATACTTGTATAATTTTTATAGCGGATTATATCACAAAGCCTTAAGCTGAAAGTTGCATTTGTATAGGCACAAGGGAGAGAGGTAGGTATGAAAAATGCAAAACAAGATAATCATCATGGAAGTTTTCCCACAGAACAAACACTCAATCTAAGTCCGAGTAGGAGACCCCTACAATTTCAAATATTTTAGCTGTGGAAGTGAATTTAAAAAAACAAATGTAACTGGAAAAATTATTGCCCCATGTAAGCATGCATTGCCTGTTTTGTGTTTGAGTAAATCAAAAGGAGAAGAAAACAATTACACTGTTTCCTCACGTTTTTCATCACAGCAAACAGAAATGCAGCCCACCATTCCCTCCCTCTTTCCTTTTCTCTCTTCCTTCCTTCCCTTATTTCTTCAGAAATCATTCTGAAGAATATTGAAGATCTGATTTCCCTAATACCCTTACAGCCTTTTAAATGAATGCATATATGCTCATAATTACAAGTAAGGCATTTGCTATTTTGCGTCAGTGGAATTTAAGAAATTAAAAACCAAAAGGGGGCTTTCAGGAACACAGCAGAATTGCCTTTTTAATAATAGATTTCGCTCCTCTAATCCATTCTTAATCTAATTAAGACAATGAAGAGGATTGGACTGCCATCTCAAAAAATGGCAAGAATGCTATAAACAGAGTGCAATAAAGTGATCAGTTCACACCCCATCAAATTTACTCACAGTCTAAATAACTGCTCTTATTTCCTGTTACATTTTTACAATTTAACAAATGTTTTCATTTGGTTTCCACCACTTTATCTTTAAATCAAGCATATGCTATAAGACTTTTAGTTCTGGAAAGTGCGTCATATCTGGTGAAGCAACATCTAGTGTGTGATTATGGAACCTTACAAATTGATGCTAACATCTCCAATAAGCAAAGATAATAATTAAGTGGTAAACCTCTGGCATTAAAAACAGCAACGGTGTTATTAATACCCAAATGGGCACCAAAACAAACAGCATTGATGGAATTTAATTAAATGATTTTATGATTGTGTATTCTTTGCAAGCTCAGCTGATTACACAGTTATTCTTGAATGAACATTTAAATCTGAAAGCTAAGATTCTATCTAATGGCCTTTTGTTCAAATATTTCTTAGGGGGAAAAAGGTAGATTTTTTTTTTCTATCAAAAGTAGAAATGGATTAACAGAGGTAAAAATGGGTTGGTTTTGGTCTCCATTTCCACCACCAGCAAAAGGAATATTAACGTTCCAACTAATTGTTGATGGCTGGCCTTTCTTTTTGTCTTAAGTGATGAGTAACTCTGGAAGAAAATAGGCTGTTTGTTGTCTCCCTTAATTATAACTAAGATATTCTGACTGCTTATTCAATGATGGTACTAAAGGTTCAAAAAAATCTGCCATGTCACAGGTCTAAGTCCCTCCCCCAAAGCCCCACCTGGAATCTGTGGAATGCCAGCTATCATTTATCATATTCTGAAATTACACAACTAAAGATATCTCACTTACTGTGTATTTTTGCAGAGGTTAAAAAATATGATAAATAATAACTAAGAAAGACCAAATGAGTCAAGGAGTATCAATCTCAGGTTCAAGGATCTACAACTTGCTAATTACTTTGTTAAACACAAAATGAAATAAAAACAACGAAGCAACAAGAAAAATAACATTTGCATTCTAAAAGACATTAGCAGTCAATTTCCCCATCAGTGAGACTTAATAAGGGTAATGTTTATTTCCCACTAATCCTTAAGGAAGAATCATCATGAACAAATATTTCTAAACATATAGAAAAAAAATTCACCCCACCCCTTATTATTCACAGTAACAGGACAGTACAGAATAGAAATATTGTTATAATAAAAATCCTTATTAGGTGACAAAAATGTATGTTTTGTTCTGAATTGAGATAAAGTTGTTTGGGATGTATATGAGTATTGTCAGGAGCTCCATGCAGTTCTCATAAATTATAATTTCCCCCTTAGATTCCTCATTTACATAAACATAACTAATATGAAGAATGCCAAACCCCCAAAGTGAGATAAAGGCAGCGTTTGCTTCTGGTCAGAGCCGTCAATGGCGATGCAGTGCACAGATAGGAGAGATCACCCTCTCTTATGCTCTAGGAGGGTTTCCTGCTTACCCTACGGAAGAATGGGAGGGAAAGGGGAATGAGGGATTGATATGCTTTAAGAAACTAACTGCCAGGTGACAGAGATTACATGAAGCCGGAAGTGACTTGCCTTGATTCTCCCAGCAATGCCCATTTCTCCTTGTTTATTCACCCATTCCTTGGAGTAGGCCACACATTCTTGCTCATTTTGATATGCTTCTCTCTTCCTCATGCAGCCAGAAAAACACAGACTGGAAAGCATTCCTTTTATTTTGCATAGTCCTAGCCTATGAAGTTACCCTAAAAATGTTTTCTATTTCCCAAACATAAAAGTGAAGGAAAAAAAAAATTCCTCTCTTGCTCTAGTTAACAGACCACACAGCTCTACAGTTGTCTTATAAGAAGTGAAGGTAGCAGGACTGTAGTGAAACTAACCAAGGCACAGAGGCCTGGGGCCTGGGGCTGTCTTCCTATGTTACCACCACCTCACTGAATGATCCCAAAGGAGCCAAAAGGTGACCGTGACCTTCTCACTGGGTGAAGGAGATGATCCTATGCAAAATGTGGAGAAAGGGATGAAACTTAGGGTGACAAAAGAATCCACTAGGAGCCAAAAATGGCTTGCAGACAGGTATTGTTTATTCCATAATTGTGTTCATACACTTTTTGAATTAGAGATTCAAAAGATACATAATTTCTCATAACATCCAGGCACTATGTTTTGAAGTAGAAGATTGGCATACCCTGAGGTTTATCAGTTGAATAGTAGCATGTACCTCCAGCTAGCCCCAATTATGTGATTTGTCCAGACAAAGACAAGTAAACTTGGACAAGCTAGGAACTTAAAAACACACTGGATGCTATGATTTCTAAAGATTCCCAAAATTTAAAAATTCTGATTTATTATGAAAATCCCATTGATTTTCAAATGCTTTTCTATACTAAACCCAAGAAAAAGAAGAACAAACAATAAACATAATTTTTTTTAACTTAGAGAAATATAGGGTTTTAAAATTAGTGATTTCTACATAAAATTTCTTCCACTGTTGCATTTTAAAAGCATACTTAGCAGGTTATTTACTTATTGGCATTTTCTTTATAGCTGTGTTAAAGTATGACACTAACACTCATATACATACTCATAGAGCCTGACTTATTTTCTTAAAAAGGGAGCAAAAAGGAGGATGCATATGTTTTAAAAACCAACTTGTCCTGGTCGAGCATAAACTTGCCTTTCTGTGACCTGGGGCTTGGATGTCTGTTGCTCATCTTTCTCTGTGGGTGACACTGGGCTGGTTCGTAGTGTCATTGCATTTAGTAATAACTGATACTAGGGGACCTTTAAGTTCAATTACCAACCTTTACAGATGAACAAACTGACCTACAAGATGTCCTCAGTTTCCTGGCTCTCTGCCTCTACCTTTTACCAGATGGTTAATTCTGGCCAAAATAACCACCCCTTGGAGTCTTCATTTCTTCATTTGTAAACAAGCAAGATACTGGTGATATCCATCTCACAGGGAAGTTGGAGAATTAGATGAGTATGTACAGAGCCCCTAGTACAGCTCTGGTTTGTGATAATAACAGCTGCCATTTGTGGAATGCAGATTATCTTCATACTAACCCCATCAGGTAAGTGATATTATTACCATGATTTTACCTACTAGAAAATGAAGACATCTAGATGTTAAGTGACCTGCTCAGTATTGCAGCATAAGTGGTGAAGCCAGTTTTGGAACTCATACAGTCTGACACCAGGACATGGGATTTTAAGCTCTGTGTTCTGTGGATCATGCTCTTTGTATAGCACTTGATAGTTGGTAGCTGTTATTAATTTTAATCATGATAGCATTTTTATAATCAGATCTGACTCTTCCATGCATGTCTTTACCTGCATATATCTGCCAACAGGAATTTTTTATTCACAACCCCGTTTCCTTAGCTGGAGTCCAAATTTTGTAGTTTTGTATCTCAAGCAAATATGTCTATTTTGTTACTGGAAACTCTCCAGTGGACAGTTCCATTTCTGAATAAGCCTCTTGAAGATTTTCCAAATGCCACCATTTGGAAAATCTTAGAGTTGAATGCTGCCACATTTGTCATTTGATGGTCTCATGTCATCTAGGAGGTCAAAGAGAAGTCATATATTAAAGTTTCTTTCAAAACATCCCGTACGTCAGGGCTATGCTACATAAATGTAGCATGTTTGTAGTCAGTGTATGATAACAATTTGTCAAATACAATTCACTGAGTCCAATTGAAATTAATGAAGGGTGTAAAAATGACAGCTATCTGACATATTTCAAATCTCAATTTGACATTTACAACCTTTCAAAGTTATTTTTAAATGCAGCAGTGTTTAAAATGTATTGAATATATCATATGCTACTAAGCCACTGTTGGATGATTGGGTATGTAGCCATGGAAATTAACACAGGGTCACATTCCTGAGCCTTTAAAAAAAAAATCATGTGGTATGCCTAGATGTAAAGAAAATAAGGCAACGCATCTTGCGAAAGTTAAATAAACACCACATTAACTTATCTTTGAGGGGATGAGTGACTTTGTTTCCATGGAAATGCATGTCTTGATGGAAACTGACCTTGCTACAGGTAGACATGTGCTTGTGTGAGGTTAGTAATGAAGGGGTGGGAGCAGAAAGCAATGGATGGCAAGGATCAGCTCTATTTAGGACATGTGCTGCTGTGAGCTGGGGGTTGCGGTGGGCAAAAGAAGAGAACAGGGTCAGACACTGGAACTCAGGTTCGAGTCCTGGCTCCAATAACTCACTAAGTTCTTACCTGGACATGACTGTGAATTCATTTTTTAATTTGTAAACTAAAATGAACAGCGAGACCAGCTTGCAGGGTGGAGGAAATATGAATCAATGGAGACAAATATGTATGAAATTGCTTCAGAGTATTTGGAACATGATACAAAATGCAACTTGTTATCATTTGCTACGGTCTGAATATGTCCCTCCAAAATTCATAGGTTAAAACCTAATCCTGAATGTGATGGTTTCAGGAGGTGGGATTAGGTCATAAGGGAGAAGCCCTCATGAATGGAATTAGTGCCGTTATAAAAGAGGCCCCAGAGAACTGCCTTGCCCCTTTCACCACATAAGACACAGCAAGGAGGTTCCATCTATGAACCAGAAAGCAGACCCTCACCAGACACCAAATCTGGCCTGATTTGGACTTTCCAGCCTCCAGAAATGTGAAAAACAAACATCTGTTGTTTATAAACTACTTAGTTTATGGCATTGTGTTATAGCAGCCAAAACAGACTAAGCCATTATTTAATCTACCTGTTAAATATCCTCTCACTACCCCCCATCTGAACTTTCTTGACAAACTCTCCCTTCCTCCTAGCATGAACATCCCAACCCCACCTTGCTCATGTAGTTATGTCCAAGCAGAGAGGGAGGGGGTCCAGGGAAGGATGCAGCATTCTTCTGCAGTACCTCCTGAATGCAGCCTAGAGCAAGGTTTTCCCCACCCTCCAGCAGGACTGTATATTTTAGGGAGATCTGGTCTAGGGTCAGACCCCCGGGTGCTGGGCACCCTACACGTCTGTTTCATCCATGGTTGCTCCTCTTTGATCTGTTTTATATATTTCAGCATGAAAGGAAACCTGATATTAAAGGAAAAAAAGTAGAGATATTGATAATGTCAAATGCTAGTCTGATCTGTAAAGAAAAAGGTACACTATTAGTGATAGTTTATTGAAAATAAGAATGAGAAAAAGTAGAATCTAACAAGCAAACCCCTGGGGAATAGTCAGAAGCTTATTGTGAAGGTGAGTATTTTGGGAAGGCATATAACTACAGAGGGCATGTCCATAGTAGATGATCATTTCTGTCTGTAAGATAATCTACATTAAACCAGCAGGAGATATAGATTTCCCTTGGTTTTCCCAGGCCTTAGTCTAGTGCTGGCCACAGAGAAAGTGTGTAATAAAAGTTGATGAATGAATGCACTTATAAGGGACTGTCTCCTTTTGAATCAGAGGGCTTAATACATTGAAGCTTCCTGGCTTATGAATCCAAGAAGAATGTAATGAAGAGCCAATCACAGATCATATATTTTCTCCTGAAAAGAAAATTGATGGTAACTAAAATATCCAGTGGAAATGAACCAGCCCGATCATCCAGAAACATTTATCTAAGACTTCTGGAATAAGACAAGAAAGGAATCAAACATTTAACAAGTTTTTTATTCAACCTAGCCCATCTCAAGCTTATCACTCTAGCTTATTATAGTACTTGGAAGAGTGAATTCAAAAGAAGCCTGCGATATGATATAAGAAGTAATATATATTTGCTTTCTGTCCTTGATTCCTTGCACACAGCTCCTAAAACCCTCAGAAACTCTGGAGTGATGAGTGTCTTTTGTGTGCTAATGAGATGAACAGGGTCTGGGGGCCCCTATATTGCTTCAGGATGGGGACTGTTCACCAGGAAGATCACAATTAGAGGGTTAAGATTTTCAGCCTTGCCCCAAACCCCTGGAGAAAGAAGGGCTGAAGGTTGAGTTGGTCAACAATGACCAATAACGTAATCAGTCATGCATACATAATGAAGCTTCCAACAAAATTCAGAAGGACTAGGTTCAAGGAGTTTCCAGAGACATGTATACACGGAGGTTCCTGGAGGGTCATGCTTCCGGGGAAGGCATGAAAGCTTCACACCCCTTTCGTCCTATACCTTGCCTATACCTTGTCCTATGCTTCTCTTCCACCTGGCTGTTTGTCTGTATCCTTTGTCATACCCTTTACAATAAATGAGTAAATGTAATTAAAGTGTTTTCATAAGTTCTGTGAGTCACTCTAGCAAATTAATTGAATTTAAGAGAGGTGCCTATAGGAATCCTGATTTATAGCCAATCAAAAGTGTACATCACAACCTGGGGCTTGTGACTGGCATCTGAAGTGGGGACAACCTTGTGGGACTGAGCCCTTAACCTGTGGGATCTTATACTGCCTCCATGTAGATGGCGCCAGAATTGAATTATAGAAGCCCCAGCTGGGGTCTGCTGGAGAATTGATTGGTTGCTGGTGGGGAGAAGTCGCCACACATTTTGGTGACCAGAAGTTAAGTATTCCATGTTGAGTATGTGAGAGTAGGAAAAGCAGTTTTTTTTTTTTTTTTTTTTTTTTCTTATCTCATCAGAGAGCCAAAGGGGCTTCTCATTGGCTTACAAAAGTAGAATGAAGTATAACAAGGATTCTCAAATTCTAATGCAACAATCCCTTCCGTGTACCCCACCAGAAGTTCACATACTCAAACCGTGATTTAGAGTCCATGACTTGACCTTATAAAAAGGCAATCGGTTGGAAGTTCCCAGCCCAGCACTCTTCCTTTTCTTTCTCTAATTTCTAAAAAACCTTATAAAGTTTTTTTTTTTTTTTTTTGCGTCATGAGGCAAAGAAAAAAAGCCGAAATCAAATTCATACTGACTAGTAAAGGAATTTAAGGAGAGAAGAATGGCTTGGAAAAAGTTATGAAGCAGCCATGGGTGGCCCAAACAGGCCACATTTAAACAAGTTGTATACTTTTGATTGGATATCCAAATACAATGGATACTGTGGGCTTGAGTCAACAGACATAGGCAAGAAATGTGTCTCTACCTGTGTAATCCTGGGCAGCAACCTTTCTCATTCTCAGTTTTGTTATCTATAAAATGGGAGTGGTAGCATGTGACTGGCCCACTTTGAAGGTTCTTACAGCCAGACTCGAAACAAAGTGTGTGAATAACACAGGCACCTATACGGTAAAGGAAATGGTGATAGCAAGAAAGAAACCTATCCTCTACCTCCTTCAAATGACTTCCTAAGATTTCAACGTGAGGATGGCATGCTAACTCATGAATAGCAAACAATTGCTCCATTTATTTTTTTTACTTATTTAATTAAAGTGTATAGGGTATGGATTTCCTCAACTGAGAAATCTGCTATTGCCTTGTTTGGCCACAAAGAAATGACAGCAGTCACTAAAAAGCAAAATCCATGAAAAAATTAGAATCTGTTTCCTTTTCTAAGAGAAGGCGTTCGTGTGTCCCATCTGACAAGCTTTCAGTACCTCTCTTTATCAAAGCACAAAAGCATTTTCAAGAAACACTGGACAACCCTCCAAAAAAATTATGTTTTGTTTTTTTGCAAATCTGTAGGCTCCTGCGAGACACAAAGCAACAAGCTCTAGTCCATTAGTATGACAGGTAGCGCTCTTACTAACAACTGCTTTTTACTCCCTGTGACAAATGTGCTTGGTGCCATGGTTGACGTCTGTGTGGTAATCAGGAGTGATGGAGAGGGGACGTCGGCGCTGCCGAAAGTGCCCCCCGATTTAATGTGAACGATTTGTCAAACGTGCTGTGATAGCAATGCTGTCAGACCCGGGCAGGGAAGCACTCTGTCATCTTTGCACCAACCAAGGTCACTTTGGCAAGGAAAGGAGGGCTCTTGCCAACGAAATTTTCGTGTTTATGGGTGATGCGCATGGCCCACTTTCACAACTTGTTTTTCCTTCTATTGACAGACAACCATCTCAAAGTTCGGAAGACACTCCCCTGGAAGGATGCCTGCTACAAGAGACAATCCCCAAGGCGAGCCACCCAGCATCTCTGAGCACCAAAAACCAGAATAAGAAATATGAAAGCTAGGGTCTCATGTGAACCAAACACACCGAGGGGGCTTTGTTCCTGGCTGATGGTAGTTTTTTCATATTATACATTGTAAGTAAAATATTGACAATATTATGTATTAGCACAGTATTGGGTGGTATGACTTTCAGTTTTACACCATGACCTCTGGGCACCAAATAGTTCCTACGCATCCAAAGAGCCAAAGGATGTGGCTTCACACACTAGGCTCAATATGTTGGCCAAACGCTCTAAAACAAGAGGGAAAACAAACTGGTTAAAAGAAAAGGGAGTGCATTTCTGTTATTAATAAGAACCAAAAGCAACGGGCTATCTAGGAGTGGGTGGGTTCGCTATCTTCATCCTGTATTCTGTGACATTCTTTCAGCCTCATTATTGCACCAGGCATATTGCCTAGACTAGACTGGAAGCAACACAGAGCAGGGACTCTATCTTACTGAATTTTGCATTCTTGTCTACATAGTATCTGCTCAGTAACTACTGATAGCGTGAATGGCTATCATCCCTAGAAACAAACTCAAGACAATTTAGTAAAAGGACATAACGATCCATCCCCAAAATTGCCAACTGGGTGCCAGCACGGCATTGCATTTTGTTTGTGGATAAACAATATATGTGAAAAACAATGGCTTTGTTGATGGGCGAGGTAGCATGTAAGGCCCAAAATAATGGTCATTGACTGACAGCATGCAGGCCAAATGAGGCACACAGGAAGCATTCAAACTACACATACGTGTTATTTGTACCAGTCAATGTTAGCCTATGAAATGTTTACTATTTTGCTTTTGTTTTTCACATTAGCTACTACCACTTAAGTATCAGGAGCCTTTACATAAAAGCCTGGATTTTGGATTCTCTGGGAGAACAAAACTCAATGGTCAAGCAGTGCTGGGCTGAGTATAAACAGCTGCCCCTTTCAGTGGGACATTCAGTCTCTGTTTTCCCAGTCCTGAGAGGAAAATGCCAGCTGCCATTTGTCACCATGTTGGCACTATTACTTTTCTAATAGTAGAGAGACATTTCTCTCTACTGTATTGCAATTAGAAGTGACTCAGAGCACTGAAAGAAGCAGTGAATGATTTTTCAATAGCCAGCCCTCTCTTTCCTCATTCATATGACCTGCCTGGGCCCTGTAGATATTTAAATTTGTGACCCTTCAGCTATGCCCTCTTGCTGGACTGCCTTCCTGATATATTCAGGGAAGCAGCAGTTTCAATTCAGGGCTACCAGAAAACCTGGCCTTCAAAGCTCTGATATACAAAGCTTGAAATACTGATTTCACCTGAAGCTGCTCATCAAAGAAAGAAAGTGGGTTAATTAAGATGAAAACGATATTTTTACAATCCTTTAGAGATGAGCAACCCTTTTGAAATCTGTCATCTCATGTAATCTTCAGCATAGTTTGTAACATCATTCCCATTTCGGAGATGAAAAAATTTAGGCTTTAAGTAAAACTACATCACAACAGGATGAAGAGTTAGGCCTGGCAATCATCAAATGCAAGTCTCATGGGCTAGGTCGAGAACACCAGTATTTTATTAAAAGTTCCCAAATGACTCTAATGAGTAGTTAGGGTTGAGAACTACCCTCTTAGCATTACGGACTAAATGCTGATGCTTCCCCAAAATTCATATGTTGAAGCCCTAGCCCCTCAATGTGATGGCATTTGGAGGTGTGGCTTTGGGAGGTGATCAGGCTTAGATGAGGTCATGACAGTGGGGTCCTGATGTGAGATTAGTGCCTTTGTAAGAAGACACCAGAAAGAGTTGTCTCTTCCCATCCCTCCTTTCCCTCTCCCCTTTCCCCCCTCCCCATGTCCCTTTTCCCCCCAACTTTCTTGACATTTGAGAATCAAAGACATCAAAAACCTGACCATGCTGGCACCCTGATCTCAGACTTTCAGCCTCCAGAACTGTGTGAAATAAATGTCTGTTGTTTAAACCACCCAGTCTATGATTTTTTGTCGTAGAGGCTGGAGCTGATGAAAGCGCTTAGATTGCAGTTTTCCTCCTGCCATCACTATTCAGATTAAAGCAGTGCAAACACCGATGTCTTGGCTCAAGGTCCAGGACAGCCTGGATGAACACAGGTAGAGATAATGTAACAGAAATTGCTCTGGGCTGGGCCTCAGGGAATTGGAGTTTTAGTCCGGGCTCTAACAAGCTATGCCTTGGTTGTGTTGTAAGAGATATCTGATTAGAATTAGCGGTTTTCCAAAAGGGTAAATGAGGAGAAGCCCCTGATGAAGCTTTTAACGTACAAATTTCCCTAGGCCCTATCCCTAACTCTTCTGGTCAGCACCCAAATATGCATATTTTTAAAAAGCTCCTTTCATGATCCTGATGTGCATTCCCAGGAAAGAATCACTTTCAGGAGATGATGAGGACTCTCCAGTGCTTATAATCTATAAGAAACAGCGAGGGAAGAAAAGAGCCAATCAATATACCTGGTACCTGATCAGATATGATTACAGCATGAGAGTGTGGATGTGCTACATGTATATATACATGCAGTTCAAAATTGAGTTCCCATACACTGGAAACTGGCTACCGTGTGATATCTATTCTACCCAGTGAAAATAAGGACTTGTATAACACATACTCCTCAAGTTTGCATGCAAGTGACCTAATTATGCTCAGCAGCAGTGACTCCAGGGGAAGACTTCTCACTGGGGACATAAGGCTGTATTTAAAGGGAGCACTGTGGGATGAACAGTTATTCACTGGCCCTTTTTGGATAATGTGACATTTCATCTGATGTGTCTGAAGGTCATTGTGTGCTCAACATTGAATGTTTATTCTTTGTTTGTATCCCTATACCATGCATCTAGACAAAGGCTGATTCATACTAGGTTCTTAATATTCAGTGATAAATAAATATAAAAAGAATTTTAAAAATGACTACTGCTGTTTCCATGCTCAAGTTTATCAAGATGCTCTTTAAAAATGAACATAGAATTGTACGTTCTTCTGCTTAAAGCCCTTTAATGTCTCCCCATGGCCTGCAGTCACGGGGAAAGTAGAGAATGCTCAGTATATTTTAGGAGCATATGTGTGATCTGGCCTGGACAGCATCTTAGATTTCATCTCTCACTGTGCTGACAAGGGATGACCTTGTCATTAATTGCAGTTCAAGAAACACACCTTGTCTCATGTCTCCAAGTCTCTGATCAAACCACATCCCTTTGCCTAGAATATCATCTTCCTATTTGTTTCTGCAATATCTTTCAACATTTGGCTGTGTGAAATCTTTCTTAATCTGTCCAAGTAGAATCAATCATTCCATCTCTCTTTGCATTGTTGACAGACTTCATTCATGGTGCCTTTACACCTTATGCCACTTAATAGTTCTACATTTTTTTCTTCTATTCATCTGCAAATCACCAGATGCCTGATCCTAGGTTTGCTTATTTCCCTGGCATCTGCCAAAAGACCTGGGTCACTGCACATGCTCGCCAGTGACATTTTGAAAGAACACACGGATGTGTCTCATTTCTATCCTGATGCCCTCCTGATGCTCCAGGTATCAGAAACATACTCTTTCTCAGACAGAGAAAATAGTAGGGAATTTTCGGATGAGAAGTCTTATAGAAACCCTAATCCAACATAAGAAGTTATTTATAGACAAGGAGACCTACTAGATACTTAGATCACAAGAAAGTTACCCCAAAAGATTAAGAGTGATTAAGCTACTTAAAATAAAGCCTCACGATGATGATCCAAACCCACATCAATCTTCTGTATAGATTTATAATACAAAGGGAGAGATTGAAAAAAATGCCCCACTGCCCCATTTCATCAATGAAATGGTAATTCGCTAATTAACTATTTAATTTGAGTTTCAAGGTAAAAGTGAAGGCTTATGCTATTTTACCTGCTGCAGTTTTCATTACAGAGTATAGACTCATTTCCTCCCTATACTCTCTACCCTCTTGATAAATATTTATCACCTCCTATGTGCCAGGCATTATTTTAGTAGTCAATAAGATTGAAAGATCTTACCGTTACGTTTCATATTTTTGTGTTTTCCTTTTACTCTCATCTACCTCTTTTCATCTTTTTAAAATTTAGTTATTTTAAGAAAATCAAGAACAAGGCTAGTATTATTCTATTTCACTCCAATCAGGAGTCTCAGATATGTATGCCCTACTCCAGCAGGCAGCTCTTTATGAAATGGGGAAACTCGTACTTTATCCCTAAAATAAACTCCAAAACACAGACATGTGCTACCTGAAACTCCAGATCAATTAAATGAGGTGCTTAATGAAAAATCAAGCCCTTTATAACATTTATCTTTCACTTTCACTCTATGTTGTAATCATTCTTTTAATGTCTCGCCAGCAACAGCTCTGTTCTCAGAATGGCTTCGAGATTCAGGTGCTTCCTGTCTCCTTAACACCATCATTGATGAGAAAGGTTCTACTTCATTGCTATTCCTCAAACTGATTCCATGATCTTAAAGACTACTCTTACTTGATTTTTGAGACAAGGTCTGACTCTGTTAGCCAGGCTGGACTGCAGTGGCATGATCACAGTTCACTGCAGCCTGTACCTCTTGTGGTCAAGCAATGCTCCAACCCCTCCCTGCCTCCGAAGTAGCTGATCCCACATGTACATGCTGCCACACCCAGCTAATTTTATTTTTTTGTAGAGATGGGGTTTTACTATGTTACCCAGGTTGGTCTCAAACTCCTGAGCTCAAATGATACACCCACCTCAGCCTCCCAAAATGTTGGGATTACAGGCGTGAACCGTTGTGCCCAGCCAAGAATACTTTAAAGCATCCTGTAAGCACCTCTTAACCTGGACACTGTTTTTAACTATCAGAAATGCTCTGTGATATCTGAAAGCCAACATGGAATTCCTCCAAAATAGGTGACTAAACTATTCGAGGAAACACCTCTGGTTTGAGTTTCAGCCATGAAAGCTCACCATATCTAATGGAATTCAGGAAAGCCGGCATCCAATTAATTGATTACTAATCCTGAACAAGAACAAATGACACTCCAGGTGCTTGAGGATCTAGTGATGTCTCAGTTTCTATAACCTTCTTTCCTACCACTCTTCTTCTTGTCACTTCAGCCAGCTGGTCAACTGGTTACTTTTGCGTTTTTCTAACTGAGATTCTAAAGTGTCAGAGTCATATCTATCTCGTAATTCTTATTCTTTATGTTCCTTGGAAAGCCCTACCACAGCTATTCCCATGGAAGGCTTCTTCCATTACCCACAGTAAGTACAATGCTCCTGTTTTTAAGAGGACTTTCATGATGATTCTCTTTAAGGAAACCCTCCTCATGACCACTTACTATCATACTACTCTGTATTTCATTTTAGCCTTTATCTTTATGAAGTTTTCTTTTGTCCCTTGTTTATATGTTTATCTTCTGTCTCCGTCCATGCTCCACTGCCTGACAAAATATACATTCCACTTATCGTGGTTTCCTTCTCTTATTCTCTATTTCTTTCTCTGATATCATCAGAATCTAGAAAAACCAATGCACCATTTATGTCAATTCAAAGGATAGATGGATTTATGTGAGTTTAAACGCATTCACAAAGAAGTTTTTTTTTTTTTTTCCAATGGACTTGAGCAAGTCGTCTAAAATAGTCTCAACACATCTACTCCCCCTTCTCAAGCCCCAAAGCTTACTGGACCTAAACCATGACCCAAAACACTCCATCTTCAGCAGAAATTGATAGAGAAATATTTTATCTTTGCTCTGCCCTCATCAATTAAAAAAATACAGATGATGAGACAATATGAAGGCGTGAGCCCCGAATGGAGAGGTGACACACACACGTCATCGTTCTGCCTTGCAGATGGCCAGCAGTGGGTTTCATATGAGACAGTGAGTTAAAAGGTCCTGGATACCAACTGCAAAGGGGAAGGAGCAGAAAATTGTTTGGCTCATTTTTCCTTCTTTGGCGAGAAACAGAATGAGAAACAAACAAGAAGCAGCTGAGGAATGTAGGGTCTAAAAACACTCTATTATTCTCAGTACTACAAAACTGCAGGGGAAAGGAATCCGGAGATTTAAATGCTAGAGGAAAGAAATATGACAGCAACTTTAATGATCACAGCAGTACTCATGGCCAAATCCTTCCCACATTTCCTGGCAAGAAAGGCTACACTCTCTGTGTTGTTTCCATCCAATAATATCCCATCTTCTTCCCCTTTCTTCTCCCTGCCTTCCCTTCCTTTTCCCTTCCACTTCTTCCTGCCATCCTTCACCATCCCCAGTTCCTTTCCTCTCTCTTTTCCCATTATTAAGCAATACATATACTCTAGGAAATGAGAATCAGAAATTGGTTGCAGTGGAATGATATTGAATACAACTCTGGGGAAAATGTGTTTGCAATTTTTACTAAGCACTAGCATAAGCAAAAGGAGAATATTTATAGCAATAAGTTATATTAATCAACTAAATTAATATCTTATTTCAGTGATTCATAGGGTAACAATAACGAATAAGAAATTGGACTTTTAAAATATCTCAACTAGGTACAGCATTCCAGACATAAAGGTTAATTTGTAAACTCTGCACACACTAAAATCAAGGACATTATTTCACATTTCTTAGCAAATATGCAAAAACACAGTTACTCTCTCATGGATCCTCTTGTGCTCTGAAAGCACTTCCTGAAGCTCATGGAATAAATGCTGAATTAAACTTGTATACACTTTGTCCTGTTTATATGCGGGCCAAGTGCTGTTTTCAGGTGTAAAATATATGCAGAAAATAAGGTAATAAATTGTAGACCAGCATTGTCCAATATGGTAATCCCTCTCGCCACCTGTGGCAGTTTAAATTACTCAAAATGAAAGAAAATTGCATATTCAAGTCCTCAGTCACACTAACCACATTTAAAGTTCTCAATAGCTAAATGTGGCTAGTGCCTACAGTCTTAGAAATGTGGGTTTAGAATGTTTTCGTCACTGTGGGATGAGACGTTTTACTGAACACTCTCCAATGGCAAGCGTCTATTATACTAGGAGTAAAGAACAAGTACTCGTAGCATGCAAATTATCTAGTGGGATTTCACATTTTTCTGTTAATTAGGCATATTGGTGCAATTACTGCCCAAATGAATTGACAACTTCACACGGGCAGGGCTTTTCTGCTTTGTTCTCACTGTAACCTCAGAGCCTGGCAAAAGGTCTTGCACAAAGCTGGCACTTGATAAATATTTGATGACTGAATAAGTGATGCCATGAATGTCAAATGGCAATGCCAAATAATCCGAACAAAAGTACGTCCAAGGACTAATGAAAAAGAGAGAAAATGCCATTTCGTTACATAGAAAGATAAATGTCTATTTTCCACATTGTCTCATCTGTCTAGGAAAAACTCAGAAATCAATTCTACCCTTAACATATGTGGATCTTCTTGCCCAGATGAGCAAATGAACCCTAACCGTATCAGTTGAGGAAACTGTGAAATTAATTGTGTTGACATCTACTTGGGCAGAAAACAGTTAACCCAGCATGACAGGGTTATGATAGTGACTGAAAACGCCTCTGAGGCCCTGGAGAAAGAGTTGTTTTCATCTCATTATGTCTGCCTTGATAATTATAACCAACTCATCAGCCCCGAGTTGAACACCACGTATAATCACTTTCCTGCATATTTTTTGAAGGAGGAAGCATAATAAGGTAAAATCTGCAGACTAATTTATGACATTTGTGGATCTATTTTCAGGAAAAGAAAAACTACAACGCAGTGGGGGATGTTAAAACTCTCTTTTAAGTAGCATAGATTTTATTTAGAACTGTGCTTAAAATTAAGAAAAACATTCCTTTTTATATAGAAAAGAGCAAGCATATCACCCTAAATGCTTTCTCTATTAACAAAAAAGTTTCTAATTTGCTGCCCAAATCCATCTTCTTTAATTTCATGAACATATTTTTTTTAATGTAAAAACCCTATATTCGGTTAAATGTATAGAATAAAACATGAAATACAGGAAAATACCATTAGGGAGAACATATAAGGAAAAAGTTACCAGCCTAGTCTGAACATTAACATATTTGTGCAATAAAATAGTCTTGGGAAGACTTTTTCTCATCTCAGTTCCATGTATCCTATAAATGAAACAACCTAATGAAACTTTTTTTGTTTTTTGTTTTTTTTTTTTGAGACAGAGTCTCACTCTGTCACCCAGGCTGGAGTGCAGTGGCATGGTGTCGGCTAGCTGCAACCTCTGCCTCCTGGGTTCAAGCGATTCTCCTGCCTCAGCTTCTCCAGTAGCTGGGATTATAGGTACCCATGACAACGCCTGGCTAATTTTTGTATTTTTAGTGGAGATGGGGTTTCACCATGCTGAGCAGACTAGTCTCGAACTCCCGATATCGAGTGATCTGCCCACCTCAGCCTCCCAAAGTGCTGAGATTACAGGCATGAGCCACCACGCCCGGCCATGAGACTTTTAATGCTATTCTCAGTCACTTCACTGTGCTTTTATACTCCATGGGTCATCTGTCAGCTATCATAAGAATATTTCGCTGATCAAAAAGCAGTGAATAATTTTCTTAAAAATCACCAAGTCTCTTTGCTAAACACAACACAAAATCAATCAAACAAACAAATAAAAAACCCCAGATACCAACTGGCTATTCCACTTCAGGTCATACCTGCTAAAAATAGCATTAAATAAGATTATGAGCAACATGGTAGTGGCTCTCACCCAGAGGGATTCAAAACAAGAAAACAGGTTTCTAAGTTTTGCCATGGGGGCCGCCAAACTACTTTTGCTGGCAGTATTTTCCCAATGGAATCAAACTAATCCATAGAAAACTCTTCACCTCCAGTTGGTGATTTGTTCAGATAGAATCAGATTTGAATTATGTGGAAGAAACGGCAGTTGAGAGTTATATCGTTTATTTTTAACTGTGAAACATTAGGTTGTAGGTGGTTTTGTAAAAAAATCAATTAAAATGCCCATCTGCAAATTGGGAATCTGCATTTGTTTGTGAAGTTCCTAATTTAAGAGGATTGTTCCACCCTTTCTCTTTCTCTGTCATTGAAGATTCCATGCCCTACATAATAAGACAACACACACTCACCCCAAAAAATATCCCAAGCGCTACTTTAAGCTCTGGATGACTTTCTGCTTTCTATACACGAAGTTCCGCACAGAGCTACAAGAAGGCACTTTCTTTCCACTAGCCTGGGTTTCTTTCCTATACATTGTTTTGCCTTTTAATGTTTGCTTCCATGTTCATTTATTCCCAGCATTCATTTTATAGTTCAAAAGAATGCCTGAAAAAATTTCAACTGTCTTCTCAAGTGAAACAAAGCCCTTTAATCTTTGAGGCTTTGCTGGGAAAGCGTAGTTGCTCAAATGAAGTTCAAAATAACTCTTAATGTAAGAAATTCCGTGATGGGGGAGGGAGTGATTAACCTGCAGTATGAGTTATGCCTGTCGAACTTAATTTCCAGTTTAAAAGAATCACTTTTTTCCCTTACTTTGATAACTGCCAACATTTACATTATTATATATTGCCTATAACATAAAAAAAAAAAACTTTGATGAGCATACCTTGAAGTGAAAATACTAGTGACTCCAGGAAAGAGGGTAGCTGTTTGTAGGAAGTTTGTGATTAGATGCAGTTTAAATTTCATAGTAGGGTTCTGAATTGCCACAAATACTCCATACATAACTTTCATGACAGTTTTCATTTTCTAACACGGGGTCACCCACCTAATAAAACACAGTAATACCCTTCTTCTCAGACATCACTTGCTATCCATATTTACCCAAGCTGGCAAAATGTAGAAAGATTATTCCTTCCAGCCTTTTTAATTACCAAAATTCAAGTTGCTTTTAAAATATCATAGTCCCCCTCGAGATTTCAGGAGAGCTGGGATCACCATGGCAATAGAAAAGTGGTGCCAACCTCATGTTGGCACCGACTTGCTACACATCTCAGGAGACTTGCACATGGGGGAGAATTGAACTTGTGTAAAAAGCAGGCGCCCTCCCTTCAATCCTTTATTTTGGGAATAAAATGACAAATTTCATGTTCCAGAAGGTAAATAAGAGAATGTTGTAACCATATGCCTTCCTCTAATATACACAATTAAAATGCAATATCAATCTGCTCTCCTGGTATGTAAAGTAAAAATGGAAAGTTAACAGACAGTGGCCCACATATGATGTCCATGTGCCAGATTTGCCTCACTCCTTCATGCTTCACTGGTCTCCCATGGACAAGTCTCTCTGACTCCAAGAAGGGTTAATGCAGCCAAACTCATGGAATGTGGGTGTGATTGTGTTGTATCCTGTTATTCACAGGTTTGTTCATTCATTCTTTCTGTCAACATTTCCTGTCTACTCAGAATATGTCAGGCAGTAAAGAACTATAGGTGAATAACACAGCCCGGAGGGAGCAGTATATATGTGTGCACATGTATACACATGTGTGTGTATATATGTATGTGTGTGTGTGTAATTATGAGAGAATGTGGTCAGTATGGTGGAAAAGATTTGTACGTACAGAATACTATGCAAATATGGAAATACAAAATGTATGTATAATTTTTAAAGTAATATAGCATTAAGATTAAAATGTGACAAAGAAATATTAATTATAATGTAATATATATTAATAGCCACTGTAATTATCATTTCTGTCTCTGCTGTCCTCTCACCTGGTCCCCACCACCTTGACTCCTTGTGGTGTCAAATGCCTATTTCATCTGGTCTGTTTAAAGTGAATTATTCTTAGTGCCCAAGGAACATTTTACATGTTCTCAAAAACTTCATGAAAATTACATATGGGAATGCAGCGTGATGGCTTACGCCTGTAATCCCAGCACTTTGGGAGGCCAAGGCAGGCAGATCATTGGAGACCAGGAGTTTGAGACTAGCCTGGCCAACATGGCGAAACCCATCTCTACTAAAAATACAAAAAATTAGCCAGGCGTGGTTGCGCATACCTTGTAGTCCCAGCTACTCAGGAGACTGAGACAGGAGAATCACTTGAAACTGGGAGGCGGATATTGCAGTGAGTCCAGATTACACCACTGCACTCTAGCCTGGGTGACTGAGAAAAACTCTGTAAAAAGAAAGAAGAAAGAAAGGAAAGGAAGCAAAGGAAGGAAAGGAAGGAAGGAAGGAAAGAAAGAGAAAGGAACAAAGAGAGGGAGGGAGGGAGGAAGGAAGGAAGGAAGGAAGGAAGGAAGGAAGGAAGGAAGGAGGGAAAAGGAAAAAGAAAGGAAGGAAGAAAGAAAGAGAAGAAAAAGAAAATGATGTATGGGGTATTGATGGCAAATTTGCCCCAGCAACGCTCATCCTAGTGTATTTGGGCCAGGAGAAATCATCATAACGCCACGTGTGTGAGGACTGAAACTGAAGGACTGAGCTCATGAACTTTTCAGCAGCTGAATTCGGAAAAGCCAGGTTGTGAATGTCCCCTTCACATGCTCTTGGGACCTCCAGCTCTAGCCACATTTTGTGTCCCCTGAAGGTGAACTGATTGCTGGAGAAAACTTTTCTTCCAAACCTAATGCAGAAGTCCTGATGGAAGAAGAGTTATCTCTTAATACCACCTCTGGATTTTTTTTAATTTTTTGCCATTAGCACAGAACATTCACTGATAAAACAATAGAAAATAGTTCAATGTAATTAATGGGAATTGGCCTAATATATTCTTGGAACTGATGGTTTGTAGGGGGCATTCTCAGGGGAGACAGTCCAGTAGGATGCAGAGAACAGGGTTAGACAGAGTCAAAGCCAGGCCTCCTGCTCCCAACTGTGGGGCACCACAGACACTATCTAGGCTTTCAGGGCCTCTGTTCCTTCATCTAGAAAACAGGGACAATATTTACTTTTCAGAGTTGTTGATGTTTACTTCAGATAATGACAGTAAACGGTCTGACACCTAATTAGCACTAATCAGTGTTGCTATTCCTCTCACACCCCCAATAGTTGTTGAGCCATCTAGCATAGAACTTGCCACCATGTGAAGAGGACTGGAGCATACTGAACAAAGTAGCATCAGGAGAAAAATTCAAGTCTAAAGGGCAAAACCAAATAAGGGGGGTTAAGTTTCGCTTCCATTAACAATATCCTTAGGTAGACGTGAACATTTACACACTGAAATTACATTTCAACCAAACAGTCACTCTGTCTTTCCAGTAATCCCCATGCCTAGTGACTGCAATGAAGATTTTCTTCCTTTATTTTATGGGGGAGGAGAGGGAAGGGAAACACGGTGGATAAAGCTTTACGCAAGGCTGTTCTTGCTGAGGATTTAAACAAGGATCTATTTGTACATTACAAACATTAAGTGCAAATACTCTTACCAACCCTAGATCTGAAGTTCAATGTCAAAACCAGCTGTTAGTTTGTATGTCATGTTTTGATATAAGAGGCTTCCTTCCTCAGACACAAATAAGTCTGAAATTGCTAAAGGAATACTAAACAAGTAACAAAATCCAAGTGGCTCTCTATTTATTCTCCTCAACGAGAGCAGCAATATAAGATGGATCTCATGAATACTTGAGGGCTAGTATTTTTTGAGAAAGTAATTGGATTGAAAATTAACCTTTTGTTTCAGAATAAGTCTGTTTGCTGTGAATCTTGCTGAGGTTAGATTTCATGTCAAGAACCTTGTTCATGGGACAAAATCCAATCAGTTCCATCTCCTCTATCGTCCCAATTTGCTGAGTAAGTCATTTTCATTTTCTGGGCCTCAGTTTCCTCTTATATCCAAAAGTAAGCTTTGGGCTTGGTGTTTCTTGGCACCTTAGAGTTTCTGTGATTCTAAGTGACTAACAAAAGTAAAAAGTAATTTTATATCTTATAGTCTTTTGATTCCATTTTACTGATATTTCTTCTGATTGCCTCTTTCTCTGGTAGCTTTTCCCTCCTTTCTGTCTTGAGAGATAGTAGCTGCTCATGTAAAAGATTTATCCAATAATAAGGTAAGATGATGATCTTAAATCCTTGAAATTGATGTTCTCCAAATGAAGGACCCAGAAAGGGCCACTCGATTTTGCACTGATCAGTCCTGGCAGTTTCAAATGAGTAATTTTAGTTGCAGGCCCATTAGAAGATTTGGAGCCATTCTATTTTCATTTCAGCTGGGGTCAGGACAAACATAATGCATTTCAAACTGCCAGAAACAATCAACCTTTTACTTCCTAATCTGTATTTGTAAGTAAAATTGCAAGGGCTTTGGTGTATCAAAAATAGTGTGGCATAAGTGAATGGATCAGATTTTCCTCTCAGTCATCTGGGATAACATATGATTGATGACAGACAATCACTGCTTGAGGATAGCTCTTTCTATTTGAAAAGACACCAAAGTGCACAATTCTCTCCCCTTTACTATTTGAATCTCTGACCCTATAAAAATAAATAACAAAGCATGCCTACAAATTGCAATTACATTAAAAGCATTCAATTCTGATTCCAGGCTTTAAAGACTGTTCTTTTTAACGAATGAAAACATTGTAATTTATATTAAACAAAACATGGAAATTACATATCTGTACAGAAGGACAGTTGGATGCAAACACTATTTCTAAATTCAATATCCGGATAGAACCTGATTTCCAGTATCTAGAAGAGAGACTTGTTTCATGACAACCCACATTTCTAGAGCCATATTCAGCTACTACATTGCCATGTGGGTTAGACTAAGCATTATATTTTTGTAGATTATGTGTTTTAAAGATTAAAATAAAATACCATGTGCTTTCTC
Source organism: Sapajus apella (assembly GCF_009761245.1). Taxonomy (NCBI): domain Eukaryota; kingdom Metazoa; phylum Chordata; class Mammalia; order Primates; family Cebidae; genus Sapajus; species Sapajus apella. The sequence continues at coordinate 2,929,683 of NW_022437019.1, forward strand.
AAATTTGCAGCTCACATATTGCATTTAGGTGCAAAGTCTGATGTTATCTATCAATGGGAAATACAACTTCTATGGCTAAAGACAGAAGGAAGAGAAAGCCGACACCTGGCATTGTATGATATGATCTTAATACAGTTTAATTTTAGTAGTGGGTACATCAAGCCAGATTTCCAATCCACTAACATATTTAAGGAATTTGAGTTTTTCTTAAATACTGTATATTTTTAAATTGCTTCCATTTTATACAATGTTCATTTCCATCAAGCAGGGAACATACAACTTAGAGAATGTTCATGAAAAAGTCTATGCATGAGGAAAGACACATTTCAGCAAAGATAGGTACCTCAGTCATCTCTAAATCTACATGTGGTTGTCATGCAATGACATCTGCATGATGTTACTAGCACAGTGTGCCAACACCATGGGTATTTCACAGAGGCGAGAGAGAAGAAAGTAGCAATCGCTCTTGCTTTATGAGGATCCATGCCAGGAATTCTTGTGAAAAGAAATGCAAAGATTTACAATGGTGCTTTATCTCCAATACCTAGAAGAAGTGGTTGTAGCCAGAGACGTTCTTCCCAATTTCAGGGGTATTTGTATTAACAGAGTGGACAGATCCAAAGAATGGAGTATTGGGCAAATCCAGAGATTAGAGTGAAGATAAGGATAAATATTTACAACTTTAATTTAGCTCTCAGTTCCTAACTTATCCTACCAGATAGGTGGGAGCCTAGAGCAATGGACACAGACCAGAGTTCTGTGGTCCTGGATTAAGCTAGTGGATAAAGGCAATTTGGGAAAGGGTCAGGGTTTAGAGGGCTTAAAATCTCCAAATGTAGCTCAAATAAAGTCTTATTTTACATGGGTCCAAGGAGAAAGGCAGAATTCATGTCTGTAAGAAAATGACCAAGCCAGGGCACATGATTAGAAAAAGAACGTTTACAAAAGAGAGCAGAACATGGAAAGCTTTTCCAAGGTGATGACCCTTTTAGAAAAACAATTGTTTTCTTAGCATAAATGAACAGAGAGGGTCAGATCAAATATTCTAGAGTGATTCCTTGACAACTCAAAGTCATCTTTTCTATGATAATACTCCAAAATGAAGGGAGAGCCAATATCCAATATCAGAGAATCAATTCCCCAGGAAGTGGGCTGTATCTTCAGAAGCCACTGGCTGGACCATGCAAAGAGAGAGCACTTGATAAATACATAAGAAATAATTTCCAAATGAATTAAATAAATCACCAGTTTATAAGAGAAAATATTAGGCAATTATTAAAGTTTTTAAAACATAGAAAAAGACCACAATAACATTGATTTTAAAAGTAGGCTACCAAATAATAAGTATGATATAAATCTAATTGTATTAAAAATTTTATATGATGTGCCTAGAAAAATATTGGAATCCATATTGGAATCATATTGGATATGATGTGTATAGCAGAAAAAAACAAAAAATTAAATGTGCGATTTTCTTATTGGTAAAGAATATGTATTTTATTCAAGTTAATAAGAGTTTGTCTGTAGAAATATAATCAAACCTAAAACTAGTCCACATAACTTCAAATATGCCCACCTCAAGCTCATGGCACAATAGCAAATGCTTCCAAATTTAAGTCTTTAGAGGGGACCAGGGTTTGGTAAAAGAAAAATCTGGGAGACAGGCAGAATGAAACCATATCTCGGAGGCACCATTTGTATGAGTAAAACAACTCCACAATCAGTGTAACATTTTATGAGTAACCAATATGAGGATTGAATTGATGGTTTTAAATATGCTGAAGGGACAAAATCCCAGGAAGGCTCTGGGATGTCTTATTATCTTAAGTTGCATCCTATAAATAACCCAGTTTAGAAGATCCACAAATGAAGAATTACAGTAGTGTAGACTTAAAGTAATAAAGGGGTTTACCAGCATTTCTATACCACTTTTGCTGAGCTGGGATTTCTGTTCCAGGAGGACAAAAGAGAGCTCCAGTAACAATATCAGAATGTTCGCCCATTGATGAATCAGACATCAACATGAAACAAAGGTACTTACAACTTTGGGATGCTTTTAAAATCACATTCTATAAAAGGGTTACCAGAGAAGAAGCCTACTCAGCAAGCATTTGGAGCTGAGGAACTAGACTTTGATATCATTTTGATTCAGTTCCATCGAATTGTGTGACAGCCTTCAGTGCCCAACCTAGGTAAAGTTCTCATTAGAAGGAATGAACGCTTGTCTTCATTCTGTATTGGCGTATAGTGTGGTATGGAATAACCACCTCCTGGCAAATGCTATATCACTTGATCTCAGCTCCCTCACTGTATTTATCTGTTCTCCTACTTTATTTTGATGCTTATACTCTCAACAGTGTACATAAAAATATATGTAAATTGCAAAGCATTATGAAATTGTTACTTCTTATTGCACCATTGTTTAGGTGGATCAGAGCAGGGGATATATACTGCTAACTTCTCTTGTCAATGATTATTAAGAACGCCAACTATCATTCTGTGAGTGACTATTCTATGCAGAAATAGGGTTAAGGCTTTATATACGCATCTTTTCTGTGGTACACAAGCTCCTGCAGGATACCGTCCCCATGTTACAAAAAAGCAAAAACAACAACAACAACAAAAACAAATAAAACTCCTGATATATAAATAGCTTAATTTATTTGCAAGGTGTTATAGAGCTACTGTGTATGACAATTGTGTAATACTGCCTACTTCAACTACAACCACTACTAATCAAATAAATGACCAATGAGTGAAATGCCTTGAGAACTGTCTCTTAAGATCTGATTAGAATTATCTTCCATTGTACACTGAAAAGAAACAAGACTCACTGGAAACTGAAATTAATCAGAAGAAAGCCTGACCGATTTGAGTATTAAACGTAAGTTCCTGGGTTGAGTAATAGATTATATATTTACCGCTGAATAAAATACAAACCATCAAACCAAATAATTTTCTCTGCCTTCAAAAAATAGCAAATGTTTATGTCATAGATTAAATCTGGGAGAAGATGGGTTCAAACAAACCAAACAAGTCTTTATTGTTGAATTTGTCACAGCTTTTAATAAGATAATAGCTATTCTAAACTGGCAAAAAATGGTTACTATATGAATTAATTCTCAAATTTACTCCACCAAGGAACCCTTTCTTTGCAGAGCTTTGCACTAGATTGGTTTTCTATGGGTTACATCTCACAAAATTCTATCATGGGGAAGATAGAGGAATGAGAACTCTTTTGCTTGCTTAGTGCACTTATTGCTGACATAAATATATAAAGACCAACCACATTGGATCAGCATTTTATTTTCTGCAGTTAAGTTTCAAAGGACGGAACTTGGCCCATGATAGATGAATATTATGAACATTTTTAAACAGATATGCATTGTTTTCTCAAGAAGAAAAGAAAGCAGATGTGGGAGAAATTTCTTACATCATTGTATGCAAATACATAGGTATTTAAAATAAAATTCCAGGAAGAAATGCCTGATCAAGACAAATCTAAGAGAAATGGGTCAAAACACAAAGCCCACATATTCAAAAGGGAAGACATGTTTTACTGGATATTAAAGAAACAAAAATAAGACTAAAAAAGAAAAAAAAACCTTACTAAATTAAAGAGACTCAAAGAGGAAAAAAATATGATTGTGGCATTGGCACCATTTTTCTGCTTTTCTGCATACACATACAGATACAACTGAACAATCAAGATGAAAAGTGAAACAAGACATAACTGGGAGAAAAAAATCAAAAGGAGAGATTCTTCTATCACATTAAACTTACTATAAACTTGCAATAACAAAATAGTACAGTAATAGTGCAAGTATCTAGTAATGGATTAACCATTTAAGCAAATAGATCCTCATATCACATATGCACATACATATATACATGTATTTCTAAATTAAATTAGCAAGTTAATGTCATTATAACATTATTTTTTAATTGCTAGGAGAAAATATAGTACGCAGTTATTGAACATTATAATGGGGATTTTTTAAAGCTGAGGAACAATTAAAGATATCTGAAATATTAGAAGAAGACCTCAGACATTACTATATCAAGATTTAAAATATCTTCATAGGAAAACAATACTGATTTTCATATGAAAAACAAAAAAGCTACTTGGATAAAATATTAGCAATAAATATAGCAAGCAGAAGTTTCTTATATCCTAAAATTATTACAATCTGACTTTTTAAGAAAAATGTAATCAAGCAGAAAATTCAGTGGTCAGTAAATTAAGAGATAAGCATGTAACTGCAGTAGAATAACTAAAATATAAATCAAACAAAATAATTACTATTATTACTTGTTACACAGACCAACGTGATAAAATGATACATCAAATTATTCAAGTTTTTACCTTTTCACAGTAACGCTTCAAAAATAATTTTACTTTTGTTTGTATATTGTTTCTAAATTCTTTTTAATAAATATATTATTAGAGTTTTATAATTAAAAAGTTAATAAAAGTTATTTTTTAAGTATCAGGATATTTGTAAGGCATACACATTGATAGAATATTAATGTAATGTTTTTGAGTGCTATTTAATGCATAAGAGAATCCACTGTATAAGAATAAATGCAAGAAACAAAATCTTTATTTTTAACATATTCACCTGTTTAAGTGGGTTAAAAACAAACTTGGATGGGATTATGAATAATTTTCATTTTTTTCAATCATTTCCTAAAGTTTCCAAATTTTCTGAAAAAGCTATTCTACTTCTACAGTTTAAAACATATATTTTAAAAATATGTTAATTTCAATTGCTGTCACAAACTTATTGAATAATATTTCCACAAAAGCTCTGGATGCAATATGGTATATAATGTGGTTCTCAGCATTCTTGTGTGCTCTACACAATTCACACTTATGTTTGAATTCTGATATAAGTTAAAAAAAATAAAACTATTAGTCTTATGCAGAGTCAAATTTCATTACTAGTTTGATAATATTCAACAATTGTTAAATGATTTGTATATCATATATTAAGGGAACACTGCACGCAGACAAAACATAACAGGTTGTGTGGCTTTGTGACAATGGGAAAAAAAACCTCACCAAATTCTCTAATGGAAACATTAGTGTCATCTAAAAAAAAATTTTTTTTTTTTGAGACAACCTCCCTCTGTCGCTCAGGCTGGCATGCAGTGGCACAATCTCAGCTCGCTATAAACCCCACCTCCCAGGTACAAGTGATTCTCATGCCTCAGCCTCCCAAGTACCTAGGATTATAGGCATGTGCCAATAGAGCCAGCTAATTTTCTGTATTTTTTCATAGACACAGGGTTTGGCCAGGCTGGTCTCTAATTCCTGACCTCAAGGGATCTGCCCGCCTCATGCCCGGCCTGTCATCTGATTTTTATATTTCTTAGAGATCTGAAGGAAAGTTCCCAGAACAAGCAGACAAGATGAATTAAACAGGGCCCAATCATGAATGAAAAACAGAAAGCCACATTCCAGTTGTTGAGTAACCAGAATCCCTCATATTGTCCTTTGCAAAACAGTAATTCTACATAGGTTCTATCTGTGTGTTATTTCCATGAGGTCAGTAATTTTCTGCTAATGGTCTTATGTATATTGCTGTTTTTTAAAGATTATTACATTAGTATATACTTACAGTAGATTTTATTTTTTGTTGTTGTTGTTTTGTTTGAGCTCCCCAAGCGATTGTGGGAACAGAAATGGATTTGAAAAGTAGTCTGTAACTAAATATCAAAAGGAAATAAAAAAGTAGTCTGTAACTAAATATCAAAAGGAAATAAAAAAGTAGTCTGTAACTAAATATCAAAAGGAAATAATATTCCTTAACAATGCTTATTCATATCATTTGGATGAAAACTAATTGTAATGGTCACTACATAATTACATTCTAAAATGAATTTCTCTCCACACACCCAACTGATGGAGAGAGAGAAATGCTCTCACAGTCTGAGTAGAAATATAAGTGATACCTGAAATTAAGGAGAAACGTGATGCATGAATATTCAATGCAGATACACAAACTATTTTATATAGACCTAAGCACCGTCAGCAGGCTTAGTCTATTGGCTATAACCAGGTGGACAATCAAGATATTTTAAATATGAAGACAAGAATTCCTCTCCAATCCGGTTTTCCACTACATCATCCAGTGGACATTTGCATATTGCAGTTATGTTGCACGCTTATGTCATTTATGATGAAACATATGGAAACTTAATTCTCTGAGAAGGTGAACAATGAGCCCTGGGAATATCATTCACTTTCAACAGATTGAAATGGTCTGATCGCCTCCTGCCATTCCCAGTCTTTTCTGAGTGTTGTTGCCTCTTTGGATCTCAGCATGTGATTCCCACTAATGGCAGTAGAGGGAGGTGCTGGAGCTCTAGGTGAACATGCTTGCGAATTAAAGCAGACCTTTGCAAACCACCAGGCTTACGGGCTAAGGGGGGAAAAGGAGGAATTTCCCAGTCCCAGTAATGCTTTCTGACATACAAAAAGGAAAATAGTTACACCTTTCACTGCATCACTGTGGGAAACTAATTTGTTTTGACATCCTGAGAAGTAATCTGATGTTCGTATTTATTCTGAAAAAAGCTGTATTAGCCAAAAACAAATTTCATGAATAAAATCACGGATACATAATCAGATACATAATCAGACATGTACATCTACTGAGTATGTCGGAGATGCAGGGAATTAACTATTGCTCATAAACTTCTCTTTAAAGGAATCTAATTTCTATTACTTTGAAATCTTTTCCAATTCTTCTCTCTAGCACCACCAGCACCCAGGACACAGCTGTCTCCAGGAACACATGGAAACATTATACCCAGAACACTAGCCTGCATTGATCCGACCCAGTGGTATCATGCTTCTCCTTCCAAAAGGCCTTATAAATGATCTTGATTGAAGAGCCATTTCAATACTATTCTTGGCACAAGGACAGTCACTGAAAACCTTTCTGAGCGACAGGCTGTTTCACAACAAGCGGACATACTACCTTATTTGTTTATCTTCAGTTTATGAAAAGCTAATATTGAAAATTCTATTTAAACCCCAGAATCATCAAAATACTCCCCCAAATTCTTTTGGCTGGGGAGGCATATAGAAATATGTTGGACCTTAAAGATATAGAAAGAAAGGGGAAAAACCCTAGTGAAACCACAGTGAGTGATAAGGGAGTCGGAGTTACGAGTATTAAAAGAGATGAATTGAATTAACCCCTGCCCTTCCCCATTATATTCACTGCCCACTGGAAACAACAACAGAATTACTAAAATCCCACACTCTCTAATGGGATGGTAATAGGATTCAGAGGCCATTAGGGTAAAGGCAATCCATATTTTACACTGTAATAAGCTCAGACTGAAGATGCTGTACCCCTTCAGAGCCCAACAATTACCAATTTAACATTAACAAACCTACAAGCGCTTTCCAAATTGAAAAATAAACCCGAGTTAAAAGTCAAAGGTCTATTTTTTAACAACGTATATATTTTTGTGGGAATAAAAAAATCACCTAACTCAATCGAAGAAAAATTCTTTCTTTACTCTGATATTGATTATTACTCATTCGAGAATGCTTTGGAAATGAGGGATACTGTGACTGTTATAACGTGGTTCTAATTCTCTACAAATAGAATATATTTGCTCATGGCAAGTACATTTATTTAAATTACCTTTTTCCCTAAAATGTTTTCTTATTCAAGAAGAAATATAATAAGCTGTCCTGGATATAAAGAGTTTGCACGTAAGACATAGTGGATTCAACAGGATGCTCTGGAGAAGGAAAGAGTGAGACAGAAATGAACAGTCTGCTACCATCCTAAGGGAACCAAAGATTAAAGGAAAGAGAATACGTCTAAAATTAAAACAGAAATTACAGTTATACACTGAAATCATTTAACATTATTTAATCATATTGTCAGGGGAACAGTTAACTGACCAGCCTTTCACGTCTGTTAGTATAGTCATCCCTCCGTATCTGTGGGGCTTGGTTCCAGGACCCCCATGGATGCCAAAATTCACAGATGCTGGAGTCCCTCAATTAAACTGGGGCAGTATTTGCATATAACCTACGTACTTCCTCCCATGTATTTTACGTAGTCTCTAGATTGCTTGTAATACCTAATATAATGTAAATGCTATGTAAATCGTTATGTCACCTTGTTTTTTATTTGTATTATTTTTATTATTGCACTGTTATTTTGTGTTTTTGTTTTTTTTTGTTTTGCTTTGAGACAGTCCTGCTCTGTCACCCAGGCTAGAGTGTTGTGGCACTCCCTGCAATCTTGATCTCCTGGACTCAAGCAATCCTCTGGCCTCAGCTTCTCCAGTAGCTGAAATTACAGGTGTGTGTCACCACGCCCAGCTAATTTCTTCATTTTTTGTAGGGATGAGCTTTCTCCATGTTGCCCAGGCTGGTCTCAAAACTCCTAGACTCAAGTGATCCACCTGCCTTGGCCTCCCAAAATGTTGGAATTACCAAGTAAGCCATTGTACCTGGCCTGCTTTTTATTATTCTTATTTTAAGTATTATCAATTTGCAGTTAGTTGAATTCATAAAGGTAGAACTCGAAGATACAAAAAGCTGGCTGTATAATTAAAATAAAATATTTTTATTTAACATTTGTATTCTATTATATAATAACTTCTAACGTGACTCTAAGGTTGTTTATGTCTTTGTGTAATATAGAAATAAAACATTACAGGAAAATATTTTGATTTATAAGTTCTTAAATTTTCACCAGAGGTTTGGAAAAGAAGCAGAGAAATTTGGGAGGACAATATCTTCACATAAACTCACATGGTGCACAGACTTAAAATAAGTTAGTATATATTTACTCTGCATCATCATTTCTGAATCTCCAGTTCCTATTAAAGTATCTGATTTTCAACAGACAATCTGTATTCATGATCACAGTGCTCTGAGTCCATGGTCTATTTAATCAGTTCTGATATCCAAGGTACGAAATCTTGTAACTATCACTAGAGTGGAGAGAGGTAGTCACCACTTTTAGATTACCCTCCAAACAAGTCTACCTTTCATCATAAATTACATGATCAGAGACGAAGAAGAAAACATCTAAAGAGTGTACGTCTTCCTCCAACTAAAATAATGACTCTATTCTAGGGATGAAGGATCTGGATCTACTTCAGGGTAGAAAATAGAGGAAGAAGAAGGATGATGCCCTAGGACACTTTGAACCTGCCCTAGACTAAGACTTGGGAACAAACACAGAGGTTAATTATTTGTGGTCTTTTGGAGGTGAATATCTTCCTTTAATCCATACACTGTAAGTATTTACATATTTGCACATTCATTCAAGAGTTATTGACAAAATTAACATTATGCTGCCAGATATTTTTCTGAGCATCAGTGATACAGCAGCAGATAAGCTAGACACACATGGTTCCTGTCCTCACTGAGTTTAAAAGCTTAGGTGTGAGACAGGAGAATAGGGTCTGGAGGCAGGGAATCTAAGGCTGATTCATGCTGACTTCCCAGAACTGAATTAAAAGGAAAATCCCACCTCTTCATCCCCAGATAAGAAAAGGATCAATGGCTACTCCCTTTGCACCTCCCCCTTCCATGCCTCACAGATGAAAAATTGAAAATGCCTCTGATTGGTCATTTCCTCCAACCAATCAGACAAATAAACCAAGTCTTTATTTGCAAAGAGTGTAACTTTGTAACTTCACTTCAGCCTCTGATTGGTCACTTACTGCAACCAATCAGGTTGGTTGTGGGCCAAGTCTTCACTTACATAGCTTGTAACCAAGTAATCAATGGGAATCCTCTAGAGTATTTAGATCCCAGAAAATTCTGTAATCAATGCTCTTGAATCACTTGCTGGAGCCAGATCCCACTCTGTGGAGTGTACTTTTGTCTCAATAAATCTATATTTTCATTGCATCATTCCTTCATTGCTTTGTGTGTGCATTTTATCCAATTCTTTGTTCAAAATGCCAAGAACATGGATGACTTGTAGTCAAGAACCTCCAACAGTAACAGGTGGACTATGGACAATTAAACCAGCAGATACATATATATATATATAGACAGACAGATATAGATATAGATATAGTGTTATATATATAGATATAGTGTTATACATAGTTTTATATGTATGTATATATATATATATATATATATATATATATATATATGGAGAGAGAGAGAGAGAGAGAGAGAATACTGTTAGAATAAGGTAAGTGCATTGTTATAGCATCACAGAGTGGGAGCCCCTAATTTAAACTTAAGGAGGAGTAGTCGAGAAAAGCTTCTTGGAGGAGGTGACATTTAAACTTCTGCCTAAAGATGGATAGTATTTAGCCAGGGGCAAACTGTAGTGTTAAAGATAAGCACCTGCAAAGCCATACTTAGGAAAGCCAGAAAGACTGAAAGGAGACCTGGAGGGATGAAATGGAAAATGCAGAAGTTTGGGAGCGCAGAGGTAGAGGCTCAGGGGCAGAGGAGATACTGAATTTCTTAAGGACAGGAAACACAGCATATCTTCCTGATTTAATAATTGCTAGATTATACATTGTAAGTGCTCCATCAATATTTATGGCATAGCTACTGGGAATCTCTGGCTGCTATAAACCGAAAGTTCTTCTAAATTCTCCATATGGTTATTCTTTAAAAATGTTTATTAGGTTTTGTTTTGTTTTAAGGTAGGTTTGGGGTGTGTGTGTGTGTGTGTGTGTGTGTGTGTGCGTGCGTGCGTGTGTACTAATAATACCTTTTCACAGCTCCACAGGCCCCCATCACCTCCTATTGTTTTATTTCTGACTACTCACTTTCAAGTACTTATGCTGCAATACCTGGTTTAGGATTTATCCTGGAGGAAATTGAACTAAGAATGCAATCCACGCTAGTAAACAAATATGGGAATAGCTTATTGATAGATTAGTTCCCAGTGTGAGTGATATTAATGTGTGCAAGGCATATTAAGTTCTAAGCCAAGGCATGCAATCTCAACTTAAAAGATAATCATTTATCCCCAAATTTGAATGAAATCTGAATCCCTGCTGTGCTGTTTTTTCTTGCATAAAATGGTTTGTAAGAGGCATTAACAACTCCACTATGAAATAGTTCATAGCTACATTATGTCATTTGCTATACTTTTTGTGCACTAATGTTCCAGAGAAAAACTTGGGGAACATGCTCAACTGTGCAGCAAGTGCTGGACTGTCAACAATTTTAGCTTAATATAGAAAATAAATCACAATTTTCTAATACATTTTCCAACATCAGGGACATGTAGTTCATAAGAAGAAATAAAACTGCAACATATAAATCATGAAATGATTCCTTTCTAAGAGTCAAGGGGACTGAATTGGCAGCTAAAATAGAAATAGTGTTTTGGATGTAATAGTCAAGTGTTTAAAAACAAATTACCTTTTTGTTCTGCTAGCATTTTAAAAAAATCCTCAAAAAAGCTTCTGGAGAATCACGGCCTGTTATAATAAACCATAATAAAGTAATTACAGCTTAGTTTCTGTAAAGGTTCTTGCCATGTAAATGTTCATTTATCTGAAATTTGCTTAAAACAAATAGATTAGATTCATTTCAGGAACAAGAATGACATGACTTTTTTGTTAACACTGATTAATGATTTCAGTTCCTAATGTCATTAGTCGACTATCATCATTTCACCATTTGAAAAATGGTCTCCAGGATCTCTGGGGCTCATCTAGACATGAATTTTTGCCCATTTCTTATATTCTACTGACCTCTAGAGACTATACGTGTGTGTATATAAATCACATAGGATATGTGATTATAAATACATATAACATATATATCATAAATGCCATATAGATCAAGAATAAAACGATTTTTGTCACATAAAGTCTATTTCATTTAAAAACATAGCTCAATTACATACCTTTTCAAGCAAAATGTTATTTGTGAATGTTTAATAGTAAGCAGGTTGATAACGCTCGCCCTCATGTTCTTTGCTTGGATGAATCATGTGCAGAACTCAGAGAAGACTATCAGACAAACTGATTCTATCTTTGGTTTGTGGCCTGCATCAACAGTTAAGTGATAACGGAGAATTCAGAAACCCTGGTCTGCTTTTTCAATAAAGCCAGATTTATGTTTAGTTGGGACAAGATTATATTATATGAGAATCTTCTCCCCCAAAATCATACCTGCCTATATTTATTTTCCAGCTCTCCTCCTGATGAGGCGAGGCACGTAAAACGTATAGGTAGCCTAGTGTGGGCTCTGCTGGCTTTGTAGCTCTTGATTTTTTCTCTCTCTCAATGTCTTTGATTACTAAATATATCCACAACTGAAAATTCAACATGAAAATGATATCTAATTTCAGATTAGATCATAAGCTCCTTAAGAATTGTGTCTTTTTCATTTTGGCATCCCTGGTACCTAGCATACTGTGTGTCAGATTGTGGGAAATTAATAACATCAGCTGGAAAAAAAACACAATATTTTATCAGGAATGTACTCACACTGTGTCTTATTAGGAATACACCCATTTATTCTCTTTCTGTCTCTCTCTGGAAATAGATATAGATAACGATATATGCCTATACGTATATTCTCTATATGTACGTATGTGTGTATATACGTGTCTGTATATAAATGTAAACACAAATACAAATGCTAAGAGGAATCTTCTACATACAGAACACATGACTAGATTTGTTAATGAATGTAAGTTTTCTTACATTTTCAGTTTTATGTACTATATTACTGTTTTTCATTTAAAATAGGGATTGAAAACTATTGCTCATTACGCTACATCATCAATTGCACCTGAACATTCAACAACTTCAAGTAGGTTTCTTTATAACAGGTTCAGTTTTAATCTAGTGATAAAAGGATATTTTTAAAAGTGCCACTGGAGCAATACCACTTTTTGTCTTTTAGCATATTGTGTCAATTATATTATATAGTATATATTACAGAGCATATATATTATATTGTATATATTTATTGCTTATGTTATACGTTTAGAAACAGAAACAGCTTGAGAATTTGCATTAAGCCCCTCAAACTGCTACCGATTATTAATAAACATGTTTGCCAAATAGAGATGACAGAAGAGTGCATTATTTGATGAGACACTGGTACAAAGTGGCAGATATAACCACAGGATTGTGAAAATGTCCAAGCCACAATTGATGTACACAAATATGAGAGGAAATCAAGGTTTTTTTTGCTTTGCTTTTTTCGAGACAGGGTTTCGCTCTGTTTCCTGGGCTGGAGTGCTGCGGTGCGATCTCTGCTCATTGCAACCTCCACCTCCAAGGTTCAAGCAATTCTCATGCCTCAGCCTCCTGAGTACCTGGTATTACAGGCTTGTGCCCATGCCTGGTAATTTTTGTATTTTTTGTAAAGATGAGGTTTCACCACTTTGGCCAGGCTGATCTCAATTCCTGGCCTCAAGCAATCCATCCGCCTCGGCCTCCCAAAGTGCTGGGATTAGAGGGGAACCATTGCACCCGGCCTCAAGTTTTGATTCTGTAGTAATATTCAGTAGATAGAATCCTGCTCCCTGTTCTGCAGACCTGGAAGGTGGTCTGGTGACTCCTGTCCTATTCTGCGGTAACAACATTTCTGGCAAGGTCAGCTCCACCTCCTGTCCTTTCACCATTTCCTTGTGGTATGTAAGAGGCTTTCAGTGGGTCAAATCCTAAAAATAAATAACTTATCAAGGACTGACTGGCACCCAGTTAATGACAAAAATGAGAATGGCAGAGGATAAGTAATTGGGATTTGGGCAGGAATAGCTTACTTTTGTACTTAATCCTAGAGGAACATGCTAATCAGAACCCTGATCCACTGTAGAAGGTCTGCTTGCTTGATCTGCGTGGTCTTGTAGTAAAATTCCAGCTAGGTCGAATTCCCAACTAGCTAATTAAGAATGGTGGCTGTTCTGGTGAGAGGGGAGAGACATGTTATGGGCAATACAATGAAAGCATTATTTGGCATCATTGATTTACTTTTCTGCTCCTTAAACAGGCGGTAAGATGTTGATATATGAGCAGCTATAGTAAACCATCATTTGTAAATAGAAAGATGTCCCCCCAAATTTAAATTTATCCAGTCAACTTTAGTGAATAGTTACAGAAAACAGCTTTTTCTACGCAATTACCTCTTCTGAATGATAAGTCACTAGTTTGGATTTTGCTGCTCAAATTTGCCCTTGCATAGCATTAGAGAAACGGTTCACATCAGGTAGCTAGGAAAAAGACAGGGGAGTCAAGGAAGAAATCTGGATAATCCCCATGCTGGAAATTCAAACCCTGGATAATCAGGACCTAACTCTATAAGCAATTATGATTCTGTCCAGTTAAGAGAAATTTGTAATCCATTCAGTTTCAAGCCTATAAAGGTACATTTCTCAAAAACTTGTATTTTGGCCTCCGATGGCTTAAAAAGTTCTCCTTACTAGATTGTCTCCAATTACAGAAATCCTTCCCAAGTACAAGGCTGCAGAAGTATATTAAACCTGTAGGATATCATGTAGCTGGCTGTTTTACAGAGCTTTACAGCACACGCGATTGCGATGCATGATGTAATATGATTGAAACAATTCACCACAATCTAATGCTACTTATTCAGGTCACAGGTGTCGGCTTACGTATAGGGGCAGAGAGGTAAACTGTCTTTGACTAGCAGGCTCGGAATAGTAAGCAAAGGGAGGTACACAAAAATTTATACTAACTTTAAGAATTCCCCTGACTCACACACACAAAGGTTAGGGCTACTATGGATTTCAGTAAATCTCTGGCTTGCCTAGCAACAATAAAGGAACCTCAGTGACCACAGATCTGTGAGTCAGGACGAGGCTTGGCTACAACTGTCAGACTGTCAGAAGAACTGAAGTCAATGATGAGAAGGTAGCTCAGGGGTGGGGTGCAACTTTGGATCTGCATCAAAATGTGGTTGGTGCCTAACAAATAACAGATAATAATGATTGTAAATTTCCATTATACTAAGACACATATCTCCAGTGAAAATAAAAATGTGTATGTTATGGTTTTGTGAGTGCTGATTTTTGCAGGGTTTTTAGAACCCTCTGCAAACACACAGTAGCAAAACAGTCAAACGAGGCAGGCTGGAGGAAACAGAAAAGAAAATCCACCTACATTCAAGGTACAAGACAATAATTTCTAAGCCTTTGGGATCTATTTTTTTCCTTGCATTGTAATGCAGTCAAGTGTATGAGTGATGCCTTTTGTGTTTGATAATGTCAAGTGTGAATGTCATGGGCAGCCCCCCATCTCTGATAGTATTAAAATGGTGGGAAGTGAAAAGCTTGGAAAAGTAAATGGAACAAATTAAATTAAAGAGGTTGGAGGACAAGGAAAGTCACTCATCTATAGTTTGGTTTTGAGGTGATGTTGGTGACCGTGTCCACCTGAATAGGCTGGTAAAATCAGCGTTCCCGAGGAAAAGAATGACACTCCACCTACTTAATTGTACTAATAATTGTTTTTGCTCCTTCTCATTGTGAAGTATGTTGAAAAGAAAACAGCGTATATCTTCACATATACACTCCCATTGTATAGTCAGTCTCCACAGCTGAGCTTGTCAGACAAATACACCAGACGACAAAGAGTTCAAGGTAAGTTAGTCAAGGTTTACAGAAAGTAACTGACAACACAGGCAATTCAGAGAGGCAATTAATTCTAATAAATAAAGTATATATCTTTTTAGAGAGATGAAAACCCTCAAAGATCATAAAAATCCATCGTAATCAATGTCAAGAAACCAGAGGTGAACATAACACTAATTGATTATACGGAAATAGCACGGAGAGAACATCACACCTTCTAAACCATGGGTCTGATCTCCGATGAATGGTGAAGGTTTTTCTTATGAAAACATGAAAACAAATGCATATACACAAAATCCCTATCTAATGAGGCCATGACATCTGCAGTACAAACAAGAAATTGCAATAATTATAATAGGAAGGTGTTTCCTTACTGCTGAAATCTAGGCTAATGCAACAGATTATTCACAGGCTTCCAGCCTCTAGACTAGGAGTTCTCAATAGTATTGCTACAAGGGAAAGATAGAGACTACTGGTAGCAGTACCTCCGTAAGGCTGCAATTTAACGGAAGAGTAGGTGCCCTGTAGATAGATGTTTCAGAATCTCTGGAAAGGGTGTGTTGTGTGGTGGAGCCTGCTCTTCCAGTACTTCCCCATTCACAGCCAGAGCCTGAACTCCTCTAAAACCTGCCAGATCACCTCTCTCCAGTGGCTATCAAATACCTTGGCTTGCCATTCAAAACTCTCCATCATACTAGCATCAGTCATTCTTTTTTGGCATGCATGCCCTGTGCCCACACTGATTTTGCTGATGGGAATTATTTTATGTTTTCATATTCCACTCCTAATTCAAAGACACGCACCTCAGGATCCTCTCCACTTGCAGTGACCTTTTCTCCCCTGTTCTCCTAAGGGAGGGAGTTAAGACCTGGCACTTTTAGTCCAGAAGGCTATTTGGCTCCTATTTTGTATCTTCATCAGATTCTCAGTGAGTGGAGAGACACCTCTTGTTGTTGTTAGGGGTGCGATTTGGCACACTTAACTCATGGTACTTTGGATATCGTCAGTGCTTGATAGCTACTATTAAAAAAAAAAGAGAACAAGAGGCAAACAACAAACAAACTCTACTAGAAAGTAACATCTCTCACCAGGTTGTAAAGCTTTCCTTATTTAAAGACAGAAGAAAAACACAAAACAAAAAAACACCACTATGGGTCAAGTACAAAAAAAATGTATTTGAATCAAATAAAAATAAAAAAGTCTGGAGAACGTCCTTATCCCAGTGGACTTACAGCGCTAATTACCAAATAGAAGTAGCTGACACTTATGCCTTCTAAATATAAACCTTTTTGTCCCAGAAAAGAGAAATGAATGGGTGTTAAATCAAAACATCCTATGGAGCATTTCACACCTCAGGAATGAAAACTGACAAAGACGCGATTCTATGCCAAAGAAGAATCCACCAGCAAAGAACCAGGTCTGCTTAAGGTAAGAAAAATGAAAGCTCTCCAACATAGGTTACACTCTTGTCCTGTCTGCAAGTGCTTTTGTATTACCCAATGCCCCCCTCTCATCGGAAAAAAACATATACGATTCTCTTCCACTATTGAAATCAGTTAATTGATCATTTCCAAAAATAAATACTACCATAGATAGAGGTCACTGGTTCTGAAATTGCATCAGTTCGTGTCTGGGTACTAGATTCCTGGGCTCCTCTGGGACGTCTTTGTCATTTTATCACAGTGATTACAAGCAGAGTACTTCCAGCGTGGATGCCCTCAGTTTCTAGCGCTTATGTTTGCTCTCTGCATTCCTATTTTTTCCATCAAGCCTTATAGCTTTTGCTTTGGAAATCTGGCACTTAATATCCAATGTTAATTACATTTTCTATTCTGAGGAAAATCCTATTGGGCTAATTTTTCAAAATCATATAATGAAAGAACTTCAGTGACAAATCATGTAAGTTTTCGATTGTTTTTTACGGGTAGATCTATTAAGCACTTAATATTCAGTGGGAAAACAGTCTCAGAGCAATGAAATTCTATTACTTTAGAGGTTGCATGCTTTTAATTTCTTAATATTTCATTACATGTTGGCAACTGGTGCATATTTTTATAATGCGTTTGATCATTACTCTTCTCAGGGTATTCTATTTCAGTTCTTCCTCTGACATCATATTTGCATGTTAAAGGGTTTTAGCATTCAGGGATGAAATGTTCTGAATAGTAATGTGCAGTTAAGTTGATTTTTTAAAAACGGAAAACAGCAAACAGACATTATATATAGGGACTAAAGAGAACAATCTCATAATTTTAAAATCGAACTCAAGTTTTAATAGCTTTCTATAGAACATCATAAACGGTAATGATTCAATATAATTCATTAATTAGCAAATTATGCAAAATGCTATCAGTAGAATTTGGGGAGAAGGATCTTTTTCCTTGGCTTTTATAAGTCTACTGCATTTCTTTTTTTCCTGTAAAAAAATGGTCTTTTCTTTGCTCTCCAGCAACATCTACTGGAAAATTCAGAAAAATGCTATTTATATGAATCAAATAGTTTGAGTAAGGACAGTTTTGATTACCATCTGCCTAAAAAGTGCACGCTGATCTACAATCCAGTTTACAATGAAATTATTTCTGCTTACTTGAGTTCTATTTTGATCTCTAAGAAAAGGATAGTTATTTGGTGATGCAAATAGCCAAGTTGCAACTTCAAATTTATCATCACCTCACTTGGAAGAAGTCATTTTCATAAATAAAAGCAAAGCACATATGACACAGACAACATATTTCTTTTGGCCCATCTTTTCAACACTTGCCACGTCTTTAAGAAATAATCATCATTATCAGCAGCAGAATAACAGCCTTCAATAGCTAGGTATAGCTAGAATCAGAGAAAAGATTTCAAGCAAGAAAAAACGATGTAGAAAAAAACGAGATTGAATTTGAGAAAAGCTACCTCAAGATTCTGCAAAGTTTCTTAAGTTGAAAAAAAAAATTACATGTGATGATTTTAAAACTCACTGTGCTACCACCAGCACGATTACATCAAATGTTCGACAGCAGTGTCTTTTTCCCTTGTCCACATCTTTCCCTTTTTTTTTTTTAACCATGAGGAGAAATTAAGTTTCCCCACATCTGTAACGGGGGCTTCCCAGGGAACTTCCACCGGAGATTATCTCTGGATGATGAAGTATGATCAGACCCATAGTCCATTTGGTCTTTACTCCCCACTACTCAGCAGTTTCTGAGGTCCTCATAAAATTGGATTCACAGGCTGCACCCACAAGATGCCATTAGATGGTCTGGCAAACACGAGATATGCCAGGGAATGATATTGAGGAGCAAGTCCGGTTGGGAAACTTGGAAGAAAAAATCTTATCCCCAAACATATACATAAAATATCCTCCCATCCGTGGCCGCTGAAATCAACAACGCCATAGTATAGCAGTTCTTTCTCAGACCAAACCTAGTACAGGCACTGAAGTCACCCTTGTACATATCATTCCAGAGGAGCATTTTTTAAACAGAATTTTGTACTTTTAATATTCAGATTTTCTCATAAAAACATTTAAAAATGAATTGAAACATTCTATGTTCTTAGGTAAAATCCTAGATATCATCTGAATTTCTGTTATCCTTAATTAGAAACTTGGCTGATTAGAGGTGGGGTTTTTTTCTCTTTTCTGCTTTCTCAAATCTCAGTTTATTCATGTCAGCAATAAATTTTAGCAGCAGAAGCAATGAACACAGAATCAACAAAGACTGAGGTTAAAAACAAATAATCAAAACTTTAAAACAACAGAAGTAGCAACAGAAATCAACTACGGGGAGATTAGCATGTATTGCATTATTGTGTTTGTTCAATGTTAAAATAGATACGAACCTTTTAAGCTTCACCCCAAAGCTCTTTAAAGGAGAAATGCCATCAGATATAATCCACAACTCTCATTCATAGCACAAAAAAGGGACATATTCCTAAAAGCCACCCACAGTGAAAATCCATATGTATTCCACATTTAGGATCCTGATGCAAAGTTCCGACTTGAAGCTGGTAATCAGCCCCTCCATTATTGAACCGCTTAGAATCCAGAAAGGTTTATCCAACAGCACCACCAGAGTTAACTCCCATTTCAAACTGTCATAATTCAGTTATCCTAATTATTTATCAGATCCCTTTTTACAACATGCCCTAACCTGATGTTTTAACTTCATATTTCATTCGGGACAATACTTAATCTCCATTTATGAAACATCAACCTGACACAGGTTAAGGAGATATAAGAAGCGCTTCACCCACAAGATCAAAGCCAAACAAACCCCGGCAGCTCGACTTAAATAAACTCTACCCTTGCTTAAACCTCCGGTGAAAAATTATTATAACACATCAGAAGTTCAGTTAGAAGAAAAATTTCAAATGCCAGCTGTCTCCCAGGGTTTAAGTCCCGGAGTTCAAAAGCAGTATCAATTGGATTATTTCTCTTTCCGTTAGCTGTTTAGAATTTAACGTAATGCAAAGTGCTATTCTGATCAAAATCATCTTTCTCATCTCTCTCCTTAAATAAAGCGGAGGAGAAATCATTCAGTATAAATGCATTTACTATACAAATCTATTTTCAATTGAATTTGCTGCATGCTCTAATTCATCAAAATTAATACAGGTACTTTCTATGTTAAACAAAAGGAAGCCGACTGAAAAATCGGCTTCTGCTGCGGATGCCTTTCTCAATTACAAAACGGTGAAAACAGAGATTTAACTAAGCCACTCGGTCAAACCCTCCGGTCGGCGCTTACCTGCCTCAGCTGAAGGCTTCCTTCCCTTGTTAGCAGCGTGCAGCATCTCTAGCTCGCTCCAATCCTCACCACCGGTCTCAAATTACACTGCTAAGTCCACCCCCCGCCTTTTTTTTTTTTTTTCCTTCTTCTTCTTCTTTTTTTTTTTTTCCAGCAAGAAAATGCTTATTGAAAGTGATTAGTTTTTGTTGTCCCTTTTAAGTCCTTCCTGCGGGAAGGAACAGGGGAGCAATGTGACGCCACCTTTTAATCTTTTGTAAGAGTGAAAAGGCAGAAAAGGAACGCTCGATCAAACTGAGCTGCACACATGCCTAAAACTCGCAGGAGAGGCTGCTGCTGCCTGGCGAAAGCACCGCTAGGCTTGAGTGTAAGAACAGAGAAGAGAGGAGAGTCAATGAATTGTGACAACGTATGTGCATCAAAGGCAGGAGGAGAGAGAGAACAATGAGCGAGGGAAAGGCAGCGAGGAGAGAGGGATAGAAGCAGACAGAGGGGGAGAGAGAGAGAGAGAGAGAGAGAGAACATCAAGAAAAGATAGAGCGGGTTTCAGGCAAAGGATTCTCAGAATAAAGCCACAGTGCAGTGTCTGGCAGCTTCTGTTTTTATCTCAGTGAGCATGATACACTGCCTCTCTCATTTAGAAACACATTCGTGTATCCTCCAGGTTTGAAAACTGAGATAATCGCAGTGTGTCTCTGGTTTTGTCTGATTGGCATTTAACTGTGTGGTGTACCTGTGATTTTTTAGGATGCGTTTATGTGCAATTTATTTCGCATATTTATTTATGTAGGCAAAAATGAAAGCTGCTAATTTCTACGGCAATTTGCAATGTAGTTTTACTGGCAGATGGAACTCTACTTATCATAACTGCTGACAAACTGCCATGGGTAAACAAAAGAAGAAACAAATGCTTCTTCGTCTTGATAATTGTCTTAAAGAAAAGGAAAAAGAGCCCACACCAAAATATTAGCACATGCAAAACCTGTGTTTCCTAGTTCAAGTTTCAAAGGTGTTTCTCTTCATTAGCTTTCATTAATAAAGGCAAAATAAAAGGGACGGCATGGTGTCTGAAGGAAAGGTACTGGGAAAGAAGCTATTAGGAAAGTAAAAAACCTAAATTCTTTCTCGTTTCCCTCCAAATGTGACAACAGGATTGCTTTCGTGAGTCCTGGAACAGAGTTTTTGAGTCACTATTGCTACAGACTTTTACTGCATCCTTCTCCCTTCCTGTACCATTTTAAAGTAGGTTCCATTTTTAACACAAAGTCGAAAAGAGATGATTTCCCAATTCAAATTGTTTCAAATGGTGTGTCACCAGCTTTGTTCCATTTCTACTCAACTCTTGCCACATGAGGGCTTGGATTACACAGTTAAATTCCCTAAGTGACCTCTTTTATAAGAATATAAATGGCTGGTTCCAAGGTCAAGTATTTGGTATAAGTTATTGGTGAAAATGATTGCTTGCCTTCCATGGTAAGCTGGGCTAAAACAGTAGTAAGTGAACAGGAAGAAGAGATGCCCAAGCTTTGGACTGACCATCTCTTTGAAATTAACCAATTCCAATATCTGAAAGTAAATTCTATGTGCCCTAGTTATAAAAATTATCATTTTAGAAACATAAAAAATAGAAAAACCAAAATACACAACCATTTCACTGCAACTTTCTTATGTCCCAACAACGTATCTTTGGACCCTAGGCATCTTGTAATTTGGAACTCCTATGTAAGCCACCAGATATAGAATGAGAATTGGTCCAAGAAAAATAACACTCTCTTCCCCCACACTGGCCACACTGCTGTACCCAAAGAGGGATCGCTTAATCTTGTTACACTCAAAGTGTCATACTTTCAATGGTTTGCCAATAGGAGGGTATGTTTTTCCCTTGGACCCAAATAAAGAAGTAATCCCCACCTCCACCCCAATGTGCTCAGGATGAAACTCTACTTATCATTAAGGCAGAGCAGAGAATGGAGAACACACAGGGGCTGAACAGAAGGCAGCTGGCCTGAGAACAGAGAGTGCTCAGATGTAGAAGGGAAAGGAAGCTGCAAGGCCTGCTAGCAGGGAGGGAAGTGGTGACTGGTAAATCCGGAATTCTCTGCAGACATTTTGCAGAGTGTATTGGAGGCAGCCTCCTTTAAATGGCATTACTGATACAGGTTCTATAGTTAAAATTTACTTTATACAAGGGAATAAGTGGACCAAGAATTTTCTGCCAATAAAAATAAAGATACAAGGATGCAACTATTTCAGTGCAATAAAAACAGGGGAGGGGGCCCAAGGTTTATTGAAGAGGATAGGCAAAGCATCATCAGTGAAAGACGAAAAGAAATCAAGGCAGACCAAAAGGGAGATTTTTTTAAAGCTATAAATGGCTATCAGTGTTGCTGCTTATTTTTACCACTTTCTTAGTGAGGGGGTGGGTTCCCTGAGTGGATATCATTTGTAGTGGAGTGGATATATATGATATCAAGATATATCTTGAGTGGGGTGGGGGACTAGCTGATTATACTGGGGTGACCAAGTTATATTAATATTTCTTACTGGAATGTGATTTTTACATAACTTACTTCTTTGTGGGAGAGCTTTATATTCACATGCTTATATTACAGCGTATGATACGGTAGTTAAGTACTCAGTTTTTGGAACCAGGTTACCCTGCCTAGGATTGAATCGCAGCTCCACTACCTAGTTGCTGTGTGACTTTGATTGAGTTAGTTGGTCTCACTATGGGGCTGTGTCCTCATCTTCAGATGGGTGTAAGGCTACCTGCCTCATGGGTTGTCATTAAGAATAAATAAACCCTGCGCAGCACATAGCAAATGCATTCATAAATGTTAACTTCTATTGTTAGGAAACCCACTCAACAGCTTTTTAAAGTTTTAAAAATGGATAACATGGGCAATATTTCATCACCTCAAAATGGATGACTCATAAAGACTTCTTTCCACTCTGACCTTCTTTACAAGCTCTACTTCTTCAACCTCCCCTCTGGGTTTTTCCACTTGGATAAGATGCTTAAAACAACGAGTTCTACAACCCAACTCAAGAACTCACCCTCAAAGCAAGGCCTCTCTCCAAATCTCACCAATGTAAAAATGGAAAATCTTTTGAGCCATTCAGGGCTCAGTTCTTCCCCCTACCCCCACCCACCCCCCCTGCCACAATCATTCAATTATCAACAACTTAAATACCATCCCCATGTCTCTTCAAGTTACTGTTTCCAGACCTCTGATACTTCTTGATTTGTGTACTTTTGCCTGGACTGTTGCAGTAATTCTTTAATGCAGCACTTCTTTAGGCCTTTTTTTTTTTTTTCAGTGCTGAAACACAGGAAGGGTGGTGAAATGCAGCATCCATTCCAGGGGGCATTCCTAGGGTTCTGGCAAGGACTGCACCAGAGATCATAATACCACCTCTCCCCTTCTCAGGAATGCACTTGGAATCTGAGTGAAGGAGAATGACATTATTCTATGTATGACCTTGAGTCTGCCCTAATGTATAAACCAGCTAATCTGGCAAACTAATACTTTAATATTAGCATCTTGTTCATTGTGACACTTCTCCCAACTGTCATGACACCGCTATTGAAAACAGCCATTTTAAGAGGGTTTTTTATTTCGTCTCCAATTCATCCTTCTCAAGCCAGAATAACCTTCTTAAAATGCCACTCTGAATGACATCCATTCCCAATAGTTACTGATTGGTCAATTGAAAGTCTGTTTTATTTCATCATCTTTTGTATCGGCTTGCAAATCATCTAAGGTTCACAATTCCTTAGGGAATAAAGTGCAGATTTGTTTGCCTCATATTCAATCGCCTCTGCGGTTTGACACCAACCTATCTATGTAAACACTGGTTCTATCCCTACTGCTCAAGAGCTTACTGTACACCCAGCCTGATGCATATGCATCCCTTTCAGAGCCTCAAGTACATTATTCATTCTCTTTAGGATGTCCTCTTCTCCTTCATATCAACATATTTAATTCCAATCATTTTATCAGAGACCAGGACAGGTTACATGTCCTCCACAAGGCTAACCTTGACCTTCCTGGTTTGCAGTGCTGAAATGGTGCTAATTTCCATAGCTATCACAGTGCTCTGGGATGTATCATAATTAGGAGCTTGGCTTGGGGTTAGTACTAGGTACAAATCCCCACCCTGAAATTTGTTTCCTAATTGTGGAACATGGGTCAAATTCCTTTACTCTCTAAACCCTGCTCTCCTGATCTTTAAAATATTGTGAGAATTTAGTAGCTAACACATATAAAGTGATTAGCATAATAGCTAATATATAGCTAACACCTACACAGTAATGAAATAGTTCATAGTAATGGGAATGCTTCTTAAATGACAGGGACTTATCATTGCCTCGAATTTCTAACCTCACAACAACTCACCAAATGGCTGTTACTAGAACCACTTTACGGAAGACAAAACTGAGATTTGGCAAAATTAACTTACCTGACATCACACGAGGAGCAAATGACAAAGCCAGGATATTAACCCTTGTCTTTCTGCCTTCTAGCTATTTTTATCCATGTCAGGCATTGAGACTTAGCTTATGCCATATTGTTTTATTATTACTTGGCTTTTCAGGTTTGTGCCCCATTCTTCCATATATAAGTTAAATGAGAACAATATTCATGTTTTAAATACTCTGCATCTTTAGTGCCTCCCACAAATCTGTAAACAAACTAGCTTGCTTACTCGATAAATATTTGTTGACTGATCATCTATGCTCACAGAGATTAAAATTTTTAACCACATTTAATTCAGAGACACTGTTTTCTGGAGGAAATGATTTCATCATGTTTTCTATGAAAACCATCAAAATTATACAAAATACTAGAAAAGACAAACATTACATATAAATGATGTATCTATGGCTGTACAGATAGAAACTAATGAAGTTCTCTACAAAAAAAAAAAAAAAAAAAAGCTGTAGGAAGGTGATACTCATTGATTTGGCTCTTCATACTTGGCATTTACATTCTGCTTGAAGATGGGCCCCTCAGGCCACCCATTCCATGCATGTAAAAGGAAAAGTTACTAGCTGAAAGTCATCCGTTTAAGGTTACACAGAAAGACAGAAATAACCACACAAATATCCACAGCATTTAATCACCTTTAATTCTTTCTTTTTAACTAAATGCAATAATTATGTTCTCTTTTATTTTCTCTCTGGCTAAGTCTATATAATACTAAAACAATCTGGAACAACATAAAAAATCCCAATATGATGTTTTTCTGTGTACATGGTGATGAACGATATTGTTGAATTTTCAACAAGTGGAATAAATGCTTTTTTTTGAAATATATATTTATATCTACATGAGCACGTATCATGGTCTCCGCCTGTCTGCACGCAAATGAAAACCAATACAACTAAGATGAGGAACCGCCTGTGCTCTCCATATTAGGATAATCAATGGTGTCACACACTTACTGTCTTGAAATATTTGCATAAACTTCATTAAGTCAGGGTACTTTTATGGTTGCTGTTACTGTTTTTCACTGCTATATTCCTAGTACTTAGACCAGTGCCAACACGTGATGAGTGTTCAGTACATATAGGTCTGATAAATGCCTGTATTCATCTATTTCTGGCAATGTTTTAAAATCTGGTCTACGTACCTCCAAACACAGTTTGTACCCTGCTATTTTTCTCCCTATGTTTTCCTTTTCCATGGAATGATTTGTTCAACGTATGCTATCCTTTGTTCAATTTAAGATATTTCTCCATCCAAAAATATTTTTTCTACATTATATTAGCTCGTAGTAAATGCTCTTTTCTCTCATTTTTAAGCACCCATTGCTCACATTTTAATACATATAATTTTCCAATTAATCTTGTCCTGCCTTTGGATATCTCATGCTTTTGGTGAACTATTTTCTTCTAATATTACTAGGTCATTTTTATTTGATTCATATCTTACTTTGTCACATAGATTTTAAGTATACTGAAGGTTACATGAGCAAAGTATCTTTTTCGAATAATATACATTGCTATTCCTTTGAGCACTACCTTGTGCCTAGAATGTGCTTATTAAAAAAGACATGTTCATTTGGTGAGCATGCAATTCTGATGGGCAGGCAATTCTCTCATTCAGAAATTATGTGAAAGAGCTTATAATTCAGTCCTTGGCCATTTAAAAACTGTTGTTAAAATACAGCTAGTATAGTGCAAAAGTGCATAAATTTTTTTGTAGCTTTTTTACCCTGAGGTGATATGAAAGGCCATTTATTTATTTACTTTGGTATGTATTTTGTGTGTGTACACATGCTGTGCATCAACCAGTGTTCAAGTTGGTGTCAAAATTAGCTCATCCCAACAAATTGAGATTCTTGTGGTAGGAAGAATTAACAACTGCCCTCTGGAAGAACATTGTTTTCTAATCATTTATACATTAGTTGGAAGTCAGCTGTGTTGACCCATGGGCAGCTAATCCTCAGAGAGAGGGTTCTCAATTCTATAGGGTCTATTCTATGGGGTCATTGCAGGCCCAATTGTACATCCATCTCTTCTAGGAGGTTTGTTTTTCCTTAGGGTGAATATGACAGGGAAGAAACCTCATCTAAATAAGCCTTTTACCTTGGACAAAAGGAGGTTTCTTAGGAAAGATTTTTCACCCTCATAATGCTTCTGTCTGGATTCACTAGAGATTCATGCTCCTGAAATTGCCTACGCATTTTTTCCAAAAAGAAAAAAAAAATATCCAAAATAAGAAAAGAACATAACCTTTGAAGTTTCAAAAAAGCCCTAATGCATCTTTCTTGTTTGTAAAGAGGAGATAATTCCGGTCCATTTTTATATCCGTTTCCAAAATGGCAATGAGCATATAATGTGATTAAAGGTTTGTGATATAGTTTTCTGAAATTAGTTTATTGGCTATAATAATTATATCAGATCTTATGTAGCCAATTAAAACAAATTATTTTACTTATAAAATTGCTAACATTAATTACCATGTTCTGGCATTTTGGTTTTTGTCTGCTGAACAGAAGTCTGTCTTGTCTGTTTTCCATTTCTGTTTTGCATAGTAATTGGAACAACTGCTTAAGTGAAAACCAAAGTCGTGGAGTCACCTTATCATAAAGTAAAAATGGAAAGAAATCAAGAGAGAACCTCAAATCTCTGCTTCCCATGGTGGACAGAATAGAGTTGGCCTCAATGAAACTCTAAGTAAGAATTTACGTTCCTCTCCATTGAGTTGAATACAGGCTTTGGTGGACTATTTGGTTCTTGTTACTGATGTTTTTCAATATGGAACATTTGAAAGCATCCAACCAGAAGTTTCACAATGATCACAGCCTTGAACGTATTCATCAGAAAAACGCATTTGCTGCTACAGGTTTTATTTTTCCAGGAACCAGTGTGCTACCCTGTTTGCGAGTTTTTTCAATACTCTTACCCATGACAATCACAAAAGCAATTCACAACCTTACTTATCAGATAGTTCTGTTTTACAATAATCTGGTTGCTATTTGTAAAATCCAGGATAAAACAGTGCAATTTCTGATGCTGAATATCTGAAAAGCTCTGGAAGCTGCTAGGAAGAGATATGCACTAAAATATGTAATGTGATGGAATTACAACAAACAGCCATTCTGGAGGGTGTACACTCTAGTGCATCTCAGAGTACGTGACATTTAATGGTGCTACTTTCAAGATTTGCAAATAAATTCTGGATTTAAACTGCTCCCTTCCACTCACAGTTTTTTTTTAGCTCCCATATTTAACTCTTTCATTAAAAAAAAGATAGAACTCTCTCAAAAAGAATGATGAACCGAAACAATCGCCATTGAATAGCTGATTCCAGAACAAAATGAAAGTAGGGATCTCAATGAAATCATTTATTTTATGAGCTAGTTCCTAAATCTCTAGATGTACCATAAAAGTAACAACATCTTTCTGATGAGAATTTAACACAAAAAAGTGGTGATTTTAACAGATGACAAATCCCCTATAATAAGGGGCTTAAACAACAACAACAAACAAGCCACTTTTCGAGTGATGAGGCTGTGCAGATGTCAAAGAAAAGTGCCATACACTCCCTTAAAGGGTATAGACGGCCGTTAAATCTTTTTGGGTGTTTTCATGACCATATATTAGTGTGAAAGGAAAATGGGAATAACATACACCACTGAGAGGCAGTATAGTGCAATAGATAAAATGACTGCATTTCAATCCCTGATCTGTCACCATCTCAGCACATAGCATTAGCTAAATCACTTCACCGCTATCTACCTCAACTTCTCCGTCTATGAAATGGGGCAGTATCTCCCAGTTTCTGATAATAAGATAAATAAAAAGGCATTAGCATAAAGGCCGATACCCCTATCATTTCTTTGTGCAGTTAAGTTCTACCAAAGCTAAATCTACTCCAAGAGAAAAAGGAATTGCATTCTGGAAGCTTAATGCTGTTCTGGAGCTGCTGGGGCACCAATTAATAGAGTGATGTAATAAACCACTCAATAACCCTGCACTGACTGAAAGAATTAATGCTGTTCACCTCTGTTGCTGTGAGTGCAATACCATGTACTCAGAGGGTGCTCAATAAATATTAGCTGATGATGATATTGACAGGGTGCTGTGTAGTCACAACACTAAGTGAATTGAGAAGTTTACAATTGTTCAGAAAACTCATTGAATAATTATTGGTAATAAAAGAAGCCTATCCCTGACCCCATTTACTTTATTATGACATCATCTCATGCATAATAAGACCATCACCAATCCCTGGAAGCTTAGTAGCCTTGTCCTAGTGACTTGAGACAATAAAAATAAGGTCATCCTATAAAACATATTTAGAATTTGGGCCCTTCTTAAAACTTTTATTGTTAGCACTCTGTTGCAAATTATCATCATTTCTTTTCAGGATATTGTAGAGACTCCCAATTGCTTTCCATGATGTCTACCTTAGGCCCCTGTGGCAGTTCCTTACGCTGGGGACTCCTAATGTATCTTACTTGCATGTATTCACAGTCTTGTATAGTTCTTTCTCATACTGAATCTAGGATTTGCCATGACTTGCTTTGGCCAATGGGCCATGAAAAATCATGATACAAGCAAAGGCACAAGAAGTTCTTGAGCATCAGGGCTTACCCTGTTGGAAGAATGCCATAGCCATGAAAAGGCTTTTTCTGGCTTCCCAGCAGATGAAAACCAAATGAAGGGAAGGGCTCAAACATTTCACAGAGTCCAGCCCCAACGTAACCCACCAGCTGAATGAAACTGTACAAGTGAGTACATGCAAGTCCCACAAAAGAACTGCCTGGTGGATACACCAGAATGTGAGAAACAGTAATTTCCTCTGGTTTAAATCTGCCAATTTCTGCTATATTTGTTATCTAGTAATAAATGACTGATACGTCCCCTGCTGATAATTTCCAACTCTGCTAATCAGGATGATTCTTTTTACAATGTAAGCCAGATAATCTTACTTCTCCTCAAAGCCATCTAAGAGCTCCTTATCTCAGAGGAGCCCAAGTATTCCTAAAGACTTGGCTTTCTAAAGACTTGACATGCTCTGCCGTCCCCCCAATTTATCTGATGTCAACTCTACGAATCTTTCCCTCATTTTCCTCTTTTCAGCTGCAGAGGCCTCTACCTCAGAGGTTCTTCTTCATGAACATGGGTTACTCTCACACCTACTTGGGTGTTTTCTCCAAAATCATTTTTTTCTGCAAAGCCTGCCCTGACGAAACTGCATCATCTCCTTGCCCCCAATTCCCCATCCCCTCTTTCTGCTCCCTCTCCATTGCACTTAAGACTTCTAAATCACTGTATGGCTTGCTGATTTTGGTCATTATCTGACTTGCTACCTCAGAATGTAAGCTTCAAGAGGGTAAGAAGTTGTCTTTTTCGTTCCCACACTTAGAACGATGACTGGTACATAGGATCGACTTAGTAAGTACAGTTATGCACCAGTTAGCCCTGGGGATACATTCTGAGACATGCATCCTTAGGAGATGTTGTCATTGTGCAAACATCCAAGAGTGCACTGACACAAACCTAGATGGTAAACCCTACTACACACTAGGCTGTATGGCATAGACTGTTGCTCCCAGGCTTCAAACTGGTCCAGCATGTTACTGTCCTAAATAATGTAGGCAATTGTAACACAATGATAAGTATTTTAGAATCTCAACATGTCTAAACATAGAAGTACAGTAAAAATACTGTATAAAAGATAAAAACTGGTACACCTATATAGGGCAGTTCCATTATAATCTTATGGGACCACTGTTGTATATGAGGCCTGTCGTTGACTGAAATGTCGTTACCTGGGGCATGACTGTATTTGCTAAATTATAAAATTAATCCTTCTGGTCAGGGTGCTCAGGGCTACAGATTGGGTTCTACATTTAATGACAACGCTAAGATTGGATAGATTCTGTAAAAACACACAGTTGGTGAAACTTACAAAGTTTTATGAGACATCACTTGGCAGAAGGCAGAGGTAGCCTTGTGGTCAAGGAGAAGAGAAGGTCAAGAAGGTTCTTTGGGAAGTATTTCATCGGAGGGTCTTTTCACAGGTAGGGAGAACCACAATCAAAAGCAAAGAGAGGTGACTCCTCACTAGAATAGTCACCCTGGAAAGGCTAAGAGGAACCCAAGGGAAGAAAAGGGGACTCTCCAAGCCTGCTTGAATTTAAAAGGCAAGTGGCTACAGGGAGAAAGATGCCTACAAAGGGTAAATCTGATCTTTTTTTGGAAGACAAAGTTTGTGATGTGCTTGTACCTTTTTCAGGAAAAGCCTAAAAATAAAGCCAATATATTTGAGGCTTGGTCTTTCCATGCTGACACCAGAGTTGAGAATGCACACTGAGCCAATACTGCTACAGTACCTAGGCATGTGCCCAGGATGTGACGCACTGGCATTTAGGCTCCATAAACATGTAGATCACAAGTGGTAGGCTTGCCACCATTTTCTATTTGACCGATCACAACGTTGGACAAGCACCAATCACAGGCTTCCATTTGAATAGTTCATGTTCTGAGCCCCTCTCAGGAGAAAAGGTCCATGTTACAAAGGCACGGTCTGGTCTGGCAGCACAGCTTCCAGCTTGCAGCGCAGGTGTGTGGACAATAATTTACCTTAGTTAGCGCGGAACAGGCGCGACCTGGGATGACGTCACCTAACCTACTCAATCTCTGTGCAAATCTCCTCTGAAACCATCCATTTCCCTCCTTGACTACACCTCCTTCTCCCATTGTTCTGCAATCATTAATTGTCTGGGTCCTTGATTGTATTGCTTCTAGCAGTCATGGAAACTCTATTGTTAGGGGGAAAATGCCCCTTTGCCCAACTAGATTCCCAGGTATGGGGAATAAAGCATGTTAGAGCTCTTAATATACAGCCCTCTATGTCCAATTTTCCTAAAAGTGAGAATTGCCGAAAAGCAAAGCACGCAGGAGATGTATGGTTGGATGCCATAGCAGCCTCACGCTCCTGCTGATGGATGGTGCCCTCGAATGACTGGGGGCACTCGCCAACTCACTGCCATGGCTCCTGCTTTCAGGGAAGCCAGCACAGCCAGCCCTTAAGAGCGAATCCCTCCGCGCTCACCGTCTCTTTAACTGCTTCACTTAGTCATTCCTGGCCTTTTCCAAGACCAAAACACCAACAGGGACAGAGAGTATCTCAGCCTAGCAAATGACAAAGCTGGAGGGTGGCGCTAGGGCTCTGTCTCTCTCTGTGTCTCTTTTTATTTTTAGGGTTCTAATGTACATATTTTAGCATTTGATCCCACTTAAAATATTTACTTCATGATTTGTGGTAGGGGAAATGTCATTTAAAAAAAATTCCTTGAGCTTAATTACAAAAGATGTAAATGTGGTCTCACTTGCAGAAAAAAAGTTACTCTTAACAACGAGGTGTAAATTGGTGTCTGCTTAATCTGTTCACAGTAGGAATAAAGCCTAACACTCGCCTCCTCACCCTTATTTTTGCAGTAGTACCTGGAAAATTAATACCTTCTTGGGAGTTCTTGCAGCATCTCTGATTTTTTAAGGAAAAAAAATATGGAAGTTTTATGCTTGATTTTTCTACCAGCTCTAAGGACATTTATTTTGCTCCATTTGGGGCATCTATTTTGAACCATGGACCACAGCTACACTGGCTGACCTCAGCCACAGACAGCAAAAGTCCAGCCTTCTCTGACCTCTCCTCTCCCTCTAACAATTATGGCCTCCTGCACATCCCAGAATGGAGTGAAAGTGATAAAGGAACCAGAGTGTTATTTATACAATGACCTTGGGCTCCTGGGGGAATTGCAGGCCCTATTCTCTCACTTATGATGTTTTACATTTCAAAGAACCTAGCTCTCTTTGATATTAAAGAATGAAATGTGCGATGTAATTGTTATTGTTTTATGACCTTTAATAGGTTAATCAGGCTGCATCAGGTTTTCCAGTGTGTGATTCTGTACCAGAGAAAATGATCTGCCTCAGAGTAGCTGGATTCTGACAAAAGGCTGAACATTCACATCGGAGAGGATGAACATACCTGGGTACCTAAATCCTCAAGAAAAATGGGGATTTTGCTTACCTCAGTTCCTCTGTGGATAATAGCAGTTTCTCAATTGGCATGATTGACATTTTGGGCTGGAACAGGCTTACTGTGGGGCTGTCATGTACATCATGGGCTTTTAGGCAGCATTCCTGAACTCTACCCACTAGATACCCACCACAGCACACCCTCTCCCCAGTTCATGACAATCTAATGCCTCCAGGCAATGGGAAGTGTCCCTGTGGGGGAAAATCAACCCCAGTTGGGAGCTTTGAGGATAATCTTTTAAAGTTGAGGTGGGGTGTTCTTTTTGGAATTATGATATAGTATAGAACCTACTGGCTGAAATGATAATTAATATAATAGTAGCTAACATTTCTTGAGAACTCTCTCTGAACCAATTAGCACTATGCTAATTGCTTTATAGGTTTGATCTCATTTGATCCTAAAAACAAACCGATCAGATAGGAATTATGATCTGTACTTTACAGTTATGGCAACTGAGGCTTAGAGGAGATAAAGAATGTGCTCAAGACTGCCCAGCTGTGAAGTGGAAGAGTTAAATATGCCTAAACCCAGAGCTCCCTTGCAGATGGCACCCATCCCTTTCTGGTGTACATACCACCACTCTCCCTGTGGTTATAATCCGAATATCTGCATGAAATTCAGGAGTTAATCAAGTGCCACTGTGTTAGGGAAGTCACCTACATGCTAAATAGATCTAAGAAAAAAATAAGGCAATGCTCGCCCTCAACTATTGTATGCAAAATGAAAAGTATAATACAGAAATAAGCTAAAATGCAACAAGAGAGGCTAAAGAGGTTAGAGACGGAGTACGCTGGGACCACAGTCTTCGATGTACCTAAGAGTCACCTGGGATGGTGTTAAAATGCAGGTTTTGATTCAGTAGATGTGGATTGCAGCCTGGGATTCTGTATTGCTAACCAGCGTCTGGGTGATGACGCTGTTGATTTGAGGACCTCACTTCAAGCAGGTCACTGTTACTGTGCTGGAAAGTGTAGCTTCCGTGCATTTGAGAAGTGAGGCACAACAGTAGGATCTGAGATGCCAAGGAAGCGTCACCGCAGGGTGGGAGGGGTAGAAGGAGGGGTGGGGATTGCCTTGGTCGTGAGAGCCACCCTTGTCTGTCAGCCCTGCACTTGGAGCAACCATGGCGTGCCTACACTTGTCGACCACCTACATATACAGCTAAACATCTGCTATTTTTAAAGGACAGATATTAATTTGAAGCACGAAACACCCACCCATTGAACATAACTGATTTCTGCAAGCACGTTATATTCTCTTGAGCAGTTTCATAATTTTGGAAGAGAACGCTTCTTTCTCTCCAACATACTATGATATGGGATACATAAGAAATATCTCCATTTCCCCTCCCTCCCACCCTTACAGACACTGAGACATGAATGGCTGTGGGGCTGCAATGGGCCACGCGTTTATTTAACAAGGAAAAAAAGTACACATGGGAGGCCAAAAACAGAAAGAGGTTTTTTAATCCAGCGAAAATCACTATTAAAATGACGGTGCTGAGGATTGTACAGTACATTACCATTTGTTTAGCTGTACTCAAAAATCAAGTCCTATAATAAACATTCACAAAGCAATGGTTTGGGAACTGATCTCCACTCATGTTTGAGGCCTCTTCACGCAGACCACCGAGCCCATGGCAGATCACAAACTGTTTTGTGACATCTGGATTTGACTGGGGGTCAGAAGGAAGGGGATGAATTTTGGGTCACTTGGCTTTCTGAACATATTAGGCTAATTCTTCACTCATATTACAGGAGGACACAACAGAGAAATGATTTGCTGGGATGTAGAGGTGGACCACAGTTAATAAAGGGTTGAGAGGCTAAGAAGTAGAACCAACCAATTATTGCTCATATTCTACTCAGACACAAAGTGGGAGGTCTGAATTGTATGTATTTGAATTTATGGGTATCACCACCATTCAAATTGGACTGTTCACTGATGGAGTAAGATTGCAAGTTCACGTTCATTCATTAAGTCCTCACTATGTGCCAGGCCTTGGGATAGGTAAACACTGTTCCTCCTGTCCTCTGGTGTTAACTGAGATAAAGTGTTCTCCATTCATAAGTCTACCTTTATGATTATTCCCACGGATTGTATCTACTATTCATTTTACTGATATGTACTCAGTTTTTTTTCCTTAGACCAGCAGTCCCCAACATTTTTGGCACCCGGGTCTGGATTCATGGAATACAATTTTGCCATGGACCCAGGGGATGGTGGAGGGGGGGATGCTTTCGGGATGACGCAAGCATATTACATTTATTGTGCACTTTATTTCTATGATTATTACATACTCACCATAATGTAGAATCAGTGGGAGCCCTGAGCTTGTTTTCTTACAAGTAGATGGTCCCATCAGGGGGTGATGGGAGACAGTGATGGATCATCAGGCATCAGATTCTCCTAAGGACTGCACAACCTAGATCCCTTGCATGCATGGTTCACAATGGAGTTTGTGCTCCTATGACAATCTAATGCTGCTGCTGACGATCTCACAGGTGGTGGAGCTCAGCTTTGCTACTCACCTGCCACTCACCTCCTGCTGTGCAGCCAGGCTTCTAAGGCTACTAGTCTGTGGCCTGGGTGTTGGGGACCCCTGCTTTAGACAATCTCAGTTTTCATACTTTCAATTTGGCTTCATCTTAATAACAGTATTTTTGAAATTATGTGTTTGAAGTACTCTCGGGACTGACCAAACCAATTGCTAAAATGTTAAAATATTCTTCTGTGACTATTGGAAGACAAAGCCGACCCCAACCTTGGCAGTGTCTACCACCAACCTGGCACTGTGGCCAAGCTCCATGGACTTCCCCAGAATCCAGAAAATTCAAAGTCAGGCCCAGTACAGGCTGGAGCTTCTAACATCCTGATACCGGACTCCAGATAGTGTCTGTTCTGCCAGGCCTGAACCTAGTCCTTAATGGTTCTGCTTCCACAAAACACTCAAGGTTTCCGTTTCATAGTTTTTAGAGGATCTTGTATGCAGTTATCTTAAAAACAAAATAAACCTTCCTGCTCCGAAAGCCTGTTGCATAGCAGTCCCAATTACTAAATCTGCAATATGAGAAGTTATATTTTCTCCAAGGTTCAAATTCTCTCATCTGTAAAATGAGTATAATGTAAATATTTCCTACTTTGTGAATTAAATCAAGATTTTTTTTTCAATCTCAGGGCTATTGACATCTTGGGCCAGATAATTCTCACTTGCGGTGACTGTCCTGTGCTTTGTGTGATGTTTAGCAGCCTCCCTGGCCTCTATCCACCAGATGCCAGTAGCATCCTACAAGTCATGGTAATCAAAAATGTCTCTAGACATTGTCTAATGTCCTCTGGAGGGCAGAATCAACCCCCATTAGGTATGATTGAAATAACTGAAATAAGCCATGTAAAGTCTCAAGCTAGTATCAGGCTCATATTATAACCTCAGTAGTATTCAGTGCACTTATTAAGTGTTTCCTACATGCTTGGTATCCTTCTAAGCACTTTAAATCTATTGCTTCATAAGCTGTCACAC
The DNA here is from genome assembly GCF_009761245.1 of Sapajus apella. Classification (NCBI taxonomy): domain Eukaryota; kingdom Metazoa; phylum Chordata; class Mammalia; order Primates; family Cebidae; genus Sapajus; species Sapajus apella. The sequence continues at coordinate 2,966,089 of NW_022437019.1, forward strand.
CACTTTGTGAGTTAGGCCTTGTTATTATTCCCATTTTATGAATGAGGAAAATAAATGCCAGACAGTAAAAGTAACTTGCTTGTAATTCCACAGTAAGTCATTGGCAGAGCTGGGATTTGAACACAGGCAATTCATCTCCACAGCTTGTGCTCTTAGACTTTTCGCTTTCCTACCCTTGTAGAAGAGGAAGTCTCCACAAAAAAGGCATCATGGTGACAATCACAATGACGATGATGATGAGAATGATATTGATGAAAATTATTTAATCGCACAATAGGCTAAGAGTTGTATATTAAAATTATATTCCAAATTTAAAAAACTCACAAAGAAGCATACAAGGTACTTGATAAGAAATTCAAATACGGATCATCCATAATTAAATTTTCACATGCCAATGGTTTGTGTATATGCACACACACTTTTCTCAAAATGATTAGAAAACTCTGAAATTTCCCAAAGCCGATAAAGATTAAAAACAAACAATAAAAAAACTTAACATTTCAAATAAAGAAATGTGCATTCTGGTAGAATCCCTAATTGACATTATAAAGAGTTCAGGGAATTCAGAAACTGTGCAAAGACGCAGGGCTGTTCCACTGCTATGAGAAGACACTTTGGAAAATCAGATGCTATAATCAACACAGGCACCTAAAATACAAGTGTGACCAAGGGTTGAGGGGCACATGCTGTACTCCCCATGGGTGACTGAGCCTTGCATATTTTCCCAGGGATTCTTCTCACCCCAATGTCCTAGGCAGCCAGTATACATCAAAAGCATTGACCCAGACTGAATTCTACTTACCAAGGGTGGTATAAGAGAGCTCAGAAAGGCCCATTGGCCTACTATGGTGGCTAGATAACTATTTCTCTAAATTGTCTTTCCACTCACTGGCAACAAAAGGAAATATTTTGTGACATTAAATGCCCCTGGAAACAATGTGTGGGTTTACATAAGTATACATCTTCTGTTTCCTCTGACAAACAAAAACTCATACTCCAAAATCAAAATCAACACAACTAGAATAAGCAAATGTACACACAGAATTCTGATGTGACAGAGATATACATATGTAAGTATATATACATATATATGAAAGAGAAACTGAAATATAGACTAAGAATAACAATTCAGAAAGACGCCATTATCGCCTTCCTCTAAAGTTTTAGAATCCAGGCTACCATTGAATTATTAAGTTTGTCATTGTTGAACACAGAAAAATGAGAGCTTTTCTACATTTGACTGAAAATCTTTGCATTTCTACCAGTCTGAAATAGAAACTTGCAATTAAATCAATTAAGCAATGAAAATCAAATATTCCATTAAAATCTAATTTTCCTCATATCTGATTGGTTGTAACTCAACTGAGCTGGAAACAGATGAGAGAGGCAAAATGACTCAAAGTCTGAGACACGGAGACAGGAGAAAGGGAAAATATTTAACATGTTCTTAGGAAATTTAATAAGGGCATTTTATTTTCCTTCTGCTTGTGTAAGTTTAACCATTAGGGGTTCCCCAAACATAGGATGTGAGAACTAATGTGGCAGACTGAAATGAGAACAGCAAGATTGCTTTCTCCTCTATCTTCTTTTTGCAATCATGTCATTGAAGTTTCCTATTCCCCTTATGGAATTTGAAAAGGCTCGACCAAGCTGTATTCAAAGGGTGCTGTGTGGCCTCGGAGCTCTCCAGCAGGCCCAGATTTAGTTGCTATGACCGACAGTCAGATTGGAATTGGCTGTGTTTACTGATTCCAAGAGTTAGAGACCCAACATGTCAGGGAGGGATTTATTCTTTTTAATAGCAAAATGGAGGAGTTGCCTCTTGGGGATTTAGGGAAAGAACATGCCAACTGACTTACACATTCTTTTCCCTTCATTCTTACAGGTAACACAAGCTAGCTTCCATACCAGCAATCCCTCCATGAATGGAAGGCCAAATCTCCAAATATGAGATGGAAAATGACTTCTTATGTTGCAGCACAAAAAGCAATACAGTGAAGAGAAGACAATAACTTACAAGTAAGATGCTTTTCCAGGGTTTAACAGACAGCAGGGGAGCCAACCAGGTTTGAGTTAAATATAATATTGAATATGAATTTTTGAAATATATAAATGAGCAAAAAGGAAAGAGAAAAAGAACACTTCATGGGCCACAGTGAGTTTCAAATGTTAAACACAAAGGTGCAGTTGGTCAGTATTTCTCAGATGGCTTTTTAAAATTCAATCGTCAAAACTATTTTTGAGGCCAAACTGCTGAAATCTCCTAGGAAGCTGCTCATGTGTTTGGCTGCCATAGCCAGCCCCAAATTAGGTAGATATGAGAAAGTAGAGAGAGCTGCAAAAGCTTTTCCAAGTCCCACTGGAAACAAGTGTGTGTATGTGTGTGTGTGCGTGCGTGTGCGCGTGCATGTGTGTATGCATATGTGTGTGTGTGTGTGTGTGCACGCACTTGCATGACTGTGTGCTGGGCAGAAAGGAAAGTGTTTACTTCAACTGGTACCATTGCTTTCCAGAGAGATGAGTGATGGGAAATGTGTGTTTTTAATCCTGACAATTGAAAAAAATTAATTTATAAGGATTTTCTTTGCTTTCCTACTCACACTCCTCCCAAGCATCTGTCTACACTGAGCAATTGGAACAGGTTGGAGGAGGAGGAGGAGGAGCAGGGAAAGAGAGAAGCTCCTTTGAAAGTAAACAACTGCTCTTGAATTTCTTATCTTTGCCACCCTCTTGGCCCAATCTATTTCTTGGTCACATTGACAGTAGTTAGGAATACAGGCTCTGGGGTCGAACTGCTTGGGTCTGAGTTCCAGCTCCTCTGTGTACCAGCTTAGGGGCCTTGGGCAAATTACTTCACCTTTCTGTGCTTCAGTATCCTCACCTGCAAAGTGCAAAAGATAGCAGTACACATGCTTTATGGTTGTTATGAGAATTAAACATGAAAGTCACTTAGAATGGTGACCATTGTAAGTATCTTTTCTCCACAGCTAAGTACCCACAGCTCTGAATATACCTGTCACTGCTCCATCCACCCTCATAACAGGACTACAACCCACAATCCCCTATGCCATTGGACTCATTTAAATGATGAACACTGTATCGTGAGGTCACTGAATCTAAGCATCTGATCAGAACGAGTGTCAGAAAACGAATGAAAATAATCATCACTCCCTTTAAAAACACATATGCTCAGGTCTTTCCAAGGAGCCTGGCTGGGTTATCATCTTTTATATTTAGAGTATAATACAGCCAACGATTACATCAAGGCATGGTAACCTTCCTTACTTCAATTTAACCATCGCTCTGGTCCAGAAAAAGGTCATTCCTATTTTAGAGTCAAGATAAATAACAATTTGTTGTCCATAAAATTGGAGGGCAGTACTACAGAATAAGTGAGAAAATGGATATTGCTGTGGTGGGAATTCTGGACAAAAAATTCAATTGTCCAGGGGAAAGCCTACAGGAGTGACCCTCAGGCGCTTCCCACGAGAATCAAGCCCTGTTTGAGGAACTCCTCACCATGTGCCATTATGTTGTGAGACCTGAAGAGGACCCTTCCATGCTGACAGGAGACCCCCCCATCTTGCCCTTCTCCTCCCCTTCTCAGGGAGACACTAGGCTCTGTCCAGCCTGCCTGGCCCACCTGGAATCTTCTAGGTCTTTCTATCACAATACTGCTTTAGAAAAGTCCCTGTGAAGGAGGGGACTCTGGTATTTAACTCCATCCATCAATGTCAACCCCTCTTTCCCCTCTACCCCAACAGCTTGGTCCATTTACCTAAAAGCTGAATAGTCTAAATGGATGGATTTTGTGCTGGTCTCATTAGAAAGGGAAATTAGCCAGGCACCGTTCAGCTGTGCAGAAGGCATGCTGATCCTGAAAGCCCTTTCCAACCCCCACCCCCAACCTTTTCTTCATCACATATGATGTCCATGATTTCCCTAACATTTCTTAAAGCTTTCATTATCCACCACTCTAGTTTGTAACGAATACAAAGCTCCAAGTTCCCATCTCCTTGTCTTGTTACCCAGCTCAGAGCTAAGCACAGATCTGGACACTATGTGAAAGTAGATGACTTCCTACGCTGTCCTGTTCGAGTTTGCTTTTGATAAATCAGCGCTATTTATTGACACAGTACTATCAAAATGTTAGGTCCTGCTGCCCCTCCAGTCCCGTTTATACTACCATTCTCCCAACCCTCTGTTCCTGACACACTGACCTGCTGTCAGCTCTTGGGGACCATAGGCTCCCTGTCACCACTGAGCCAGTGTTCATGTGTTTATGTGTCTGGAATGGTCTTCCCTGCTCCTCAGGTAGTTCACTATTCTTCAGCCTTTAGTTTCAGCACATGACTCACTACCTTAGAGAAATCTTCTCTGATCTCATCAAGCTTGGTCAGTTTCCTTTGCTGTGTGTCATCTAGAATATGTCTGTCTATCAAAACACTTTCCCCAGCTTATAATTATGTTTTTATTGGTTGCTTATTTGATTAACGTCTTGTTTCTCTACTAGACTATAATTCTGTTCCAGGAAGCAAGAACTATGTCTCATTAATTCATTCATTCATTCAACCTTAACTTATCATTGCATACCAACACCTATCATAGTGCCTGGCAGCTAGCAGATGTTTACTAAATATTTGTCAAATGAATAAAGTTCATGCAACCATGAGGTCTATGCCATTAGGATGTTTAAGAATGTAACTCCTCTAGTTACTTATTACTTTTTATCTCCCTAGAGACGGCAAGAGACAAAATCTCAGTCATATATGCAACAAATCTTTATGGAATACTTCCTATGAACCAGGCTTTACAGAAAAGTCAGTCATCTTGCATGCCCAAAGCAGCAAACTCCTCAGTGCTAACAGGCATTACCAGACTACAGTGTCAATAGCGTCTGCACAATGCTAATATAGTCCCTTTTTTTCTGGGGAGGGGAAAGGATGGGAGCTCATCTCTGGTCCTTAGTAATCTCAGTGGCATTCAGTCTTGACTAAATATGGTGGCTTCCTAAGCAGTGCTTCACAAATATGAGATTAATATTAGCAGCTCCAGAGAATCAGGGTAAAAATCATGGGAAAGAATTATCATTCTCAAAATTAGTATAAAAGTAATACTAAATAAAAAACAAATGATGACAAGTGAAGTTTTCCGACATATTGAAAAAAGACTACAGCACCCTTTTGACTCTGCCTAATGTGCACCTGAGTATATTTATTCAGCTTGAACTTTAGGATTTTATGGAGTTCTGATTAATAACACAGCTATTCCAGGCTATTTGGTACAAGTGGACCAAGAATTTTGCCGCCTTGCCTAGCTCATTCATTTGTGATAGCTTTGCAATGACAATGGCCTAGAGATACTTTCTAGGGCACTTGAGAATTTCGATTAATAAGTAATAGACTTAAGTGATTTATTGCAGGTATTATGCTTTTTCTCCCCAGAAAACCCACAACCTAGCTGTTCAGGGAATGAACTATTTGAGAACAATTGCCAAGGAGCTGTTAACTTCTGTGCCCGCCTGACTTGAAGGAGTTCGGCCCTGTTCCCTTACCAATAGCCTATAAGTTAACCCCAGCTTGGGAGCCTTCATGATTCAAGTCCCCTAGAGATGGCCGTTAGCTGTCCCAGTAAAGAGCAATCTTGAGACCTTTCAAATTCCATAGAAATGAATTAACATATGAACACTGTGCCCCTCAAAGGCACACAAGGGAGTAGGTTTGTCCAACCATTTAACTTACACAAAATTGATGCCAGCCTTTGGCAAAAATAAACAAACAATACATACACAGATTAAATAATTCAAAACTTATATTTTGTGGGTTTATTTATTTTTGTGTGTGTATGTATGTGTGTGTATCTCCATATAGAGAGATTGGTTAAGTGTTATAGAGAAATAAAATAACCTATAAACTTATATTTTGCTTATGGATTTGCTCATTAGCTTAGTGTAAAAGACATATATATATATTATGTACTTTTTTATCACTTACTGTTGACAGATGTATAGAGGGATGAATGGATAGATAAATAGATGAGTGGGCAGATGAATAAAGAATCCATAGCCTTATGGTTTGCTTACAGGTTGCTTATTGCTAATGCATTTACTGGGTCTCTTTCTATAGGAAAGTGAGTGCACTGATAACAGCAGTCTTGTATTTCTTGTTCACTACTTCATTCCCAAGGCTTGGAAAAGGGTCTAACACATAGTCAACACTATTTTCTGACATTATAAACACTTTGCACTTTACCATATATAAATACACAGGCATTACTATAGCAGGAGGTACACATACCTCATGGATGACTCAAGGGATTTTCATAAGTAATTCTGATTATATTTAATCTCTCATCTCCATAATGACAGTGACTTTAGAATCTCCTCCCCTAACAATAAGACAACTCCACTATATAAGAAGGTTATAGCTGGGTGTGGTGGTTCACGCCTGTAATCCCAGCACTTTGGGGGGCCAAGGCAGGCAGATCACCTGAAGTCAGGAGTTCAAGACCAACCTGGCCAACATGGTGAAACCCCACCTCTACTAAAAATACAAAAATTAGCTGGACATGGTAGCTCATGCCTGTAGTCCCAGCTACTTGGAGGCTGAGGCAGGAGAATCACCTGAACTCTGGAGGTGGAGGTTGCAGTGAGCCAAGATCATGCCACCGTGCTCCAGTCTGGGTGGCAGAGCAACACTCCATTTCAAAAAAAAAAAAAAGGTAATTTATTGTGTAGAAAGCACTCCAGCCTGCAGAGATGCACGTGGTGTCCGGGGTGTTATCAGCGTGTGAAAGATTCCTCTCCTCTAGAACATACTGCCAGACCACAGATTGGCTGGCTGCTATTAACAAATTCTTGGATGCAGGAGGGGTGTGCAAAGAGGTCTGCATAATGAGGTCCCTCTTTCTCCCTCCCTGTAATGTTAGAGCCATAAATGGCCGCCACTTAACCAAAATCGAAAGTAATTTCTGACTCCTTGGTGGAACAAGAATATTTATACTAATATTTTTGATCAAGAGTTGTGAGAGACTGGCACTAATGTAAATCAGCACTCAGGGAATCCAGCACTGTAATAAAAATCTATGCTGGGCATAATATGCTTCAGTAGTACAGCAAACCAGCAGTACATACATTTGCCTCTAGCTCGTAGCTAGGTATATTCACTGCACCATATGCTGGTTTCTTTAAGTAACCCATTACACAGAAATTAAATATCTTGTGACAGATTGTTTTGACAGTGGAAAAAAAAGAAAGCGAAGAGAGTGGGAGAGATTTAATTTTTTAAAAAATGCATTTGACTGAAGGCAAAACGTTAGGTAGATGTTAATTTAACAGATGTCTAGTTTTGCATCATCAGCCTGAAACAGGCAATTTCTGGCAAGCCCTCTCACCACATCGCAACACAAAATCCTCTCAATTCCACATGGATATGCCTTTCACAACCTTCCAAGTGAGCCATTTTCATTCAAAGGAAATGCCTGAAATTACTCAGGGAAGATGCTAACACCTGGCAATAGTTTTGAAGGAAGAGTCCATGAATGCATAGAAGTATAATGGAACAAAAGTTAGCTTACAGCAACATTTTAGTTGATAGAAAAAGCAGAAGGAAATGTATTCACACTAAAAAAATACAGCTAACCTATCACAAAGTTACTGTGTATGATAAAATAACCTCCATCCCCATGGTGGTTACAGGTAGAGTTCTTTTTTTAAATCTATCATAGAGGTACATCAAATCTCAGGTGCCATTATTGATATGTTATTGAAAACAAAAAGCATCTGAAGAGGGACGCTTTAGGTCCTCGTTGCTTTTAGGCTGCTTCTTTTGGAAAAACCCCACTCCTCCATATTAGGCCAATACAGAAATCTAATAGTTACGAGTTGTATAAATATCTGATTTATATATAACTGCCTAACAGCTGACTTGGATAGCAGTTCACTAGCTGATATCATGTTAGGTTTGTTATTGAGCAGACATTTAATCAAACTTAATTAACTTGGATTTTGTAATTTTATTTTCATTTTGGAGCCAGTACATTTTATTTTTAGGACACAGATATTTTCATAAGCCTTATAAAGTTCAAGTGCACTAGATACGGTACAGGCAGTCACCAAGAGGGAAAAAAGACCCTTTACAAGCCAGGCGGGTTGGCTCACACCTGTAATCCCAACACTTTGGGAGGCCAAGGCAGGTGAATCATGAGGTCAAGAGATGGAGACCATCCTGGCAAACAAAGTGAAACCCCTTCTCTACTAAAAATACAAAAATTAGCTGGGCATGGAGGTGCATGCCTGTAGTCCCAGCTACTCAGAAGGCTGAAGCAGAATTGTTTGAACCTAGGAGGCGGAGGTTGCTGTGAGCCAAGATCGTGCCACTGCACTCCAGCCTGGCGACAGAGTGAGACTCCATCTCAAAAAACAAACAAACAAAAAACCAAAAGCCCTTTTACATAAACTTAAACAAAGCTAATAGATTTGGGATTGGTGTTATCCTCAGTCTTTTCACACCAAAGATATGGTGAAATTCATTCTTGGGTGGAGTCCATAAGATTACTCTGCTATGATTGGCTGAGCTGAAATACCACCACAAACATAGTCCCTAGCACAGTTCTTATTGTGATAGATACTTCTAGAAAGAAGGAAGAGAGGCAGGAGAGAAAGGAGGGGAGGAGAGAGAAAGGAGAAGAAGAATTCTGCTATTAATACAAAGGATTAAGAATCTATTCTTGTAGTTCAAAGGCTGCTCTATATGATTCTGCAGGATTATTAATTAGCACTACTTATTTTAATAACAAAGAACATTTTACAAATACAATAAAACATTTCACTCTCAATAAATTTCAAGTTCCATTGCTCCCCCCACCCAATGCACACAGATTTCCAACAATTGAAAAATACTTTAGAAAGCCCTGTGTGTGTACACGTGTGTGCATATGTGTAGCCATTTGATTCAGCATTTTTATTTTTAGGTATTTAAAGTAAATGGTCTATATCTTGTTTTTTTGACAGACTATGGTAACAGGCCATCTTGCAGGGCTGAGAGAGATTAATGATATTATGGAAACCTTTGTAGAATGAAACAAAATTGGTCTCCAAACAATTCAATGTGGGGAAGTGTGTGTGTGCGTGTGTATGAATGCCTCTGTGACCTGTAATAAATACTGAGTTACAGAACACTGTCCCCAGGTGATTCTATTGTACTTTACAAACATTGCAACTATGGGAAATGAGGAAAATTAGCCTTGTGAATTCAAAGATGCTAAAAAAAATGCTTACTAAAAAACAAAATTTACAGGGAGCTAGACAGTTTACACCAACCACATATTCCTTCTCATGAGAGCAGTACCAAGTCAAGGACATGATCTGCAATTGAAGAAACTGGTAAGAGAAAAAAATTTAAACCACTATAGAACTGCAAAAATAAGAAGAAAAAAAAAAACTGTCAACACAAAAGAGTCCTTTCTCACTCTCTGAAATTCTAATCCAGTAATCATGTCTGCCTTCTAAAGCACGTTTCATCTGACTATCTCAAAGTCCTTTATGATATTAAACATTCACTGAATCCCTGAGGTGGGTAAAATTATTCTAGTCATTTTACAAATGTATCTATTCTCTTGAACCTCTCATCCTGGGGAATGATAAGTCTGGGAATAAAAATCAGGAATCGATGAATGACCAGAGTTCTTATTCCTTTAACCTGTTTCATAATTACCTAAGGGAAAACTCCTTGATTTGCTATGAGAACACACCCTGATGGATTAATATACGTTTCTGATTTGGTGTAAATGTTCTTGATAGATGCCAGTGTGTTCTTATTCCTATCCTGTCTCCACCTTTTTCCCTGTCCCTTAAATTGAAGCATTGAGAATATGTCAGACATGTGACAAAACAGAAAAATAGAAGTAATTAAATATGCAAAGAGAAAGCAAGCTCACTGCATATTTTGACATCTTCAGGTCTTAAGGACTATTATGAGGCTATACTCAGTTAACCATGGGACCTTGGACCAGGCATAAGACCTCTTTGAGCCTCCGTTTCCACCTCTGTAAAGAGAATGTTAAATTATGCAAATTTTCAAGTCCCTGGCAGCTCCACTATTTATTATATGATTCCGCATTTATAGACATAATAGTTTCTGTATTTTGGCATGAATCTCCATTATGATTAAAAAGAAATAAATTTAAGATAAATATTTCAAAATATTTCCAAAAACAAAAGTGTGGCTGAGAAGCATTTGTAATGCCAAAATCATACTTTTCCCTTCATATGCTGCTGCTCTTAATGGATCCTGTAGAGCAAATACCCGAATTCAGATTCTACTGCCAAGGCCGGGCACGGTGGCTCATGCCTATAATCCCAGCACTTTGGGAGGCTGAGGAGGGTGGATCACCTGAGGTCGGGAGTTCGAGACCAGCCTAGCCAACATGGTGAAACCCTGTCTCTACTAAAAATACAAAAATTAGCCAGGTGTGGTGGCACATGCTTGTAATCCCAGCTACTCAGGAGGCTGAGGCAGCAGAATCACTTGAACCCTGGAGGTGGAGGTTTCAGTGAGCTGAGATTGTACCATTGCATTCCAGTCTGGGCAACAAGAGTGAAACTGCATTTCAAAAACAAACAAACAGATTCCACTGCCAGACAGATGCTAGTCTACCAAAAAAAAGTGGACTTCAAGTTTAAGTCCCACTGGAATAACCCTGTGCTTTTGGCTGACATGTTAGGAATGTATCAATGCAGGCAATGTGACTGCCCTTTTGAAGGTGAGATAAGCAGAGTCTCTGTACCCAGAGTGCCCAGGAGAGTGGGCCAGCATAATGACTGAGGGGTCAATCATGGGAAAGGGGACAGAAATACGGCCAAAGGGTGTTAAGTTGTAAATTAGCACGTTGAAATTGACCAAGAGATTAGTTTAGTCTTTTGAGTGTGGAAGAAAGCCAAGGAACCACGGAATATCTGATGCTTAGTTGTGATTATTTCTGCCTTGTGGAGCATCCTCTCCCTTTTTTAACCGGAGTCCCTGCCAACCCTCTCTCTGTAGGACACCTAAATCGTGACAGTATCAAATGTAGGCACCCATTCACTATCAGTCCTACCCGCTCTCTCCTAATTTAGGCTTACATCGCAAAGAATATTTACCTTCTGTGCAACCTTCTGTCACTTAAATATGCAGTTCAGCAGTGAGCAAAGACTTAGCGTTAGTCATCAAGGGGAGGTCTGAGATCATAGAGGCACCAGGCTCCATTTCTTGTACAAAGATTTCCTTTCAGGTCTGGAATTGAAACCTCAGCAGCATAAAGTTCACAGTCTAAGGTGGCAGATCATGCCATTTATGGAAGATAATTCCAGTTGACAATGACTCATTCAATATAGGAACAATTTTAAAGTGAAGCATTAATGAGCAAGCTTGTGATCATTAAAAACAGAAAAAGAACACATGCTGTGTCCAGCCCCACAACAATTGAGATGAATCACTTGGTCCAGATGTGTTCTCCATTAGGTGGTCCACGCAGCATGGCAGTTAAGTGTATAAACTCTGGAGGAAGAATAATGAGTTCAAATCTGTGCTTCACCACTTTCTAGCCTATGGATTTGGATAAGTTACTTATTTTCTCTGGGTCTCATGTACTCCGTTTATAAAATGACAATAATATTTTTTAACTCGTGGGAGTGTTCTGAACATTGAATGAGCTTCTTTGTATTTAACAAGCATCCAATAGCTTTTTTCTATGTTATTATTTGCAAATCAGTATTACTAAACTTTGAGATGCACTCTATACAACGCTATCATGTTTGTTCCTTACCAATATTATTGCTATCATTGGTATGTGTGGTTGGTCAAGTCTGTACGTATGGTCGTAATTTACTTATGGAGGGCACGAAAAGGAGACGTGTCCAGCAGCCTGTGTAGGAGATATAATTAAGATTATTGTGCCCAAATTCAGAAGATAAATGCAGTCTTAGAGCAGAGTATTTAAATAGGGCTTTGTAAAGGTTCGCAAACTTTGGATGTGCCCGTAAAAGCATAAAACTATGTATATTATGTGAAAGCATAAATCTGATTTTAGTGTAAATGGTTTTTGTTAATGCCTTTTTATTGTATTTGATGTATAATACACTATCAGAAAGCCATACATATGTGTTTGAAGATATAAAAATTAACCATGATTGTTTTATTTGGGAGCCATAACAATTAAATCTTTGTAAAAATGTTTATCCAGCAAGATTCTGCTCCTTAATGTTGGACTTTTGCTGCGTACAGGTGCCTATGTTACATCATTATAGAGAAGAGGACTTTTGACTGATCTGTTCTCATAAGACTATTTTTATAAGTGGACATTTTAAATGACCATCAAAAAGCCCAAATTGCTTGCATGAAATTACAGAGAAAACTATGTACAAATATGTCTTAAGCAGTTATCTATGGAGGTTGTGGTTAGTAGTGTTACATATGTCACCTCGTGTAAGCTTTAGGACAACCTAAGTGCAAGGCGTTATTATATTCATTTAGTGGTGACATTTACCAAGCTCAGAGAGCATAAATAACCAAACTACCAGTCCTCAGTTCAAACCCAGGGATCTCAGGATCCAAAATCTACGCTCTTTACATAGCATAACAGCTGTCCCAACAAACTCGATTATTGAAATAGATCAATAGCAAAGAGAAAATATTTTCAATGACTTGGAAAGGGTCACTGAACAGTAACTATGCCATTGTCACGGACAGTAGACTATGTATTTGGATGCTACTATATTAAAAAAAAAAACAAGCCCTTATAAAATATACCTTCATGTGATGCCTAGAGTTATTCAAATAAATGTTAATTCTATTCCTCAATTACACACATATTACTTCACAGTACATTTTACTGCCTAAAATTGTAGTTTTGCTTTTTGATATTTTAAAATTTTATGTCTGTCTTTAGAATATCAGTTCCATGAGGGAAGGAATTATTTTTATTATTTCTGATTCCCTAATGCCTGTCTCCCGGGGGGGGGGGGCACCCAGCACATTTGTTGAATGAAAGTGTGAAAGATGAATGGATGAATACATGAATGAATAAGTAGATGAATTAATGAATGAATATATAAATATAGCTAGACATAAACTCTACATAGATAGTTCAAAAAGCATGAGTCTCATTACACTGGAGATATAACAGAATAAAAGTGCCCCTGATAAATTCCACGGAAGACGATGTAAAAACATCCCTTTACACAATTGAAACCCCATTGTAGCTATCAATATTTCCAAGCTATAACATGATATTTTAAATGTGCTCCTGGTATTATTATGCTAAATGTTATCTGTGATCTTCATCCTATGTAATAGGATACTTTAAAATGCACAGCTCAGGAAGATACCATCCTCTGTGGCTTTTCCATCATAGCATATGTAAGTATCACATTCTGTGCTGATAATTCTCTCCAGGGCTCTGTGTCCGAAGATTACTAAACCATCAAGCATTTATGTATCTATTCACACAAGAGGGTCAACAATATACGATCAAGTGGTGACTTCAGAGGTGAGTTAAGGTCTTGGAATCCACCCCTCCTCCCAGTACAGTTCCTTCTTGATTTCAAATATTATAAAATATAGTGAGCCATATAACTGAAATCCAGGTAGATGCTATGGATTGAATTGTGTCTCCCAAAAGATCTTGAAGTCCTGCACCCTGGTACCACAGAAAGTGATCTGAAAGTGATCTTATTTGGAAATAGGTTTATTGCAGATGCAATTAGTCCAAGAAGATAAGGCCATAGTGGATTCGAGTGGGCTGTTTAACCAACATGACTGGTGTTCTTATAGGAAGATGATATTAAGACACAAGAAGAGAATGTCACACAGAGACATACAAAGGGAACACTGTCTGACAAAAGAGGTAGAGATTGAAATGCTGCAACTGCAAGCCCGAAAAACACCAAGAATTGCTAGCAAATCACCATAAGCTGGAAAAAGGCAAGAAAGAATATTCTCTTACAGATTCCAAAAGGCACGGTACAACTAACCCCTTGATTTTGAACGTCTACCTTCTAGGACTATGTGAAAATAAATTTCTTCTGTTTTAAGCCACCCAGTTTGTGTTATTTTGTTACAGTTGCTCTATAAAACTGATAAAATAGGCATTGTTTTTGCACAGAGGAGAAAAATCCTTTAGGAAAATATTGATGAATCTTGATGAGAATAAAGCATTGTCTATTATGTTAATATTAGTGTTATTATTACTGAGATGGAGTTTCACTCTTGTTGCCCAGGCTGGAGTGCAATAGCATGATTTTGGCTCACTGCAACCTCTGCCTCCCAGGTTCTAGCGATTCTCCTGCCTCAGCCTCCCAAGTAGCCGGGATTACAGGCATACACCACCATGCCTGGCTAATTTTGTATTTTTTGTAGAGTCAGGGTTTTGCCATGTTGGCAAGGTTGGTTTTGAACCCCTGACCTCAGGTGATCCACCCGCCTCGGCTTCCCAAAGTGCTGGGGTTAAAGACATGAGCCACCATGCCCAGCCAAGTCTATTATATTATTACTCAGTATGGAAGTTTGTTTGCCAAGGTGGCCAGAACAATTACTCCCAACCCTATATACATGCACCTTGGCTATGTGACTTCACCACTCCTCTCAAGAATAAGGAGTCTATTTTCCTTTCATTTGAATTAGAACTGTTCTTGTGATTTGCTTTGACCAATAGAATGTGTCACAGATTACACAGGACAACTTCTGGGCGTAGGTCTCAAGAGGCCTCTCAGCTTCTGTTTTCAGGGCACTGGAATGTGATACCACCATCTGAGGGAGCTCAGGTTAGCTTGCAGGATGTTAAGGGTGCCACCACCTCTGATGCTCCCTAAGCTGAAGTTCTTAGGCTTGGGTGAGCATTGGAATCACCTGGAAGCCTGCTTAGAGCAGACTCCTGGGTTCCACCTCTAAAGTTTTCGATCCAGTAGCCCTGGATGGCACCTGAGAACTTGCATTTCTAACAATTTCCTAGGTGATACTGATTGTGCTGGACAAGCGATTACACTCTGAGAGCCAATCAGCCTCCACTAAAGCTTGGAGACAAATATAGTCACATGACTGATCCAAGGGAAGTCCAGCAGAAGAATTGCTCAGTTGACTCACAAGCTCCCGAACTGTGCGATGGTTTGGTCCACAGCAAGAAATAGCTGTGACATCCAGTTATTCAGGCCATTTTGTGTGGCTGACTCCTAGCTCATTATTGGTTTCATAATATCTTCCAAATTTCTACTGCAGAAACCCTTTGTAGTTGACAGAAAGAAACCAGAAAATATAACGATTGGCAAAGGTAAAGTTCTTGTTTGGGGAAAAACAACAAAATCCTTATGAGAGATGGCTTTATGGATGTAGGAGCCAGTAATGACAATACAAAACCTATGCAGAACAAACAACTGATGGTTTTTCATATATGGCAATGACCCAGGGGTATTTTTCTCACATTTTAAGGTGGATAAGAATCACGTGAGAGGCCCGCTAACATCTGAATTCCTGAGCTTGACCCTCTGTGGATTCCGAAGGAGGAAGACAGGGAGACAACCTAGTTATCTGTGTCTGTTGATAACACCCCCATTCATGGTGATTCTTATTCACATGATATAGATACACACATGCCAAGGGAAGACCTGAGTTCCAAGGGGCAGATCATGTTTATAAATCTTCATGAAGTTCACATGTTTTCAAGGGAAGTTCCTGAAAGATATGTGTTAAACCATCCTCCTTCTCTTCAATACAAAGAGCCTCCTTAGTGACTGATTTACTGCATTTTTTGTTATAATCACTTTCTTTCTTCCTTCTCTTCTGGCTTTTGGAAGGTGGAGGGAAAACCTCCTTGTGAGAGAGCTCAAGGGCTTCTGGCTTACCTTATACATTGGCGGCAAATCCTTCCATCTGATTCAAGGTCATTCCCCATGCCTGGCCCTTGCCTGAATAGAACTTGCCCACTCCCCAGGGCACTTCCCAGACTGAGTGGAAATGTTGAGTACACAGAGTGACCATTGACTAAAATGGTGGCCTGACCATTTAGTCAATGACGATTGACTAAACTTTCAGAACACCAGCTTTTCCTGTTCTGCCCCAGCTCTAACAATTCCCTAAAGCAATTGCTATTTATATTTCAGGGTATATGATTATATGCTTTCTATTATTATGATTTTATTTCTTAAATTATTGCCTTATGTATCTACCATGTAAAATCAATAGAATTTCAAAATATTTCCTAATGCACTTTGTTTCAGAGAAAACTTACTAATGCTCCTTGCAGGTATCAGAGATACATTGGAGGCCATTATATCTTTGGTTTAAACTTCACTTTAAACCCCTTTAGTAGTTTTTGGTCTTGTCTCCCAAGAACATTTAAAGCAATTTGAATTATGACCAAATTCCAGTGCAGATATATTGATTCTAGAAGCCCATCCTATTTATAGCACTGAAGTTTGACGACTTGCTTTCTCTCTCTTTGTGTGTGTGTGTATAAAAATTCCTGCTGCTTTGAAACAGAGATTTTTCAGCTTATAGAATAATTTTTAAAGTTTTTAATTTACTCCAAATCTCTCTCTCAAAAAACACCTCACCCTCTAAATTTTTTTTTTTTTTTTACTTACAAACTACAGACTCCCTGTGGCATTTGATGAGTTACCCATCATTAACTCTGCAGGATATAGTCAATAAATTTAATATGTGTGTACTTAAATGAAAGATCTGACAGCTATGAAATGTAAATAGGAATTTGGAATGAACAGAGATTTTTATGAGTAAAAAAATAAGAACAACATCATTGAAACTTGCATTAACTATAAATTTTTTCCTAGCTACTTACTTTTTCAGGTTTTATTAGAAGAAGGAATTGATGCTTAAGGGCATTTGGGGACAAGATGGGGACAAAGTCCTATACTATTAGAAGCACAAATCTCTAGCAAGATCATTTTAGTATCTATCCCCTTTTCCATCTTCTTCATGACACAGGTGAAAAATAGTACCATTCCCAATTCTGGACCACTTGCCCTTCCATTTAGGAACCTTTCTAAGGAAAGCGAGAGGGAGAATTCATAAAGAAACCTAACTTTATGTTGTATCTTCGAAACTACAGGGGCCAGGGCAGTGACTTTTACTGTTTATCTACTATAAGTCAGAAAGCAAATGAGGTACTTTGTGTAAGTAATCCCATTCAGCTCTTTAAAGCCTCAGTTGCTAAAGATCTATGAAGAGATTCATAATTCCTACACTATAAATAGAAGCTTAGAAATTTTAAATCACCTGCCAAAGTCACACAGGTAGCAAACTACGAAACTGATATGGTTCTCCCAGACCTCCAAAGTTTCTCTGCTCTGTCATCTAGATATTTATCTTTAATTTGGGGGTGGCAAATTTTTCCTTTAAAGGGCCAGAGAATTAATATTTTAGACTTCGTGGGCCATATGGTCTCTGTTGCAACTGCTCAACTCACCCTGTTTCGGTGTGAAACCAGCCACAGACAGTACGTAAACGAATGAGCATGGCTATATGCCAACAAAATTTTTTTATGGACATTGAAATGTGAATTTTATTTAATTTGTATGTGTCATGAAATATCATTCTTTGTTCATTTTCTTTTCCAACAATTAAAAAATGTAAAAACTGTTTTTTAGTTTTTAGTTTAGTTTACAGCTGTACAAAAACACATACGTGTCTGGCTGAATTTGGCCCGGAGTCCTTGGATTTTGATCCCCTATGGTAATTCCCTAAGTATCTGCAAATCAGGAGCTGTACTAGATGATTCTCTAAATTTGTGATGGTTTCCCACAGTGCCTAAAACAGAGCAGACCCTTGCCTAACACTTGGAGATTTGACTGAATATGTGGCTGTCCACAGTGTCGTTTTTATTTTTCTATTGTGGGTTCTTTGCTTCCTTTTTGCTTGAGCCTAAATTTACTCCAACGCTGTAATTTAAAGTTTTTTTGAAGAAAAATAAAAGTTGTATCACTTAAAGTTACTGTACCTTAACAAATGCACCTAGAGTGGCACTGTTTTTGCATGCATGAAAAGCTCAAAGCCTCAACAACTCCCATGAGCGATTAATCTTCTAACACTAATTAGATATTTGCTAATTAGCGTCTGATGTGTGAAATGAAAAAACATTTTGAAGCTGAAATGAATAGGGTCTAGAAAGATAGGGCTGTATTCCAGTTCCCCCTTTTCCATATTATTATCATATTTCATAAATATTAATAAGATCACATGATACCAGCCGCTCTATAAAATTATCTCTCTGAATGAAGGCTTTTGTTTGATATAATAGGGATGTGTCAATATTTTGCATATGGAAGAAAGCATTCAGTGAAGGAAAACATTTTTTTCTCAATGTTAAAGAGATGTCATATTTCATAAATCACTTTTATGCTTGATCAACCAGTCCTACTTTTTAAACCTAGGTCTCATCTTCCCGTAAGAGAAGGTAGGAAACCTTTCTCCAAATCATCACTTTTCTTCCTTTCTTATGCCTTAATCTTATCTTGGTTTAAAAGAAAACTTAACAGAATGGAAAATATTTTAAACCTATGCTTCTGTGCAGTGAAAGAGTAGAAATCATTACAGAATGGTCAATTTCAATAAGCAATTTTACTAGTAAAAAAGAGACATTTGAATTTCATTAATTGCATGCATGAGGACAATCCTAAAAAACCTCCATATTCCATCTTAATAAAAAAATTTATAGAGAATGGGATAGAGATTTCAGTGCTTCAAACTCACATACAGGCTATAATATTCAAGTCATAAATATTAAGTCATGTATTCTTAAAATATAACATTTTGATTTGAAATATTTCTCAAATGAAAGCACACATTAAACATACTTGGTTGTGAAAGAATAGACCTATAATAATAAAATATTTCAGTTGGTGTGAGATTTTTTCTTTAAACTACTCACCTGTGAATGCTGGTCATATCACAAATTATATCTAATTGCAGCATTGATACAGTAATTTGAAATGATAGCTAAGCACAAGTTGACAAAGGTGACATTGAAACATAATGACGATGAGATTATCGTTTTCTTAGGCTGACATTTTGTGATTATAATAATGCTGATCGGAATGATTAAGACCATAATGATGGGACAGCTTTAAGAACCAGAACAAAACATACTGAGCCTAGAGAAAGCCTAACTTTTATTTCGTCTCCTGCTTTTTCGACATGGTTTTTTCTTCCAGTGTAAAATTAGGCACAGGCAGTAGTCTCAGAGACTGGTGGAAACTGCAATTGACAGACAGCTTATTCTACCTACTTACAGAAGGTTCTATTTTTCAAAGCTGGAATAAGAGGAGAAGGTCATCTATGCCAATTTGTCCATTTACTCTGGGGATTGTTTTCCGATTGGCTTTGAGGTTGATAGTCAGCTCCCAGATGTAAAACACCAATACAGTATCTGTACTGATAGCTACCTTCAGCTTAAAATTCATGGTGCTCCAAGGCTCTCAACTGTTGCAAACACCAAGTGAATGGAAGAGCCTGGCAGACATTACCCTTTCACTTATTGTTAAATGAGAATAAAACCAGACAGCTTTTAATTACCAGCAATGGAGAAATGAGTCAAGGGGAATCATACCCAATCAAGACATCACCAGTCAATCCAGCAGCCCGACTGACTGAACCTGGGAAATGAAGGATGTTCTGTACTTTGCTCAGATGAGGCTATTTAAATGTATCAAGTTCAAAGTGTTTGATGAGACTTGTAATTCCAGCTGAATTCTGAACCTCATTTCAAAAATAGAGGATAAGTGTGTCTCAATTATTTGAAATCGCCTTTCCAACTACACATGTGTTTTCAAATTTGGCTTTCATTTATTTATGAGAGACGGTGTCTTCAAGTACCATCATAGATTCATGGATATTCGCCTGGAAGCAATTCATAAAAACTCTCTGCCACACACTGTTAGGTTCAATTGTCCCATTTTGCCAACGAGGCAAGGCATAGACTAACAGGTTTGGGGTGTAAGTACTGTCTCCTTAATAGAAACTTCTAGTTATCCTACAGTGTCCCAAATTCTGCAACATTCAAAAAGTTTCCTTCCTCCCTTAAGGTGTAAACTGACTGCTGGTTTGACAGCTAAGTCAAGTATCATGGCTTTGTAACCACCACTTACTTTTCTATAAGAAGTGTATTGAAGAAATACCTTACAGCGTGAATTGCCTGGTGTCTACAGGCATCCCACTCCTTAATAAAGTCTCTATTTCACTTGAAATCTTCATCCTTATATATTTCAAGCTAATGATACCCATGTGGGTTGTAACAGCACCTTTCCCCAAGGAACATCTATAGCTTTAATCTTTGCAACATACCTGGGAAGATGGAAGAAGCAAAGGTTATGAAGGTCATGACAGCTAGTAAAGGTTCAGATTTGTCCACAGTCAGCATCAGAGGTAGAAAGCCATGACTTTTGCTGAAGGTCTTGTTTTGATTTGCTTCAAGAAGAATAAATGATCATCATCCTGAGATAACTATACTCTTCCTGATGGACTAGGTTCCTGTTTCTCTACTTTAACTCTAAGTCTATCCTTAGAATTTTTAGTTTCTCCTTCTATACCAAGTGATAAGTATTTATACAATAATTTAAAATGGCTTCTAAGCACATATTGACAAAGAAGGCACTGAAATATAATGAAGATGAGATTATTGTCACTATGTGGCTAGCATTGTAATAAATACACCTTATATAGTAATTCATTTATTCCTGACATTATTCTCTTAGCTTTGCAGATAAAAAAATCTAAAATCTAACTGAAAAAAAAAACTGGCTTTTTTTTTTTTTTTTTTTTTTTTTTGGTAGAGATGGGGTCTTACTATATTGCCCAGACTGGTCTCAAACTCCTATGCTCAAGTGATCCTCCCACCTTGGCCTCCCAAAGTGCTATGATTTTAGGCATAATCCAACATACCCAGCCTCAAAAATCTTTGAAACATTTTAATCCATTCCTGCAAAATTATTTATTGTGCTTGTACAGCATGCTAAACTTTGTGTTGGAATGGGACATTTAATCCTTTTTTTTTTTTTTTTTTTTGAGATGGAGTCTTGCCCTTGTCACCCAGGCTGGAGTGCAGTGGTGTGATCTTGGCTCACTGTAACCTCCACCTGTCGGGTTCAAGCGATTCTCCTGCCTCAGTCTCCTGAGTAGCTGGGATTACAGGCACCTGTCACCATGCCTGACTAATTTTGTTTTTCTATTTCTAGTAGAGACAGGGTCTCATCATGTTGACCAGGCTGGTCTCCAACTCTTGACCGCAGGTGATCCACCTATCTTGGCCCCCCAAAGTTCTGGGATTACAGGTGTGAGCCACCTGTGCCTGGCCTGGATATCTAATCTTGAACCAAACAACTAGGCTCTCATCAACCATAAGTCTAAGGTCTTAGGGCAAGCAAGTCATGAGTTGTATTTGTGGCCTGGCTCCATGCTAAAATCACAGGTATCCCAAATTTCTAAACTCAGAGACTGCTATTCTCTCTGAGTTCTAGGAGAGAGAAAACTATAGTATATGAACTAAATCTAGTCTGCAGTCTGTTTTTTTATTGCCCACAAGCTAAGAATGGTTTTTCTACTTTTAAAGGGTTATTTTTTATTTAAGTATATGGGACAGAGAGGAGAGATTACGGCTCACAAAGCCTTACATATTTACTATCTGGCTCTTTATAGAATAAGTTTGCTGACCATTGATCTTTATAAACTTAAATCTGCCTTCAAGGCATTTTACTTGACTTCTAAATAGTTTAGTACACCCTTTGTGTTTTTTAGAGTTTTTGTGGTAGTGGTTATTAATTTGTAGCCACGTGTCAGTCATTATGGTAAAAATTTTGTATATTATAGCTTATCAATCTTGTTAACCCTCAAAATGAGCCTACGTGGGCATTATTATTATTATACCATCTACAAGTGAAGAGACTCAGGTTCAGGATGATCAAGTATCAGAACATATGGTTCAACTACTAGCCAGAATTCACTCTGCATTGTCTAATTCCACCACTAGCCTATAGCGTTATCCTTACACTAATAAGATAAAGCTGTCCCTTTTTACTGGATGCAATCATGCAAACTACTTCAAAAGGGATCCTAAGCTAGGTTTCAGTGCCTCTTGCCCCCTTGGCCCAAGGGGGCTCTAATTCTTATGGCTTGTCTTAGTCCATTTATGCTGCTATAAGAAAATACCTGAGACTAAGTAATTTATAAAGAACAGAAATTTATTTCTCATAGTTCTAGTGGCTGGGAAGTCCAAATTTAAGACACTGGCAAGTTTAGTTTTTGGTGAGGGAATAATATCTTGATGCTGCATCCTCCAGAGGAGACGAGCGCCGTGTCTTTGCATGGCAGAATGTGGAAGGGCCAAAGGGCCAAAGCTGGTTTCCCCCAGCCCTTTTATAAAGCTCTAATCCATTTCTGATGGTGTGTCATCGTGCTTGAATCACTCCCTAAATGGTCACACAATGGGAATTAAGTTTCACCACAATTTTGGAGGGGACTTATTAAAATCATGGCTTGACCTTAGTCTTCAGTGAACATCTGCATATCTTGTGCCTTCTCCTTGCCACCGTTTTCTCACCTATGCCTTTGCTTTTCTTCAAGCAGGGACTGGGTTTCCTTTAAGCGGCATCACCAGGGTCCTTCTGCTAGACTTCTCCTTGTCTCTAAGGTCCCATTTCCTTCAACCCTTGTATTTATACCACCGCTTTGAGGGGCAGAAAAGGTTCAAAGGAAAGCTTGATTATCTCTAAACTCTTACCTCCATTACAGTGTGGCTGCAGTGTCATATTGACCAAATGGTCAATAACTTATGTTATTGTGGACATCTTACTGGAATCTTCTGAAGAGATGCATTGAGAAGTAAAAGCAGAAAAGGAGACTGAAAAGTTATCTCAACTTGGACTCACACAAGTTTTACAACTTGGTTTGAAAAGAAAATAGACAACTATTTTTATCTGTGAGAAACGATGATTTTACTTAACCTAGAACTGCTCTGTTAACAACATGCTGCCAATTGCCAAAGACAGAGAAACAAAAGAAAGAAGAAATCATATTAAGGAGAAATTTTAACCTCAAGAAGTGTAGGTCATCATGTGTTCTGCAGGAGGTGTAGGTGACTTTGGGAATAAGGGACAACTGGAGTGACAGGAAAGAATGGAAACCCACGCTGAGAGATGATAATAGAAGAAAGGTCTCACTGTGTTATCCCTACACCATCACAGCTGTCTTCCCCATTCAAGATCTCTTCTCTTCCATCCTGCGCACCAAATTAATTATCCTAGGAATTATTTTATCTTGTCACTCCATTGCTCAGGCACCACTCAAATGGTTCTCACTGAATAAAGCCCAAATGCTTTCCTGTGGCATTCCACATCGAGTTGCCAGATAAAATATAGGACACCCAGTTAAATTTGGATTTTGGATAAACAATTGATAATTTTGCTCAGGACATACTTATGCTAAAAAAAATTACTTGTTGTTTATCTGAAATTCAAATGTAACTGGCTCTCTTGTATTTTTATTTTCTAAATCTGCAAATCCAAAGCAATTTGCACAGGGCCCCAGCCTTCTTTTAGAGTCTTATGTTTTTGCAGTCCATTAAAGTGGTTTTCACACTCTTTGAAATGCAAAGGGAGCATTCTTGTATCCAAGCCTGACTCACATTGGCATCCTCCCTTAGAATGCCTATTTTATTTTTTCTCTACCCAGCTGAGGACTACCCACAGTCCCTTATGAGTATTCTTAGTCTCTGAGATCTTACATTTATGAGACATCAGTGTAATCCTCATTTGACACTTGGTTAATAACCGTTTTTGGTTTTATCAATATTTTGACACCACTGGCAGAGTCCCATCTTTAGTTATTCAGCTGTTATCCTCACCTGATCGCTCTGTCATGCTCTAGATGTGTCTTCCCTTATGGACACACACTCATCGACTCAGCAAGGCCTAAACCTCCTGCCTGTTGCTTCTTCAAGCTTCTGAGAGGTCGAATAGCTTGTCCACAAACCACAAGTCTAACAAGTGACAGAAGTAGAGTTTGAACACTGGTTAAGAATTAGTATGTGTGACTCCAATACCATGCGGTCAATTTTTATTGATCCCACCCTTTCATATATCACACATCTAGATCTTTCTTTTCATTCTGTGCCCTCCCCCACCATGCTATGTTACTTAACAACTGTACAAGAGCAGCCAACCGGGCATGGTGGCTCACTCCTGCAATCCCAGCACTTGGGGAAGCCGAAGTGGGAGGATTTCTTCAGCTCAGGAATTTGAGACCAGCTTGGGCAACACAGCTAAAACCCATTTCTACAAAAAAAATTTAAAAATATTTGCGAAGTGTGGTGGTGCATACCTGCAGTCCCAGCTACTTGGGAGGCCAACGTGGGAAGATCACTTACTTGAGCTCAGTAGGTTAAGGCTGCAGTGAGCCATGATTGCACTCCAGGTGCTTCAGGTTGGGTGACAGACTGAGACCCTGTCTCAAAAAAAAAAACCAAAAAACAAAGCAGAACAGCAACCGCCTGCCACTTTCTCTGCATGCTGTGCCTCTCCCAAGCTTCTGCCATAACCTATTGTATTCAAGCCTGTACAAAGAAATCTTTCTAAAACACTACGAACGTGCTATCTTCAAGTTCAGAAACTTCATTCCTACCAAGTACATTGGCTTGTTTTTCAAGTTGTCCATATCCTCACCCCAATTCACTGTTTAACTCTTACTAAACCCTTTCATGAACATTTTTACCCAAGCCATATTATCTTTAAATATTTCCAATTTTCTTCTTTCACGTGATTTCTCCTGGAATCTTTTACTTTCCCATTTCTAACAATGAAAGTCTTTCAAGTTTCTACTAATATACTATCTCCTTCAAAACCATTCCTGAATCATCCAAATCAGGTCATGGTACTTCAGATTTAGAAGGAAGATCTGAGAGTTTATCTCGTGTCGCATTCTAGTTTTCACATTCATTTATTAGATACATATTCTGTTTCTACGGGATAAATATTTTGTGAAAGTTGGGGACTATAGTCCCATGTCTTCCTTTCATCACATCATCTAGATTAGATCAAATACCAGTTTACAGGATAGCATGCATATATATATATATGTACACACATATATATGTGTGTCTATGTGTATACATATGCATATGTGTATATATACACGCATATACACACATACACATATGCATATGTATACACAGACATACGTATATACACACACACACACACACACATATATATATAAAATATGGTTTAGCTTTGTCACCACCCAGATCTCATCTTGAATTCCCATATGTTGTGGGAGGAACTCAGTAGGAGGTAACTGAATCATGGGGGCAGGTCTTTCCTGTGCTGTTCTTGTGATATTGAACAAGTCTCAGGAGATATGATGATTTTAAAAACGGAAGTTCCCTTGCACAAGCTCTATCTTTGCCTGCTGTCATCCGTGTAGGACTTGACTTGTTCCTTCTTGCCTTCTGCCATCATTGGGAGGCCTCCCCACCCGCATGGAACTATAAGTCCATTAAATCTCTTTCCTGTCTAAATTACCAGTCTCGGGTATGTCTAGCAGCTTGAAAATGGGCCATTTATACGTGTATGTGTGTGTGTGTGTGCATATATGTGTATGTATGTATAAATAAAGAGAGCATGCATGCATGTGAGCGCAAGAGAGATGTATATATAAATTCTAGTGAATTGTAACTACAGTTTTTTTGTATATCTTGTCTAATGACACTTTAAATGTCTAAATGAGACAAATAACAACTTTCATGGTCTTAAGATGCCAGGCAATTTATTTGCCTTTTCTAATACTGTATTCAGTTTCGTCACTTGCAAATGGGGAGGGTATTAGCAGGAGCCTCATGGTGTGGCCATGGGATTAAAGATGAGACCACACAGACCACTCAGGGCAGCTTAATAGCCATGTTTGAAGAAAATTCTAAGTAAAGATGCACTGAATAAATGAATGGTATTAAGGGATAGTCTTTTTTCCACTATACCTAGGAAACAATCACATCCACAGCATAAATGAGGCTGTGAGAAGACAACGTGCTCAGTAATAAGGTTTACAGGTGTTCAAGTATGGAGATAGAAATGCCTGAGAACTAATGCCCATCGCAGGATAACTAATTGACTGTTATTTATTACAAGAAAGTGACTAAACCCCAACAGCTTTGAATTTCAGTTTGTTTATTAATAAGTGAAATAAGCCAGGCACAGAAAGACAAATGCCACATGATCTCACTTACATGTGGAATCTGAAAATGCTGAACTCATATAAGCAGAAAGCAGAAAGTTCATTGCCAGGGGCTGGTGAGAGGTGCAGGGTGGAAATGGGGCGACATTGGTTAAAGGATACAAAGTTTCAGTTAGAGAGGATGAACAAGTTCTAGAAATACATTGTATAGCATGGTAACTGTAGTTAATAATAAAGCATAGTATGCTTGAAAATTGCTGACAGAGTAGATCTTAAATATTGCAAAAAAAAAAAAAAAAAAAAAAGAGTGTGAAGTGATGGACATGTCAAACTAATAGTCTGATTTAATCATTCCGCAATGTATGCATATCAAAACGCCGCTATGCATTGTAAATATACACAATTTTAATTATGCCTTAGTAAAGCTAGGAAAATAGAACAAAGTTAAATAAAATAAAATGATAGTATACTCATTTAATAAAAAAAGAAATAGTGTACTGCAACTTTTGAAAACAGTAAAGTAAGCCTGCAGCTCTCAGCCTCGTGCTTCAGAACCCCCAGCACGGGGTATTCCTGTACATACAGAAACAGCCATCCGTAGATTGAGAGGTATAAGGAGGAATAAAACTTTAGCAACCCCTCAAAAATACAGGAAGCCACCGTTTCAGCCACTTCCAATGCTTAACAAGATTTGCAAACAGAATGTTAGATGTCCTGTGACACCCAGTGTCATTCATTTGACGGCAGTAAGTGAAACCTCTTTAGGCGCCCGTGCTCCTGGCAGTCAGGGATTGTGTATTGCTCTGTTTTGTTCACTTCAGCCCAGTCCAGGCCTCCTCCACTCAGACGGAAGAGTTAATGCAGTTAGATTGTTCCCGGGCTTCTAGCGGGACTACTTCAAATGATATTACTTCCATTTAAGACGTGCATCACCAGCAGTGCTCACATTTGAGGGAAACAGTAAACAGACATCTAAGTCCACTTGCTGGAAGAGAAGCCGCGCTTCCCCACTGAAAGGATGGCAGCGGCAGGGCTGTAAATTTGTCAATTTCCTAAACAGCGCTGTGGCGAAGCACAGGGCTCCACTGAATACCACTCTTGAGCAGGGGCCGATGGCTCTGTGCTCACAGGATCTGGGGGAACCTTGTTTTGTGGATCAGGAGCCCATTTTGACAGCAGGGGATCGATGTAATGAGAGTGGAAACTTAAACCAGGGCTTTCTGCTGATAACTACCATTTTGTGAGAAAATCCACTCTGGGGCAAAAAAAAAAAAAAAAAAAAAAGGGTCTAAAAAACATCCAGCCCATAGAATTTCTCAAGGATTAAAAGACATAAGAGAAGGAAAGTATTAAGCCCAGGGCCTTACACACAGAACTAAAGAAAGGGTGTCTGCAGTTTGCACAAAACACACTCACACAGAGGGACAGTCACATGAAAACTCTTGGGTGGCCCTTCCTAGCTTTATCCTTATTCTTTCATTTTTTTAAATTGTATTCCTTCTAGAACAATGTTTCTCAAGTTATCTGTTGAACAACTGATTTTTGTTTTTAAAATCCAATCTGTCACAGATGTAAAATATAATAAAAATGAATTAGTAGAAAAATGAATATCCTGATTATATCAAATTGCTCTAAAAAGTTCGTAAACACTCTGAGTTTCTCCATGTATCTCATTGCGGATTGGTAGCAGTTTGCTCTGCAGATTAACTCTGAGTAACACTGCTTTGGGATACATTCTATATTGCTTAGTACAAAGGACTTTTCTCACAAAATGGTCAAGGAACATGTATTTTTCTTTGTGATAGATAATGTATATAACAAACTAGTTACAATACTGCACCCCAGTGAATTGAATTTGGAAGAGTAGCCATTCCTTTCTTCTCCGTTCCATTCATCAGCTTCAAACATGTTGGTATGAAGTTCCCGGAGGACCCACAAATGCTGGGTACTGTGAATGCCGAAACCTTTGTTGCCTGTGTTTTCTATCATCTCAAGAGGCATTTAGGAACTCAAGAGAGTTAAGAGAATATATTAAAGAATCCGTAAAATTTTACCTTTACATTTGTTATTTGTACCATCATAAACTAACCCCGTCAGTCACTTTTTTCTGCATCAATCAACAGAACCCAATGGTCTACATGAGCATACATGTGACTTCACTGTTTTCAAGGTAAACCTTCATCTCAGCTCATTCTTTGTGTTTACTCATGTGTTCAGATATTCTGGGCTTCAGATATATGCTGGGTTCTCTACCAAAGACAGGAAAGTTCTCCTAAGTTCAGAAAATAAACACATTAAGTTGTGAAATAGAAAAGACTACACCATGAAGCATAGTAATGGATTCTAGTTATAGCAACATTGTTGAAAAGTCATAATATTACAGAATGTTCAAGGGCTTAATGTAACTCCGGGAGATCACATCTCAATCTCCTTATTTATAGATGTGAAAACTAGAACAGGGACTTAAGAGTCACTGGTCTGCAGCAGGACCAAGAGTCTGGCTCAGATGGAAGGAGGGGCTGTAATTGAACAGAAATCATTTGCTGACTGATATGCTTTTTCTCAACCTAAGATTCCAATTTATAAAATTGAAAAAAATATATATACTTCACTTATTCACTCAATTATCAAGATCTACGATATGTAATACTACATGAAGAAGAGAAAAGGGTTCTCCAGATGAAAGGAGAGAAGCCAAGCTAAGGCTTTCTTATTGATTATTATCTTTACCATTATTAGATATAGATTTAAAGCAGACTATTAGAGAAATCATTTTCTATTTTGTTTAATCTTTCTACTTCTACCACTCCCACAATACTTACTCAAATAAACCAAAATGAAAGAAAAATCATGTGGAATATATAGTATAGAATTTCAAAAAGCCTAAAGATAGTTCTTAGTGACAAAGGACCACCAACAGAGGGCTACTGTCTTTCTAACAAACACACAGCAAGGAGACACAAGGATGCGAAGAGGTTATGGGAATTTATTTCAGTGAGTTCAACAGGGATTATTTTAAGATATGAGTAGAATAATATCAGTCGTTGAGCAGCTACAAACGCTGAACACTTAAACATAATCATATCTTTTTTGCTAAGCACCATATAGTGTATGGTGGATTGGAAGGATAAAATTGGAAAAAGTTAAAAAATTTTCTCCGTTTATATAGCTAGACAGACAAAAAGGGACCTGAATCCCAGCTCACTTAGTATGTGGCAGATACTATGGTAAGAATTTTATATACATGACTTTATTTAAGCCTACCAACAAACTTCTAAAGTAGGTGCTATTATACCTCAAGTTTAAAGATGAAATTACCCAGTCACAGACAGACACTTAGCTACCCGCCTTAGTAAGGCAAAGAACTGGGATTCTGAATACAGCACCCATGCTTCTTTATTCACACCACCATGCTAGCTCCCCAGTACCCTCTTCCATCTGGCAGCAAGAGGCAGAATATTTGGCCAAATACTGCACATCCCTAGCCCAAGAAATCTTGCAGTCCATTTTGACTTCCAAATGAGCTGGGGGCACTGGAAGAAATGACCTTTCTTATCTAAGATGAATACGTTTCCCATTATTGCACACTACTGTCACACTGCATCATTCAGCATTGCTCTCTAATTCACAACCCTCCAAATCGTCAGGCTTTTACTAGACACTTTAATAATTAAAATTTATCTTAAAAAAAGGCAATATGAAATTTGTCAGAAGACTGACTTTATACAGCTATCAAAGCAAAATACTGAATACCTTGCACGGCCTTATTAAAAAGAATTTAATGGACTTGAGCTGAAACCTTTTTATTTCCGTCCTTCTCCACCAGAGGATGGAATTTCTCTAGAGGCTTCAGAAAAGCTACACAATTTCTTGGTGCAGTTACTCTGAAAGAGCAAAAGATGGACTCTGCCTTGTTAGTACATTGAAGGTTAACTCTACCTGTCTTCCTCTCTTCAAAACAAGGGCCCCCTAACTCTATGTATTTACTTAAGCCTTCATTCAATAAGCATTTATTGAGTGCCTACTGTTTGCTAAGATTGAAATATAAGGATTCATGGTCTCTATCCTCACAGAATTCTGAATTTACAAGTCATAATGTACAAATAACGTAGTCAATGAAAAAAACTTTATTCCAGAGAGTTCATTTTTCATGCCAGGAGACAGGGATTGATTGAGTTTGAATCCAAACGAACTCCATGCTTTTCTGATGTATTGTGGGTCAGATAAGCATATAGCATATGCCCTCAGAAATATACCTACAAATATTTCAGCAAGACCCCTTAATCTTACTTTTCTACTTAAAAGATCTGCGAACATCTCAGGAGCAGATTTCCACAGACACTGAATAAGAGTTTATTCAAGAAATACAAAGGCTCCAAATATATACTAATTGAGAAAGCATTATCTATGGTAGAAGGCACAAATCAGTCAATTAGCCAATGAATAGGAATTAGAAAGAAGGAAATCTAACTTCCTAGGAGATCCAGAGAAATTTCTTTTTCTAGGTATTAATATACTGGTATTTATAAAATAACTTTTGAATAAGAGTTATAAAAACAATATATATTGATTCTAAAGTCATCACGAAGGGCAAACAAGAAAAAAGAAGAAAAAAACTGCACTTCAAGGCAATCCACAGTTGTTGTTTTCTGATTATACAAGTAGTGATATAGGCTTCTTATGAAACATTAGAAAAATAGAGAACCTTGTATTCTCATTATCTCACTGTTAGCAATCTGTTGCAGAATATTCCATCCATCTTTTCTGGGTGTGTGTGTGTGTGTGTGTGTGTGTGTGTGTGTGTGTGTGTGTGTGTGTGTGTGTGTGTGTGTGTG